>NC_060130.1:694104355-694420125 GCF_021461395.2 Schistocerca americana
TACAACTTACCACAGGGATTTTACAAAATTTTAGTTCAGTTATTAAAGATGATTTTTTTTCAATTGTAATGAAAATTCACAACATTTTTTTGCAATTTTTTATTTATATATTCAAAAATATACAGTTTTTTTGGAAAAAGGCTGTGTTAAATTATGCAGAAGGTACTGTGTAACATTTACTGAAAGTTTGAAACAAATATGTTTGGAAGATTCTTAGAAAACATGTAATTAGTATCAGAAAATAAAAGTTTTGTGAATCAAGCGACAAAGATTGGATTAACTTTTTAGTGCATTCCAGGTCCATAGGATGGATTATCTTCATCCTCTGCAAACTCTTCCTCCAGCTTCCTCTTGTTCCTCCTCCTGTTTAGTCTTGCTTGTATTTCTAGACTCTTTACAGCCCTGTCTGCAGCCCGAAGGCGTTCCGTGTCTAAAGCAAGCATCGCTCGTTGTTGTGTTCGTAGATTTTGCTACCATTTTCTTCAGTTGCAGTTACTGCAACACTGTTCCGAAAGGTGGTCATGGATGAACACTTATCACATTTCAGTTGTATTTCACTAGCAAGTCCTATGTGCTTTATTATGGAGAGTTCCAGACCAACTTCACTACAATGAATACATCTTACACAGTTTGAAAAAAATCCTTTGAGAACCGACATATCAAATATTTCATTCACACCCGGTTCGCCCATAAAAGATTCATAGTTTTCACTCATTGAACCAAGCTTCTTCTGTCAAGTATTTTCTTTCTCACTTTGACTGCTATGGGCAGGTGTACTTGAGAGGTCAGGTTCACTCACTTGGTTATCGTCTTTATTGTTTACAGTAATAACACATACCTTTGGCTTTCCAACATTTCTCCTTTTCTTGAAAGCCTTCAGAGGATTTCTTATAACTTTACTTTTACTCATTATTATACTTCAACAAAACAGAGACTCAAGAAACAGAATTAATTACGAATATTTTCGAGATAACGACAGAGTAAATAAACGTGAAACAATCGACAATCACACCAGCGATATATATTGAACCATCACAGGTTAGCCACAACACATACTTTATCTCACATCACTAAAAAGTACCTGATGAACACGGACGTTAATAATAACACCATTTGACAGCAGTTTAACAGTGCCACAGTGGGTCACGCCCATGTAGAACACATTTCAAAAAAAATTTAAAAATAGTTGTAGTCCTTGGAATTGAATAAATTATATATCTATTAAAAGGTAATATTCTGCAGATTCAGAAAACGCAAAAAAGTAAAAATTGAACTTTACACGATTTTGAGCCTTTCCGGAGCCCCTTAACTGTAGTAGTTCTAGTAGGTGACAGTAACATCCATTGCAGTTCCATTGCGTTATTATGTTCAGAGTAGCCTAGTTAGGCATGATGGGGCCAAGGAGAATGGTCATTCTCCACGATCGCTGTCTGTCACCTGTGTGGGTGGAGTAACATCTACAAATGTGGTTTCTGGACCTGCTGGTGAGGGAAGATCCCGTGCCTCCAGTGTAACCAAATTTCTTCTTTTTCTCCTTAACTACATTAGAGTGATTGGTCTCTTGTGGAGGATTATATTCTGTGGGCATAGGAACTGAAGAGGAGTAGAATACACTGGAACCTGTGGTCTGTGACTGCATTAACCAATGGTTCACATTATGACTTTTCTGGGAAGAGCTTGCATGGCAAAAGAGGATGTAATTTCTCTGGCTGGTTGCAGTGAGTGAATTACAACCAATATGGTTCTGCAATAACCACAAGATCTATCTCCCCAATGGGCTAATTTACTGTTTTGAATATCAATAATCAACTTTGAGACAATTAATGGATCAAATAATCAGGGAAATGCTGATGGCCTGGGTATAGTACCAACAAACTGTGATACTATTGGGATGGGATGTAAGTGGCCACTCTTTTTTGGGCTTCAAAAAAAGGGGGGGGGGTGTTGATGGAGACTAAGTTCCTGGATTTTACATATACTAATTAAGGTGGCACGTTTACATGTGGGATTGTGTATGGTGATCATCTCCAAAATTGATACAGACTGGAGGTTGCACACATGATGATTTTTCATGAAGTGGTCATCCACAATCTCCACTAATTGGGCTATTCATTTAATAGGAAGACTAGAATCTCCACCAGAGGCCATTAGGGGGCATGACAGCCATGCAGTGCTGTCATCACATGGGGAGATCACCATCTGGCAACAAGAGTACAGTGGGAAACATCAGACTGTGCAGCCAGTATATAGGTGGCTGCCCAGCACATAGTTGGTCAGTTCAATGATCATGCTTAATTTTGTCGGATTCATCTTTGCTGTTCTAAGATTGCTTGATAACTACCTTGCTTATCATCCAGTTACTCTCTCTGGACACATTTTAAATTTGTCTCTCTACTTCTTTCGGCCTTGTTGTCATCAAGGCTTCAGGTATGGCCTTCTTGTAATCAAGGTTGTTTGTCCCTGTCTATTGTTTTTTCTGCAGTCTGTCTGTCATATTTTGTTTACTCTTCTGCCGGTGGCTCTCCTGCCTGATGGATCTCTATGTGTCACCATTTCTTTCAGAGCTCTAATGTGTGTACTGATACCTGACTACGCACAGATGTAGCATTGGTGACAAAGAAACAGGAAGTTATTTGGTAACATTGACACAAAGCTGGCTTGTCTGCTGGAGTATCAATAGATGTTGGCGCAACAGCAGCAGCTCCAGCTAGACTTGTTACAAAAATAACTTCAGTTTTGGGTGTACAAACTCAGAGCGCATGAGACCCAGTTGTGCCAGGCCTCAGCACGTCTCACTAGTGGCACTCCCATACCTCCCCCATTATTTCCATCTTTTATTGACACTAAGGAGGTCTGGAACACATACTTGTATATCTGAAACAGTATCCCACAGCATTTCAAGTCACAGATGGTTCATCACAGCCATATTTTTCCCCCCTTGGGGTTCACCAGCAAAGGCCTTTCTGTTCCAAAAGTTGGCTACTCTGTTAGACCCTGTCACACTCTCCTTTTGGGAGATACGCATTCTGCTGGGTAATGACTAGTCTGAGAGACACCATGTGGTTGCCTCCAGGTTCAAGTTCCATCAATACCAAAAACAACTGGGACCATCATACCACTCTTTGGTATCGACTTGCAAGGTGTCAGCTGCATATGTGAATTCCATCACAAGAATGAAGGCTGCAAGTCTTTGTTTCTATCTCTATATCTCATCAGTTCATGCATAATTGTATCAGATTGTATTGTGTGCTACATAGGATTACGCTGTATTGTATTAGTTAAGTTAAGTTGTTTTTCTTCATGAATGATTATACATCTCAGCAAGAATGAGTTCAAAGATGTGAAAATGCTCCCTCAACATGTAACTGCAAAAATAATATCTATTCATAAGCAAGAATGCTCTTCAAACTGGAGGAACAATGAGATACCACACACATGCTTGTAGTCTCTCATTAAGCTTTGTTCAACATGGGTGTAGACAGTGTCACTTACAAAACTGATGAACATAAAACAGCAGTCTTGTATCAGCGTCTAGTGCAACATTAAAGTAATTCTTTAAATATGACAAACTTTGTGGTCAGCAGGAGAGGTTACCTATTACTGAGGGAGCTTTTGCATAGAATACTTTGCAGGACAGTCATAGCTTCATATCTACACACTGTACATCAAAGCTTCTTCAAGCATCATTAGAGTGTAAATTTGTATGTGCAAGTACAGAAACATAGCCCACAGTCCTGAATGCATTATTTGCTCATATTTTAACTGTGTTGTGATGTGATTTGGAAAAGATGATATTTATTTCTACTCGCGTCTGATGTATCTAACCATAAGGAGATTAAGGTTTTCATTTGTCCTTGTTAGATATTTTGTTTCCATACCTGGTGTAGAAATAAGCATATCACAACTGAAATCATTGCCTGGAGAAACATCTACTAATGTAAGTGACTATTGAACAGGCTGCCTCAGAGAAAATGGTCTAGAAGAACAAATTGTTGTGTTGTGTGCTCATAATAATAAATGGATATACGAATTTTAAGACACCTGCATTTTCTTACTTATACTTCTTAGAATTACTTTCATCTAAAACGAAATTAGAGATATTGTAAAGTGGAAAATTTCAATGGATATTTTAAATGTAATACTTTTTAGTCAAAAATGTAATATTCATATATATATATATATATATATATATATATATATATATATATATATATATATATTAAATTTAACTGAATCTAATGACTGAATATACAGGATGAAAAGTATTTAAACTCTGGGAGGTTGTAGGGGACATCAAAACAAATATTTTTCCCTAATGTCATATTTTCCTATGAGTAGTATTTAAACCAATGGAGGCCGTATTACACTCTTCAGTTGATAGAGGCCATATTACAATCTTCAGTTGTTAGAGGGCGTATTACGGTCTTCAGTTGTAGGCAAATGCTGTCCACCAGTGTAGTAGTGCAATGTCTCTGTTTACTAGTGGAGCAATACACCTGGAGTGAGAACACTGATATGGTTGGTGCGTAATACGTAGTGCACCACAATGGACAAGCTGCACAGCGGGGTTATCAACAACAATATACTAATCGCCGTATCCCGAATCATATGACCTTTGCTGCTTTGTACCAACGTTTGCATGACGCCGCGTCATTTAGCAGATTACCTGGACAGTGACACCGTCGCACTGTGAGAATGCTGCAATTTGAGTAAGCTGTCTTGCAGCATGTGGAGCGGGATCCTTCAATCAGCACTCGTGCAATTGCACATAACATGGGGCTGAATCAGACGAATGTAAGAACAGTCCTTCGAGAGTAATTGTTACGTCCATTTCACTTATAATGTGTCTACAATCTGGAACCAGTTGATTATCCACCCATATAACAGTTTTCGCAGTGGTACCTGGAACAGTGTGAAATGCATCCTACATTTGCATCCTCTGTGTTGTTTACAAATGAAACAATGTTCGGGCGTGATGGAGTCTTGACCTTGCACAATCCGCATGTTTGGAGTGAGGATAACCCATATGCCACAGTTACTAGCGCTCATCAAGTGCGGTTCTTCGTTAATGTGTGGGTCGGTGTTGTTGGGGGACTGTTTAATTGGGCAGTATCTGCTACCTAGGCTGTTAAATGGCAGGCACTATTACAATTTTCTCGCCAGAGCAGGGCCAGAACTGCTGGAAGACGCCCCACTCCCTCCAAGACAATGCATGTGGTTCCAACATGATGGGGCGCCGGCACATTTCAGTCATCGTGTGCGTCGATTCCTGGACCGACAGTTCCCAGAAACGTGGATTGGGTGAGGTGGTCCTGTACCATGGCCTGCTCGATGCCCAGATATGTCCTCTCTGGACTTTTTTGTGCAGGGAGAGATGTGCAACCTTGTTTACGCAACTGCTGTTGCATCATAAGAGGATCTGGTTGCCCGGATATTAGCAGCAGCAGGAACAATTCAGGATACTCGTGGTGTTTTTGCCCGTGTCAGACAGAACATGATCCTATGGTGTAACCTTTGTTTATGTGTCGATGGAGGCATTTTTGGAAATCTACTGTAATTGAAATTGGGTTGTGTTAATGTGTTGTTTCTTGGTCATAAAAAAATGGAAAAATGTTTTTTGGTTTAATTAATTTGCCGCCAGAGAATTCTTCCTCTACCGGTTTGAATACTCCTCATAGGAGAAACTGACATTAGGGAAAAATATTTGTTTTGATGTCCCTTACAACCTGCTAGAGTATGTCGATTTAAATACTTTTCACCCTGTATATATATACATATATTACATATATAGGAGAAAATAATGGGAAACGATCATCTTTCTATAAAATTGAAAGTAGTGATGAAGTTTTACAAACTTAAGACAAACCATTAAAAAAAATTTCCGTTTGCTATTGACATATTTGGTAAACAACAAGATAAATAACAGTTAATGAATATTTACCTGAAAAAGCATTTAGAAAGAAATTGTAAAACATAAATTTCAAAAGTAGTTAAAGATACTCTTAAATTATCTAATGGACTAATAATAAATTTAAATTTACTTTGTGGCTACCTAATGAAGACGATTAATGCATAATAAAATATGGATATCAAACTAAAAATAATACAATTCTTAAAGAAAAAGATATAATTGAAAATGTTATAATGGTAAAAATGATATTATAGTAAAAATCTGTAATTTTCGAACATGAGGATCAGGATGGACATTAAATACAGTTATTGGATTACAATTATCGATTAACACATGTAATGTAAAATTACCTGAAAAAATAAAAGAAAAAATATTTGCATTAATCTAAAAATTAATGACCTAAAACGTTTTCTGTTGTCTATAGCATCAACATTAAATTCAGTAGATAGACCAAAATGTAAAAATTCAGATATAACAAGTAATTGTAAAGAATTAGTTAAATATCTTGATGAAAAAAACCTGATATTTGATTTCCTGTTGCAAATAAGTATATTGCAAGAACTGACACTAAAATTAATGATCACTTTAAAAAATGACAATAAAATTTATGGTATTCCAAAAACTGAGACTAAAATTAATACACTTATATCGTACACTTTTTCATGTAGAATATCAGGTATATCCTTTAAAAACAACAAATTCTAGGAGAAGAAACACAATCATTTATTGTGTTTTAGAAAAGAAAATCATTGTTACAACTGTTGGATAAATGTTAATCTGGACTTGTTACTAGTCAGATTACTACAAATATAAACCAAAAATTTATTTATGTTTTTTGTTTATTACATTTTAATATTTAATAATTTTAAATGATCATTCAAACATTATTTAATTAACTAATCAATATAAGTAGAACTACCAGAGAAAAGCGAATATATACATTTGCATTAAAAAGGGATAATTGTCAGCACAATCCACAAAAACTCTTTTACTACAAAATACCAAAAATTCAATAAGTGATTTTTGTTATTATATTCAACCTATAAGTGGACAGCAATAAAATCCAGTTATATACAGAAGAATTAATCCAAAAATTAGAGACTATGTGGGGACAAAAACTTGAAAAAAATGGAGAACTTTATGTTAAAGAAGAAATGATGTCTTTAGCTTTTGAAGAACGAATAAGGCTTAATAAATATAACTTTTTGTACTTTATGTAAAATTTATTATGCAAAAGAAATCATGATAATTTACCAGTAAATCAACAAATCCATTATATAATAATTGTTATTTATAATTAAAACATCCTAAATGTGGACCACTTTATTTACATAATGAATCAGGATATGAGTCCCATTTATTTCCAAAACACATGACTATGAGGAAACAGAAATATAAATTAGTACCAAATAATAAAAATAGATATTTTAGTTTGTTAAGAAAAAAATAGAAAATTTTGGACATAAGAGTTGTTGATAAATATAATTTGTGCCTTCATGGCCTAATAATCTGTCTTCCATTTTAAAGATATTCGAATGATATATTTGTAAATAAGATTATAAACAAATTCAATTAATTAGGGAAAATATTAACAAAAATCCAACTAGAATATCATTTTTGTGTTTAAAATCTGACGTTTTATTATTAGCAAATGTTTTAGAAAATTCAAGAAAACTTATATAAAAGTTTATGAATTATATACTTCCTGGTATTATACAGCACCAGGATTATTTTCTTACGGTATGTTAAAAATAGTTGAGGAAACACTGCAATTATTAGATGATTATCTATGATTTCAATTGTCAAAGAAGGAATAGGAGAGGAATTTCTTGATACAGTAAAAGATATGTGGAAACTAAGAACAAATAAATTAAACATTTTGATCCTAAAAAGAATATTATTACTCAATGTTTTTGGATACTAGTAATGAATATGGAAATCAATGTCTTGATATTTACCTTAGAAGGTTTGAAATGGGATAAACAGAAAAACTTTGAATTTCGAATAATGAAGTGAAAAAATAAAACTTCTAAATTTGAATGTATTTTTAATGTAAACTTAGAATACACAAAGAATAAAATGATTTTCATACAAATTTACAATTAGCTCCCAAAAATTCTACCAGAAACTAATGAAATAAAATTACTAACTTCATTATACAATAACTACAATTACATTGTTCATTATAGAAATCTGAAACATTATTTGTCTCTAGGGAGAAATTAATAAAAATTTATAAATTTTTCAAATGTATTAATCTGTCTGCTTAAAAAATACATAGATGTAAATACCGAAATAAGAATAAAACGTTAAAATAATTTCAAAAAAAGTTCTTTGAACTCATGAATAATACAGTATTTGGGAAAATGAACGAAAACACGAGAGACAGAGTAAATCTAAAATTAGTCTCAGGTTCAGATAAATATGATAAATCAGTTCCAAAACCAGATTTCAAATATTAAAGAATATTTAATGAAAATTTGGCTGCTATGGTATGAATAAAGCCTAAATAAACGTTTTTCTATTGCAGTATCTACACTGTACATATTGGAATTATTAATAAATATTTTTCACTACATTAGTATGAAAACCGAATAAGGAAAAAATATTGAGCATTGTTATTAAGATACTGCTAGTTATATTTATGAAATGTCAAATGAATTTGATACAATCATTTATGTAGAAAATCATGTTTATAATATAGCTAAAGTAAAAACAAGTATTAGGAAAATTGAATTTAAAATATAATCTAATAATAGTGGAAGAAATATGTGGTTGAAGATCACAAATGTACATTGTAATTGGCGAAAATATAGAGAATTTGTCAACAGGAATAAAGAGATGTACTGTTAAAAATAAAATAAATTTTCATATTTCAAAGATCGTTAATTTAACAATAAATACTATAGTAAAAATCATTAAGGCCTCAAAGTAATAAGTGACATGTTCTAGGAAGAAAATAGACAGTTTAACATATTGACATTAATTAATAAGATTAGGAAGTAATAAAGTAATTATGTATAGACACCTGAACATATCGGCATTTGTGATAAAATAAGGGTGTGATAAAGTAATTATATATAATGAAACATATTTAAATTTTGAATTTTTTTCATTTTTTGTAGTATTTTTTTTCTAAATGAATGAAAGCTAAGATCTGTAGAAATTGTCGAATTGCTGAATCAATTGATTAGTTACTTCATATAAATTTACTAAAGATGGTCATAGAAGAGTGTGTAGATTTTGTTTAAATGAAGAGCTTAAAAATATATAATAAAATCGTATAAATAGTGTTTGTGTAAAAAATATTTACAAGTATTATTAAATAGAACTTTTTAATTCTATTCCAGGTGAAGAACACACAAGAATATAATTATCAATTTATAACGATGAAAATGTAAATAGTGACGATGATGAAAATGCAGATTAAAAAAAAAATTCCAAGGAATCAAGGATTTCAATTCTTTTTATTCTTCATTGTCATAATATGATTTATGCAGGAAATAATGCGATTTTCATAATTTTTCAAAAATAATAAAACGTTGTCTAGAAGATGATGTGTTATTTGTAAAACCTTCTAAAAAACTAAATAAATAAACAAACCATATTTTTTAAAAATTTTTGGTTAAAATCAGTGCTGTAATTTTATGTTGAGTTCGTCTGTCCATAAAAAAATATAAGAGCAAAATTTCAATATGAATTACATCACTAAGAGTAGCACATAGTTGCACAACTCTTTTTTTGTGTCATAATACTGTGTCTTCTTTCTTTCATATTTTATCATAAATAGGATAATTTATTATAGCATATTAGGGATTTATACCAATATCTGTTTTTAATTTTGTTTTCATTTGAAAACCACTGAGTTGTCAGCATTCAAAATCATTTTTCAAATAAATATTCCATGCATTATCCTTATCAGATAATAAAGAATCAATCATTTGATGATTTTTCTTGTGTTTGTCTCTATTTCAAAAATGGAATAAATATTTAATTTTCATGAATTACAATTACAAGTTGTTTATAATTTGACATTATTTCCATTAACCGTCCATGCGATTTTTCAGTTAATAATTCATGGAAAAACATAATTATTATAAGATATTCTTAACTGTGTTGTTCTAATTCGAGTTGTTAATTTGGATTATATTTATCAATCGTTAATCTAAATTCCATTTTGAACAACAAACAAACTTCTGTTGCAAAAGTTTCTTTTACTTCGAACCCAGAATAATTTTTACCAAAAAATAGAATCTCCAGCACCAGAACCCCATGAAAATTTTCGATTAAATGTTATCCCCCAGAATTTCTTCATAAAGTTTTAAAAATTTACCAAATATTTGTAAAACATAAAGTATTTCATATTATTAATTTTTTACCATAATTAAGGGTTTGTCCTTCCATTTTATTAAATAGATTTTAGGTTAAATTTAATAAAACTGTTGTCAAAAAAAGGATATTTTATTTTCTATAAAATATAATTTTTATCTTTAAGGTTATAAAATCAAATATCCTTCCACAAAACTATCGATTAATTTTTTATTGGATAGGTTGATTAATTGGTACATTTGGCTAGAATAATTCTAAAACTTGGAAAAAATTGAACGAGTTTAGGATGAACACAGCCATCTACATCATTTATATTAATTTCTGCATCTTTATTGAAAATATTAATATTATACTTTTTAGCTTATCTGGAAATGAATAAATTACATAAATATTCATTTCCTGCATTTGGAAACTTGTAAATTTATAAAGATAAAATTTCTTAGTTCTATAAAGGTCTAGTTTTTTCTAATGATATTATAAGATTACTTTATTTGAATCCAACTACTATGGTTATTCGAATCCTAACCATTTAAGAAAAACTGTATCATATTCCTTTCCCAAATCTTTTCCTGCAAGACATATATCAGAAATTTTTTTGTTAGTTCTTATTCATAAAGTTTTCCTTTCCTACTTCTAAATCAAAATCTCTTAATTTAGATGTCATTAAACCACAATAAATAGCACTTTTAATTTAAAAAATTTCGCTCAAAGATTTAACTGTGTATCTTTCTACAAAACTCCTGTTAATTCTGACTTTATCATCAGTTTTTTACTTTGGCATGTTATTTAATAGAGCAAAAATTTTTGATACTTTTTTTCGTTTACTTCTTTTGTTATATTTCGTATTCAGAAAATTTTGTATTATTATCATCATTAAGTAGATTATTAACTAAAGGTATTCAGTTATAATGTCCTTTAAGTGCAAAATTTCAACATTTTTTCTGTTATTGTTCCATTAAATCCTTCAACAGATTCTTGTTATTCTTTGAAAGGTGGATAATAATTGATAATACTTTTTTTCATATGTTCTTGAAAATCTATATAGTAATTTTTTCCATCATCTATTGGTAAATGTTTTTGAGTTCTTTTCTAGAAACATTTTCAGAAGTGTTCATTACATTTTTACTAATTTTATCTACAATTGGTATAGCCTGACCCTGTCTTTAAGAACATAAATTATGGTTCATAAGTCTTGACATCCTTAATTTATTTTTGGAATGCCTTTTAATTTTCCACAACCCAAGTCTACCAGATCACCTTGGCAAAATTCGTCTATTCCAAAAGACATAACATATCTTTGCTTAAAATTGTTTCATATTGGGTTATATAGTTCATTAATAATTTCTTCACAAATGCGTCCTGTATGAGTAAGCACATCTTTGTTGTGTGTATTTAGGCCAATAAGTAAAAATTTTTAACAAATTTACAATTTTTAGTTATACAATTTCAAAAAATTCCTTCTTTCAGTTTTTGTTGTTCTATTTGAACGATGTGTTTCAGTAATTACGTAGACAAAAAATGTAAATTTTTTCACAAAACAAATTTTTTCACATCTATGGGATATTTTTAACATTATTATCACAATGCACTTAAAAAATTTTAAAATGGTTAAATGAAAAATATTTTAAATGTTTTTACCTGTTACAAATGTATTTTTGGGGACTTTTATCCTCAAATTTATGTTTCACTTCTTAATTACGAGATTTAAATGAAAAATAGATCATTTCTTTATGATAAACCTTATTTTCTAAAACATTGAACCCATCCAAAGTATGTGATTCTTGAGTTTCTCCCGGCGTATTTGATAGTCAAAATATCCACGGGTGTGCTGCCGGTCTATAGTGTCCAACGGGCACAATATTTCGACGATCATACATGTCGCCATCATCAGGTATGATCGCCGAAATATTGTGCCTGTTGCACACTATAGACCGGCAGCACACCCATGGATATTTTGACCATCCAAAGTATATTTACATGTTGAAATAACATTATTCATCTCTTTAAGATAGTGTTTTGTAGCACTAAAATAAATCATATTCCATTTACTAAAATTTGCTAAACTTTTTTTAATTCTATTCCTACAACTTCTGAAGCATCTTAGTTATTTATAGGTGTTAAAATATTTTCATATATCACATATGTATTAAGATTTTAAATTCTTTCTCTAATTATTGTTTGGTAACAGCATCATACCCATAATTACATCACTCACTCCTACTAATGTTCTTTTTAAGGAAACATTTATCTTGGTGGTTCTAAACTGTCCCCAGTTCTTCCTGAAATAGTTTAATAAAATTTTCAATTTTAGATCTAATGCCATTTTTACTTTTTATAATCCTTGTTTATTGATGTTTGTATTAGTTTTTATTCTGTTTCTAGTTGATGTGTAATTAAACATTTTATGTGTTGTTATGTTTCAATTTTACTTTCCATAATTAGTGTTCAGTAGTTGATCAATTAATTTTTCGTATGATTCCCCTTAATTCATCGTCATTAATATTTGTATTAAGTTCTTATTCTAATTGTCCTGCATTTAGTATTGATCAAATATTGATTCTAAGGTGTATTAAATTCTTCATATCTTATATTTAATTTATTTCCAGAAATGTATTTTTTTAAAGTTAAAGTGTCTTGAAATATTGAATTATTCGACAGTAATTTTAATACAAATAAACATAAATCACCACAAATGAATGCATCAACATTTTGTATTCCTTTATCACTATAATATAGATTAAATTTTCCGAAAGTATTTTACCTGTTCATTAATTTTATTTTCTCCATATGAATATTATATAATTTAAAAGCAATTAAGTACCAACATTAGCAGAAATATCTAAATGTACTCTTCCAGATTAAAGTTCATTAGATTTAATAGGTAATTCATAAACCTTCAATAAATAAGGAATTGTTTAATTTTTTATCTTTAGCAACTTTTTCTATATTAAACATGTCTGGAAACTGTTTGCTCTCGTTTTTTTTGGATTTCTTCCCCATTGTTAATTATGTCTTCTTTGCTCCTCCAATTCTTGATCTTTTTGAATTTTTGTCTATTATTGTTTCGCTACTTTCCTTCTATTGTACTAGCAGCGACTAAGTATGATAATGTGGCCAATAATAATGGTTAATATCCTCTTTTGTAGTTTATTAACACAGACCCAGTTTCTTTTCCTTTTTTTTGAGAGGTACAATAATATTTTCAGTGTTTCATAATGTTAAAAGTTAATTGTCATCCATTTTCCAATCCCATTTCATTTTTGAGCATCTGTTAAGAAATAATCTGTACAATTTTACTGTCTATTATTTAGTTTAATTTTAACTGATTAAGGTTTAGTTTTACCACTTGTTAGTAAGGAATATTCGATATTATTCATTCGTATAGAATAATATCGTTAAAAAAATTTGAAATTATATAATTTTAAAAATATATAAAATTATTTAATTTAAAAAAATTATAAACCTGTTTCAACATCAGTACCCATTCCTAACTTTCTATTTCCAAACATTATTCCCCTAATTGAAATAATAGATTTTTTTTCTTATGGCAGTGCTTTGAAATGATACTTTCTTTTGCCATAATTGAAGTTCTTTATCCCCTTTATGCCTATGTTATAATTGTCCACTATCTTTATATATATATATATATATATATATATATATATATATATATATATATATATATATTAATATTTTTGGAATTTCGCTTATTTATTTATTCTTGGATGTGCTCTCATTAATCTTCCTTCTAATGTAGGACCTCGAGCACAGTAATTGTAACTCAGAACATGTATTTTGAGTGGATAATTTTTAATAAATGTATTTACTAAACCTTTCACATATCTTTCTAATTCCCAAAAAGTATGAGGTAGATTATTCAACAGTCTAATTATACTTGGAATTCCTTTAAGATTATTGATAATAACCCATTAAATTTATTTGTTAATTTTCTACTTATTTCAACTTCTTAGTTTTAAGTTTTCCTTTCCAACTAATTGTCCTCGATGAAGTACTGCTAATCTGTCGATTTATTAAACCTTTTAAATTTTTCATTTAAACTTGAATCTAAATCTCATGTTGTTCCTCAAAGAGTTAATGAAAATTTAAGACCAATATTCGTTCTTTTAAAATTATTCGATGATGAACGTGAATATGATAACTATATGATTACAACTCAGAGGAAAAATTTAGGGAAACAGCTATACAGAATTGAAGGTCGACATTGTAATAGTGAAGAACTGTTAAGATTGAATGACAATCGAATTTCAATCAATTTATACCAAAGAATGAAAGAAAACTTATACATTGTTTGCTATCAAAATTATTTTAATCTGTTGGGTTACTATCGACAAGAAGAGTTGATTACTGATATTAACTATATGGATGAAAAATTCGAGATGTAAGTCAACCACATACATCTTATAAAATTACTTTAACTTTATTTACCCTGCTGATTTGTGAATTATCAAATCCCAACCATTTAAAATATACTTCATCTCCATTCTTTCACAAAACTTTTTCATTTTACTTCTATCATCTTTTCATTGAATTGTTTCTGTGTTTAATTAATCAATTTTTGTAGTTGTATATAATTATTTTTGTAAAAAGTTTTAATTCTATATTCGCCATATTTTCTAATATTGCAATCTTACAGTTTGATTTGTGTACCACTATGGATTGATTATTGTTATTTATTTGGTATAGCATATCAGCCACACTTACAGTGATGTCAAAGCCATCAACGTTCAAGTCTCTATGTATGTTCTTACCACTAACAATAATTCATTTAAGCCTGAATTCGTATTCGAAATTGTGCATTTTTTGCTCACCTTCAGTCATAAAAGCTAATTCAAATATTTGTTTATCATATACTTCATCTTTAAGATTACTTACCTCTTTAAAGTATTGGACTACATATTTTTCATTATGTGTAGAAAGTGTTTCTATTTCTTTTTTGGTAAAGTAAGTATCGAATTGTGTCAGAATACTTGTTAAATTTTGTTTAAAACTTCCATTATTCTCTTTTATTCATTCATCAAGTCTTATGTAATGACATAGTTAGTGAATTGTGTTGCGTATTCAGACTTTGTAATAACATTTGATAACTTATTAACGAAATAATGTTCGTTCACTGATCCTTTGCATCAAGTGTGTCATTTACATTCGCAAGTCTTCTACCTTTAAAGCCAATATAACATCTAGATACTTCAAAAATAGCATTAAATTCTTCCAGAAATTGTTTAATTGCATTGCCTATCTTTGGGTCTGTTGATGATTGAAATTACTTAATCATATTTTCTGTTTTTGCCTCAATTTTACCTTTGCTTTTTTCTATTTTTGGATCTATTTCACTGTTTACTTTTTTTTAGATCGAATGGAGGGGCACTAAGCCCTTCACTTTGTTTAGTTTGACCTATTTTATTTCCAAAAATGTTCATTTATTAAATCTAAAATATCATTAAAATTATAATTCTCGCATAACAATTTTAAAACAAATAGACACAAATGACCACATATTACTTCATCAAGATTTTGTATTCTCTTGCTGTTGTAGTACAGATCATTTTCCCCCAAATATTTAACTAGTTGTTTGGGTATATTACTGCTAAATGAATCAAAAACAAATTTTTTTCATTATTTTAATAGTAACAAATCCAATGTGAACCAACTTGGTCAGATGAATCTAAATTTAGTATTCGTTATTCAATTTTTGTTGGTTCATTTGGTATTTCATCAATCCTTAATACACACAGGAAGTGTTTAATTTTCAATTTTTTAGCGAGTTTTTCTATATCAAACTCGATAAAGGATCTTTAACTTTCTTTACTACAGACCCTTTCTTTTCCATCAGTAAGTTAAGTCTTTTCTGTTCTTGCAATTTTTTGTCATAAATCTTCTTGTCCATAACTGCTTTTGCAGTACCAGCTGCTCCACCAGCAAGTGAAACAATAGTTGCTAGATATGGTAATTCAGCCAAAAGTAATGGTCGAAATGCACCTTCATGTTGTGTTAGTCATTTTCCTCATATTTTTGTTAGATTTTCAATAGTCTTTTTCACAACAGAAATAGCTAATGTAACAAGTAAATTTCCACCAATTTTCTAATCTTATTTTCTGTTTTGAACATCAGTAAAAATGGTTCTATCGAATTTAATTATTCATTATTCAACTTTAATTTAAATGATTTTCGTTTTGCCTTGCCACTAGGTTGCAAAGTAAAATCGATCGTAAAGTTATTCATTTACATAGATTAAAAATTTATAATGATTTTCATAATCACCAACCATTTTCATTCACACCTAAACCCATTCCTAATTTTCGGTTTCCATACATTATCCCTCTAGCTGCTGCTGCTGCTGCAGCTTTTTCTGCTAATGAAGCATCACTTGCATGCATTGTTTCTTTTGCTGCTAACTGAAGTTCTTTATCAGTTTGGTGCCTAAATTCTAAATCTTTATGATCTCTGTATACATTGTCATGTTGTTTACAAGCTGCATCTAATGGATTTATTCCATCATCCCCTATAGCTAATCTTTCTTCTAATTTCGTTCCTGGACCACAAAATCGATGACCAGGAAGATGCATTTCAAATGGTAATTTGTTAATCAAAGTGATTACTAATTCTTTTCCACATTTGTCACTTTTCCTAAATATGTGAGGAAGACCATTCTTAAATCTAATGAGATATGGAATTCCTTCTGGATTATCGATTATGAAATCACTACATTTATTTGTTGACATGTGTGCTATGCTAACTTTTTCGTTGTGAAAGTTTTTATTCCCCGCTAGTTCTTTGCCATGAATGACTACTAATCTATCAATTAATTGATGGACATCATTCACCCAAACATTTTCAACTGGTTTTTATGTATATTTTTTTAACCAAACCTTCACTTCTTTTTTCAGATGAACTTAGTTCTGAAGACTCGAGGCATGTATAGTTTGTCTTCTTAAGTTTGATAGTCATTAGAAATTGATTTTATCAAATATTTGTATTTATTACCTCTCCTTGAATTTATTTTATTTGGACCATTATGAGAATACAGTGCTCCTGAATTGTATAAAATATCTGCATAAGTGACAAATATACACCATCGAAGTTTTCATTCATATCAACCACAGAAATTTGTTTTTCAATTAAAAGGCTCATTAATCCATCTGTTCCATCATATGTCATTCTACTAGTTGTTAATTTTTCCCCATTGAATTCAACTGGTAAATTACTAACATATTTAAAGATGCCAACAGGTTTCAATCCAAAAACTTTATCCTCACTATGATTTATAAACTTTAACTTTCTATCACTAACATTAATCTTTTAGCTTCAATTTGAGGACTGTTGGACTGCTTATTGGTGATAGGTGCCTTCACCCAAATTATGCACAATAGTAAATGAATTTTGGTATTATTAGAACTGATGGAATGGATTATACAATGTTAATCGATAATTACGTAGCAAAACTGTTTGACTTCATAATGATAAAGAAAGGAAATAATATTTTATGTAGAATAGAACATCCTTTTATTTCCTCATCAATTTCCCAACATCTGACTTCGTCTGTTGCTGCCAAAATAAGCTTAGAACGACATATTCTTAACACTGGAAAAATATAATATAAGAGAAACGAAGTACTTTATCCATCGTCAATGCTTGGTGGATTTTTTTAAATATAACAAATAAATTTTGTGGGAAGGATATTTAACTGTAATTTTTAAACATAGTTCAACTTCTGGAGACACAATTCTTTGATGGGCTGGCAAAAATGATGCTGGTGTTGAAATGAAAGATGCACTTCGAAAAGAAGGTGGAATTGTTGTAGAATCTATGGAGGTTCGTGTTTCTATTGTTAAATATGAACGAAATTACGAGATTGAACAATGAGAAAACATTCTGAAAAATCCAAAAATTCCGGTCTCCTTTCATGAACTTCAAACTAAGAAAGTTGCTGGCTTATCTGTCAAGAAGAGCTTTTAACTCGAATTACTCTAACTAGACCAAATTTGATATGACTTATTTTCTGTTTGTTGCATTTCAGACAAATTGTAGGTTAGATTAGATTAGATTTTCTTTCATTCCAATTGATCCATAGCGAGGAGCTTCTCCAGGATGTGGAACATGTCAGAAAAACGACTATACATGACAAATATTTAGAACTAAAACAAATAAGCTAATGTACCATTCCACAGGTCCCAACTGGAATGATCATCATTTTTAATGAACACTATATGAAAGTCATTTTACAAATACTAATACTCTGAATTTAAAATAAAAAAGTTTTTTATTTATTTATAAGGTAATCAACACGTAATACAACTACTATGATACTTATTTACAATGAACAGATAACTGCACTGAAATGGTGCAGAAGCTATATTGTACTTACACACACACACACACACACACACACACACACACACACACATACACACAAACACACACACACACACATACAGATTTACAATATTACTGCACTGAAATTCCGAAAGATGTTATAGTGTACTTATAAAAATCAGTTGGTTTTACTGAGAAATTCATCAATGCAGTAGAAGGAGTTGGCCACCAATAAATCTATTAGGCTTCTCTTAAACTGAATTTCATTGGTTGTTAAGCTTTTTATGGCTGCTGGCAAGTTATTGAAAGTGTGTGTTCCTGAATAATGTACACCTTTTTGTACAAGACTAAGTGACTTTAAATCCTTGAGAAGATTATTCTTATTTCTAGTATTGATTCCATGAATTGAGCTGTTGATTTGAAAAAGTGATATATTTTAATGACAAATTTCATGAAGGAATATATTGGGAAGCAGTAGTTAGTATCCCTAGTTCCCTAAACAGGCTTCTGCAGGATATTCTTGAGTTCACACCACATATAACTCTTACTGCACATTTTTATGCCCGGATAACTTTAGCTTGGCTTGATGAATTACCCCAAAAAAATAATCCCATATGACATTATGGAATGAAAGTATGCATAGTATGCCAGCTTTTTCATTTTTATATCCCGTATGTGTGACAAAATTCGCGTTGCAAACAGATTTGTTGAGACGCTTCAGCAGTTCTGTGGTGTGCTCTTCCCAGTTGACATAATCAATTAGTTGACTCGTCATTACTCGATCGTGTTAAGCTACAGAATCTATATTTTAAAAACGTTAGAAACGAAATTTTTCCACAGGAAATGTGTAATATTAATCCACCAAATAATTATCTCAAAGTATACAATGCATTTCTCGATTTTAAACGAATTACTCTACTGAAAGCAGACGTTGATATTAGCATATTTAGTTTCATAAGGAATAATCCAATTTATGTAATCAATATGATTCGTAGAAAGAATGTTGTAACTACATGGAAAACTACTATGAAACTTTGTGCAACTTTTAATGATAAACTTCCAAATGATACACTTGCTTATGTAGTTATGCATGATAAGAAAAATCTTACATACAATGCACAACATAGAATACTTACTGACAATTTTTAATTATGTAAATGAAGAAGAAACTAGAAAAATTTATAGAAGTATTAACTTCTTGTTTACATTTCCTTTCGAAGTATTTTCGCAAAGTAAAAAATGAAAGTGAATAATTTACCTTTGTTAACCAATTCATTTTATTTACTTTCTTATGTTCACCTTTTATAAACTAAAGTAAAAATGGGTGAATTTGCCATTCACTTTTATAAAAAATAATATTAAATTAAATTTCTTACATTCACCTAGAGAAATGAGTCATTAATTTTATTTTCTTAAGTTTACCTTTTATATGAAATAAAGAACTTAGAAATCAGTTGGTTATCGAAAAAATGAGGTAAATAGCTAAAATCGTTAGAGTAAATAAAAAAAATTAGGTACTGAGCTAAAGCTTAGAAATCGATTGCAATGATTTAAATTGGATGAAGTTAAAAAAAACGGTTGAGTTAATTACAAAAATGTGGTATTGAGTTAGTGAGTGAGTTAGTGAGCTAGAATCTACAAACCATATCTACTGTTCTGCCACCAACTGTTAAATTATTTCCATCAAATGTTACATGTAGTTTTCCAACAAGTTTAAATACACCAAGATGTTTAAATCTAAAAGCTTTATTTTCACTGTGATTAATATATCCAATACTCTTTCACTTATGTTTAAGGTTTTACGTTTTTTCTTTATCTTTTCAATTTTTACTATTCTTTGACTCTTCTTTATCATTCTTTAGCAAAGTATTTATTTCCAATTCAGTTAATGTATAATCTCTATCATAGTGTGGAATATCGTTAAATTCTTCTAAATGACAATCATTATCAGGAAAAATTCGTTTTTCAACTTCTCTGTTTTCTTCACTAGCATTCAGTACACCATCACCTGAACTTTTGATTCTGTCATTTTCACCAGTTTGACAGGATCAGTTATAGGCTGTTCCTTTCTATATTTTCGTTTTCTGTTCTTGGTTATCTCTTCCATTTTGTAAATTCTTCTTTGAATTGTTCTCTTATTTCACGAACCTCTGGGTCAATCTCAGTCCTTCAGCATGGCCTCATTTTACAAACATTTATTAAGGAGAGAAATTCATCCATAAATTTTAATGTTTTTCATTTAATTTTTATATTATAAAAAAACTTTGACTTTTTGTGATTTATGTTTATTTTGTGGAAAACAATTAGTTTCTTAAATTTTACATTATAGTAAACATACATATACCATAACATATCTAGATTCAATTATTTTAGTTTTAATTTCTTTGATGAAACTTTCTCACAATTTTTGATGATGATAAGTGTCAGACAAACCGATTTATCTTCAAAATGTCTTATATAATTTTCTGCTAATTTTTTATAATCAGAAATACAAGACTAATCTCCTTTATCTACGCATCCTCTTATGAAATTTTTGGACAATTTTTAATGATACGAAAACCAGTATCAATCTAATTTATCTCGAAATACTCTAATAAAGTTTTCTGATATTATTCTTATTTTGTTACTATTATTGATATTATTATTAAATTTAGAATAATCTTTACTTTTTAATTCTATTCTATGGATTTTAAATATTTAGCTTTTAAAATTTTTAAATTCTGAATTTACATAGCTTTTTAGTTTAAAAATTCTGGATCATATTCGTACGAAATTCACATAGTGAATATGGCTGAAATGACAGACTCTATCAACTTGTGATGTCACTGAAAGAATGGTTGGATACAGAAATTTCTGCTGAAATTGTAGCTTTCCACTTGTGTTTCTATACTGACATAATTATTGATGGTCTAGTCATAGACAAGGTGCAGTGCAAACGTAAAGGCCAGTTTACAAGCACACACTCATATTTAAATTTTTATACTGCATTTAATTTGATATAATTGCGTAGGTAATTGTTCTCGATAATTGATCAGGAAATATGTCACATGACACCCCTTCAAGTTTATCGTAGAATACTTCCTGGTGTGCTTACTATTTTTCCAGAGGGCAGACAGTGTTTGACTGAACACTCTGACCTACTGTGCTGGCGACCGATAGATAACCAGAACTTTGATGTATATATGCTCTTTATTTTAGGATTTGACGCATGAGTTTGTGAGTATCAAAATACGTGACATATATGACCTTGTTTTAAATTGTGTTTACTTATAACCTTAAATTATTTACCTCACCAAGGGACCATAGACATTAATTTCTAATCGATACCTCTACCTGTTCCTGGGAAAAAGAGGTCTTAACAGACGACAGTCAGACGAACAACAAATGGCAAAGAAATAGAGATAAGGGAATAACAGAAAAACTAAAGCAGTATGATCAGCCGGGAATTTCAAACTCTGCGTATTAACTACGTAAACAGAAAATATAGCATATACCAGTATGAGTCCTCAAAATCTAACATTGTGTGTCTAATGGCACAAAGAAGGTGTCTTGTATTGAGAACTACATCCCAGACGCATGTCCATCACAATTGGCAACTGTTTCAACCACTGAGGCGGTAACAACGAATCAGAAGCAACCAAGGAAACTGCGGCTAGTGTTGCTACTGTACGACAACACCCGTCTACAGTCTGCTCACTTCAGAAAGGAGCCTATGCAGGAACATGGCTGGAAAGCTTTCCCTATTGCACTTCTTCTTCTGTGATGAGACTTAAGAGGGTGAAGATAAGACTTCCTTAATGATTTTCGATCTCCAAGCTTATAGCTTGGAAAGAGCATATGTAAAATGTAGAGAAAAGTTTTGGCCTCTTTCGAGATAAGGACCAAGAACCCAGACTAATGCAGTGTTCCCTTTCACAGAACACTAGGTTATCACTTAGCTAGCGAACCAGTACTCCCAAGGGGATGCTCTCACTTAGGTACTGTTGATTAAGAAAGATAATTGATAATGTGAAATACGAGGTTACTTATTGATTCTGTGTGGAATGACCCTCCTGGAATCGAATAATAAATTTGACGTCCAAGTGTTACACCTTAAGTGAGAATCTTTCATATTACTTACCAGAAATGACAAGAAAATACCAAATGAATTTAGCAGGACAATTCTGAATCACAAAAGGAAGAAAATGGAGAACTATTTTTAAGTGGTGAACGTATTCTACAATTACACCAGCGATAGGAGGAATACATTCACTCAGCCAAGGCGCTAAGCTGAGTAGCAGTACGGAAGTTCTTTTTTCGAAGACGCGGCAACACCTGCTGCTACCTCGTTGACTGGCAGCCAAAACATCTGAACCACAGCCCAGTGACTTTGATCTAAAGCATAGTTAAGAATAATATCGAGACTCATCGACTGTCAGTCAATCATCATAATTAAAGATCACTGGGAGCTACTGTGACGGCCTACTCTTCAATAGCTGTCGTAATTATGTTTTTCGTCTAACTGAGAAACTCATTTGCCACATACGATTCATTTTCTCTTTTTAATTTTTAGCACCACCCGTGGTTATCCTGCAGACTATTATGAACTTACAAACAATTTATAGTAATAATGTTTTCTTTGGTATTAGCCAGGTTTCAAAATAAGGACGCGAAGTGAGGCCAAAAACTCGCAAAGATATGAACCCGACGAGTGTATGCAAAGCAAATTCGATTCGTGCTTCTGCTAACACGAAGGAAGAAGCAGCTGTCATCAGCGCCTGTGAAAAGGAACATAAGACATTGACAGTACTGTCTGTATTGTCTGAAATCATGTCTTCATCAAGCGAAACTGCCATTCAGTCTGCACTAGTCAAAGTAACAGATAGTATCATACACATGTACTAAATATGATCTGATCGATGATACTACTTTTTTTAGTGAAAGTGAAATGCGTTTGATGAATAGCCGTGTCATCATGCAGTGTACTTTACACGCAGGGGAACCAGAATATCAGTAAGACGTCCATCAACCTCCGTATGGGATGAACCTTCTACGCAGCGATTCGAAATTGGCAGTGTTTGCTTTACCATTAGTTTCTGATTTTTCGTATAGTTCTCTATTTGTGGCTGATTATGGCTCAGTCGGTGACCCTAATTTTAATTTCATTTCAGCTTCTGACGACATGCAGAATGAGTCAGAACTGCTCCGAAAATAGTGATGTCTACCTTGCGACAGCTGAAAGACCATCTTATATCGGCTGACAATCAGAACTGGTGGCAAGTATGCGCCAAACTCTTCTTAGCACCTTGTTGCTCACTGCCGTAATTCGTTGCTTGCTACAGTTGTTGTGTTAAATCTGAGGGCAGGTTCGACCAAATTTTTCCATAAAAGCGACTTATCAATTGGCGGCGCCCTTTTCTTTCGTGTATTCTCACCCTTGTCAACTATCGCTACCACCTGCGATATGCACAGTATGCAAGTGTTACATTTGGGCGCTGTTACTAATAGTCCTGTATAGAAATCTTGCTCTTTTGGCGCCTCTGACACCTCAAGCGGCAGCTTGAGTTGCATGGGCCTTAATCCGGGCCTGTTAATTTCGTAGATAAATTGCATAACAAATCATATCGTGTGGTACACAAGCGAAATAATAGTCACTGCAAATGCTATATATGTGTTAAAAATTGAGAAATGCAAATTGAAAGTAAAGGGGAGGGGAGGGAAAGGAGAGGAATGGGAGGAACATGATATCAGCTGCGCTGGGGCACTATGCGGAATTGCGGCGACCAGCGAAAATGTGCGCCGGCCCAGGACTCCAACCTGGGATTTCTTGGTTTAGGGGGACTGTGGATAAGTGGCACTAGGTGGGAATGTGAGTCGCTGTGGAAAAGCCGGGCACAGGGTTTATGACAAATGCGCGGACTATCTCGGCCCGCTCCCCAGCGACCCACATTTCCACCAAGAGCCATCTATCCGCATTACCCTTCTATTTCCTCCACGTTTACAAAATTTAGATTCCCAGTGGAGGTCGAACTTAAATGTTCACCCGCATTGAAGGTTGTGACTTCATTGCCCATCGAGGCGAAACAATTAATCAGTGCGTCGTGTTTGTTCAGCCACAGATTCATATAAGTTGATAAATAATCATTCCTATCTATCATTGATCAGCATTTTACTGAAAGTTATCACGTCCTGCATCAAAGTTCCCCTGAGTATAATATGTTTTTGTCCACTCATTTCCGTCTACACCTCGTTTTAGGTGCACTACCTCAAATTCACAAATTTATGCCTCTTTACAAATGCTCAAAAGACTGGCTTCTCGTCGATGTTTTATTGTACTAGACAAATGCCTAATGTATTATAACTATTGGAATAGCTCGTCTGAAGACTTATACACAGAAATTTTCAACTTTGACAGTGATGAAAACTGTCTGAAAGGATAAGAAATTGGAAGCTTCGCTCCAGAAAAGACAACGAAAGCAGTGTGTGGAAAATATTGATTAAAACAAGATGAAGGAACGCCTGTTAAGACAGTAGGAGAAAACATCTATGGTACTAGAGAAAGCTATAAAGGGCAAAAGCTTTAGGGGAAGACTGATATTGAAATACGTACATCATACAACTGAAAATGTTTAGTACAGAGGGAGAGGTTGGCGTAGGAGATGAAGTCGTGATGAGCAACATCAAATCATTCTAGACTAGAGGAAAAGACACTACATTAGAGAATTATGTATATGTTGCCACTGTTTTGCAGTTGTGGGCTTCAGTCCAAAGATTGGTTTGATGCACTTATCTATGCTAATCCAACAAGTGTATTATCTCGAAATAACGGTTGCAACCTACTGCTACTTCAACCTTCTTACCACACTCAAGTGCTTATCTTTTTCATATTTTTTTCCTCTCCCTCTCTCTCCCCCCCCCCCCCCCCCCCCCTCTACACACGCTACCATCCATTACCAACTCATGATTTCTCATTCCACAGGATGTAGGCTATCCCATCAAACGATCCCTACTTTTAGTCAAGTTGTAAACCTAATACCATCTCACCTCAAATCAATTCAATTCTACCTACCCTTACTTCACCATTCTTCTGAAGTACCACTTTTCAAATGCTTCACTTTTCTTCTTGTCTGAACTGTTTACAGCTAACTTTTCAGTTCTGTTCAAGGCTACACTCCATACAAATACCTTCAGAAAAGACATTCCAATATTATAATTTATAATGGATGTAAACTAGTTTCTTATTTTCAAAAATGTTTTTTCTTGCTATTGCTCCCTGCTTTTCTATCCTCTGTACCTCAGCATCTTTAAATATTTTTCTGCCACAATAACAAAACTCATCTACTACTTTTAGTGTTCTATTTCCTAATTTCATTCACTCACCATCGCTTGGCTTAATTCGACTACATTTTATTATCCATGTTCTAATTCTGCTGATTTTAATCTTATCACAGTTTCACACTATCGTTCTGTTCAGTTTCTCTTCTAAGTCTTTTCCCGATAGCGACAGAATAAAATGTCAACGTTAAAACTCAAAATTTTAATTTCTCTTCCCTCTCCGAGCTTTAATTTCCTTTTCAAATTTCTCTTTGGTGTCCTTCCCTGGTTGTTAAATGCACAGACTGAATAACGTCGGGATTAGATTACAGTTTCTCCCTGCGTACTCAACAACTACTACCATTCATGTCCTTCAACCACAGTCTGGTTTATATACAAGTTTTAAATAAACTTTCGCTTCCTGTGTTTTATGTCTGCTACCTTCAGAACTTCAGTATGTCTTCCAGTCAACATTGTCATCTCTTTTCTCAAAATCGATGAATGCTAGAAATGTAAGTTTACCATTCTTCAACCTACTTTCTAAAGTAGGATCAGGACATGGACGGGCCCAGTTATATTCTGAGGACACCGACCTCCTGTTTTTAGGGGGATATGAACACTGGCTTCTAGGTTGTGGTTTTTACTGCGCTATGCACCCAAAAGATTAGCTTCCCCATTGTACTATGTGCCGGGATCTCCTGCTAAACGATACCTTGGAAGTCCAACATGGCGACCGTTCTGGTCATACCTTTCTCACAAGCCATTCTGCAAGCTGGTTAGACAGAATATACTTCTCAAAGGACCCTACATCTGCGATATTGGTTACCGAACGCTGACCACTGGCCTTTTCCGACCATCGTAATTACATCTGCACGGTCCTCAGAGAGCTAGCTACTTTCTGTAATAAAAAGAAAAAAAAACTGAGTGAACGGATGATCAACGAACTTCAACGGATGTCATTCGATGTCCACTATGACCCAATACAACGAACAATAACGAACAAAATGAAAAGAAAAAAAGGGAGTCAAGTGCGTAACTGCAGAGCGTAGGGTTGCGGGATACGTTCTCAGTCGCATGTTCGATTTCGTGACTTCGTTTTAACCTAGCCTGGAAATGATGTGAGCAGATACCAACAACAACACACTATTCGGATACAGGTCACCAAAATCATGTTGATAATGTATACTTATTTACACTTACAAGAAATATTTCTTTTTATTTTGTGAAGCACATTGTCTTTTATTTTCTAACAATTAAGATTTTTTTTGCTTTATCATTATATATTTAACATTTACTCACCTACGCGTTTCATTTCGTTCTATACAAGGATGACATTATTCCTTATTTCAGGAAAAGATCATTTAACTGCTTCATGGAAGATACTTCTGTTGTAGAAATAGGAATAATATTTGAGAGGGTAAGGAAGGGCTGAAGTGGTGGAAGGAAGTTCAAATTAAAGAAAACCTTGCACCAGGGTATTAGTCACACGAAATTATTATTTTTTCTATAAACATAATTAAGTTTATGCGAAATTCTCAGACCACGAGTCATACTGGCACTGGTTCCGTTTTCAGGTAAACTTAGCTCTGGTGGATTACATACATGTATATCCTCACATAATATGCTGCATGATAAAATGCCACTCTGTCCATAACTACGTAATTATATCACACGAAATTCGGTTTAATAACGTAAAGATGAGTGTGTGATCCGTATCTGGTCTTTGTGTTTACATTGCGCCATATTTATGAGTAGATAATAAGAAGAAACATCGGCACCGAATCACAAGTGGAAAGCAACACTTTCAGCTGAAATTTCCGCATTCCACCGTGTTGCCAGTTTGGGCAGCTGGGTGTTCTGTGACTTTATTTCAGTGATAAAAAATCAAGTCAAAAACATGCATTGGATAGACAGCTAGAGAATATCGATGTGGACGAACAAGGAATTGAATGTGTCGTACAGGCTATAGTTAACCTACACAGAATCACAATTCTCTTTCAGAGTGGAGCATCCTTCGTTATGACACAGTGCGGAACCAATTCTCTGTAGTTGTCTGTTGGAATGATTTAAGGTATGTGTACTTAAGGTCTGGTCAGATTCACACATCAGCCAACCATTTTTAACAAGCACAAACAGACACTCATCACCTCTGCTTACACAAATTGAACAATTTAGATTTGCGATTGCGAACTTCTCAAAGTCTCCTTGAAGGACGCGTGCCTCGGTTAGAATTCTGGTCTGGCACAAAAGTTTCCATCGCGTCGTTTCAAGTAGTATCATACGCACACCATATTACAGGTGACAAACGGCTATGATTTTTAGCACCTGTACATGCGTTAACCACAATCACGATTGGTGCCGATTTCGACTCCCAGTAAATCGCAGAGCTTTTCATCATATCATTTCATGTTAGAACATACCACTCTTAGTAACTGGTGAAAAATAATTCGACATTCGACGTGTCTTCGTGTGTAGTCAACGACGATAACTTGCGCAGGGTTCGACTCCCAGTCAACACAGAACTTTACGTAACGTTATTTGAAATTCAGACGTGCACACATCTCGATACTGTTCAAATAAACTGGTTTTTAATGTCTGCTCATATCTAGAAGTCAACGTCGATAGGTGCTGGGTTCGAATGCCGGTAGCTCAAAACCCTCACGTGTTTTCATTTCAGTTCCAGGCAGTTTTCTATTGGTGAAAAATTACGATTGCTAACATTTGATTGTGACTAGTTAACAATTCTATTAAGTGCTGGGTTTGAATCCCCGTCCCAGACACAGCTTCAGGCCATCAAGTTTAAACCTTCGCACACTTTGTTACTTGTGATCGAAGCCATGTTAAATATCATCTGTGTTTTGTTAACGGGAACAATAGATTTGGATTTGAGTTCCAGTATAAAAATGTTGGTAATGTAATTTAAAATGGGAACTTGCTTTATTGCAATAAATTTGAGTTTACAAGTGTAATGCTGTGACACCTCTGTTAACACGTTTTCCAATATTTATATTCTCGTGGTATTAATGTTCATCGGTATTTACAGACATACGGAGCAGTTATCTCTTGTGGCCTGTGGTAGTACCCGTTTTGTATGGTCAAACGACTTTACCGAAAAGAAATTCGAGGACCTGCAAGACAGTTGTGTTATGTGGGTTGCATACAAATAAGGCGATACGCATTTCACGTCTCAGTCACGCCTTGGCAGCCGAGCATAACGCTAGTACTGCATATTTGTGCCTGAAGCGCGAGCGCACTCGCCTTGTTTACTTCCTTCTGCCAACATTAACTTGAAGTGGTAGCGCGACAACATCATCGTGAATCAATACCGAAAATCTACGTCGATATTCCCTTATATTCGAACTACCCTTCTAATTCCCAGTGGCAGACGTTGTGGCTGCACTCTGTCTTTATGGTGCAGTACGAGAACACGTAGCAGAAAAGTGTACCGTATTTAAGACGTATGCAGTCCTCAAAGGAGGACGCCATGTGCTCACTGAACTCCAACGGCACGTACCATCACCATCATAGCTCCAAATGGGAGGCTGTCGCGCCATGGTTATTTACGACGTTCAGCCTAATACATATTCCGGATGCTGCAAGAATGGTCGCCTACGTTCTGAGCGTCCCCACTGTCGGATCACACAACTTCCACAGCAGGATGTGGCACGTCCAACGACGCCAGTAATCATCGCAGTAACAAATGCGTCGGCGCTCACGACTCCTCTGTCTGTCCAGACGCAGCAGACCGATGTTGCAGTACCGGAATCACCCTCCGCAAACCGATCTCTGGCCGATCAGTCAGCCTGGCCATTGGCGGTACTCTGTACAGCACCATTGATAACTCCCAACACTGCAGACACCACCAACAGTAATATGGCAATCGATACAGTAATCGCACCAACAGAAGCATTTGTGCCAGCGAGGAGTGAGTCAGTGCCATCGTGCGACACGGAAGACTAAAACACGAAAACAGCGTTCACCGAAACGCCGAATGCGACGCCGCAGGACCGTGTCGGAACATGGCAGCTCCCACTCCTGCTCCCGCAGGACACCGACCATGAGGCTGACACCATTACCACTGACGCCACCTCTGAAGAACGGTAGGCTGGGCGAGTGGACTCTGTCTGCCGGTCCTCTGCAGCGAATAGTTATCTGGAGGAATGTTCCAGTCAAGGCTGAAAAGCCGCTCGGTCCCTTCCTATCAACCACTACGATCTTATGGAACATGAACAGACTTCTGCGCCCACATCGTGAACCGAGAACGTTGCGACCCTACAGGAACCCGATCCGGGGCTCGCTGAGGTCTGAAAAACACCGGGAGGACCACGGTCGGAGGTGTGTGATGTCATTCGCGACGTCCGCTTCTCTCCACCATCACCATGGATAACCCTGCCCAACGACCGCACCGCCAAGCTAACCGCCTGGCCACGATGAATATCAACATGGTTACCTCTTCTGCCAACATCCAACACCCGAGAGAAACCATACGAACCACAACAGTCGACTTAGCGTTCCAACAAGAAGTGAGAATGCACGCACTTCCGACATTTATGGCTACACAACGTATGTGACGCCTGATGGTCCCACAGACACCAGTGAAGCGATTTTAGTGCTTGGCGATATTGAAGCCACCGACCTCATGTATCTCCCCTCCACACGAGAACTGGCCGTAACGGTATTTGACAACCGATTCATTAATGTTTATTGGTCGTTGGGCACCACCAAACGTCGTGACCGGGCCTGGTTCTACTCGGCTTATAGTTTTCCCTCTTTTCCTAGGACGGCACTAAAACGCTGCCTCCGTCGGTGATTTTGATTGCGTCTCTCATCCCAAGGATTAAATCCCGCACTACACACCTTCTCCGGAACTGCGTATGGTGATTCACACTCATCACTTGTGCGACACGTGGGAAAAGATACACGGAGACAGCTCTGGAGACTCACGGCTTACCAGTCGTACGGCGAGCTGGCTGGATCGCATACATGTGTCACAAGGTTTTACACATGAACGCATGGTGCTCAACGATGACTTCTGACCTTCTCTGATTACAGCTGCGATATCTGCATCATGCATCTCCACCATCAACAAATCTGGCGTAGTAACGGCCTTGGGAAGATGAATGTAACACACCTCCAGGACCCGGACTTCCATCGGCAAGTTGCCGCAACGTGAGCCAACTGTGAATGACGTCAGTGCCGATACCACTAGACCTTTTCATTGTACCTCCTCCGCGCCAGATCGGCAGACCGCAAGATACTTATGCTGTCTGGCAAGGACATGGCTGCGTGGCACAGGCACTCTCTGGACTTTTACTATGCGTCTCTCCGGAAGCTCGACGCTGTAGCCCCCATCATCGGATATACAATGAGAACGACATGAAATATAGGATCATGTACTATCGTTGACGAACTTCCAATCAGAAGGCGCCGTAGTCCGCTAGCGAGGGGACGACCGAACGCCCGCAGAGGTACCCACTAGAAAGCACATTGTGGTGGACATGCGCCGGCACTGCAGACAGTTAATAACATGCCTTACGACGCGGCCATTGCGGAAGCGTTACAGCGGGTGACACACACTGTCGACACGGTTACAGTGTCAGCATTAATGGAGATGAGGTGGAGGACGCCATGGACAAAGGGGCAATGAATATGTCTCCACGACCCCGCAGATCATTAGTCGAGTTTTAGCGGAATTTTCATGAAATCATGATGCCCTGATGCGTTACAGCGTTCGGAGAATTCGTGTCCCCGGACTGCACAACACCGTCTACCTCATTCGAAGGATATCTCACATCGGTACACAAGCCAGCGGGAGGGTAATCGGTCAATGACTATCAGCCACTCACACTGTGGCACGCCGACTACAAGCTCTTCGGCAGGTTATTGGCAGGCCACATTAAGAAGACTTTGCCAATGATTTTCGCCCGAGAACAGACGTCGCAGTGGTGCAGATGCCATTACATCAATGGTCACCGGCGATTGCAGGGACTTAGTTGTCATCGCCTCGGCGTGTCACCTGACAGCAGCCATCGCCTCTATAGATTTCAATCGGGCCTTCGACAGAGTTCACCATAACTTCCTTCTGTAGGTGTTAAGACCTTATGGGATTTCACCCGAGGCTCGTGGACAACCTACGGCTCCTTCTGGGAATAGTCAGCTCTCAGGTCCAGGTCAACGGACAGGCAGTGGACCCTTTACCCATTAAGAGGCTCCTCGACAATATTGCCCCCAGTCTACCTACTTTTATGCTATCGCAGTCGAGGCACTCCTCAGAAGCTTCAGCTCCAGCCTATCTGGCATCATCCTGCAGGACATCACCTTCCGGTATAGGGGTGTACGCCGAAGACTTGCTACTGCTGGATCGTTCCATAAATGAAGTCCGCAGCGTACTAAAGTGCATCGGACGATAAGGACAGGCTGCGGGAAGTCTTCTGAACATCAGTAAGGCGGAGGCCCGTGGATATCGGGCGTGGCGTTGGGCTCGCCAGCTACTGAACTGAGACATTTGGGAATCACGTTTACGAAGGATGTGCGCGTAATGGCAACGGCCAACTATCGACGGTTACTACAGATTGTACGCGTGATGTTGCGCCATAACCTGCTCCGCGACTTAAACCAGATGCAAAGTGTGGTCTACTTGAACCTCAACGTGGCGTCAACACTCAGTCACTTGGCACAGGTCCTCCACTTACTGGCGGTAATAGGTCATAGACTTCGGGCGGCCTTCGGTTATTTTCTATCCACAGGACACGAATTTAAAGTACATTATGACGAACTCACTCTGCCACTACGCGATAGAGACCTGAGAATGGTTAACATCCGGGAAAGGGCAGCTGCCATTTATATGAGCAAGGACCAGACGTGTAATGGAAATCCTGATGCCGATCTCTCACGTCCAACGGGTGTCGGTGGCGCACGTTGTGACACAGTTATCATATGTATTGATATTCATTCTGGAATAAAGCTATGTGACGTCGGATCTTCCCTCGACGTGCCCACCAAAGGGAAAACATTTTTACATCATTCTTCTGCGGGCAGTATCACGTAACGTGGTGCAAGTCAAACAGGCAACTGTCAATTGGCCACGAGTGTGGAAAACGATACATCACCAATATCTGCCTGCCACCCTGCCCGCAACCTGGCATCAAGGCACCAACAAAACATACGCATGGTGCCATCGGCTCCGCGCTATCGAACTGACGGACTCCCCACTTTGTCCTGACTGTCGCGTTCCAGGCACTGACGAACATTGCTTCACGTCCATCTTGTCGTCCGGTGTTTGGAGACTGACATAGAAGATCTTAACTTGCTAGCTTCGTGTCACAGCTGACGTGATAGGACTTCTGACCGTCCTATTGCCGGGTGACTATTTCTTCCCCCTCTCAAAATATCAAGTGCGTGTATGGATCAAGGGAATGACCACCGCCTACATCTTTCGGCGATGGGGAGAAAGTAGAGCTTGATTACTGGTGATACCTACAAAATGCTCACAACGATCTTGAGGTACCGTACGCTCTTTTGTAAATTATTTAAGCAGTTTCCGTAAGCACCCCATGTAGTCGTGGAGTGCCTGGCTCAGTGTGACGCAACATCACATAGAAGATACACCGAAGAGCCAAAGAAACTGGTATACCTCCCTAATATCGTGTACGGCCCCCGCGAGCACGCAGAAGTGCCGCAACACGACGTGGCATGGGCTCGACTAATGTCTGAAGTAGTGCGGGAGAGAACTAACACCATAGATCATGCAGGGCTGTCCATAAATCCGCAAGAGTACGAGGGGGTGAAGATCTCGTCTGAACTATGTTGCAAGGTATCCAATATATGCTCAATAATGTTCATGTCTGGTGAGTGTGGTGGCCAGTGGAAGTGTTTAAACTCAGACGAATATTCCTAGAGCAACTCTGTAGCAACTCTGGACGGGTGGGGTGTCGCAGTGTTTTGCTGGAATTGCACAAGTCCGACGGAATTCACAGTGAACATGAATGGATGCAGGTGATCAGACACGATGTTTAAGTACGTGTCACATGCCAGAGTCGTATCTAGACGTGTCAGGAGTCCCATACTACTCCAACTGAACACGCCCAACACCATTACAGAGCCTCCACCAGCTTGAACAGTCCCCTGCTGACATGCAGGGTCCTTGGATTCATAGAGCTGTCTCCATACCCGTACACGCCCGTCCGCTCGATACTATTTGAAACGAGACTCGTGCGACCAGGCAACATCTTTTCAGTCATCAAAAGTCCAATGCTGGTGCTGAAGAGCCCAGGCGAGGCGTAAAGCATTGTGTCATGCAGTCATCACGGGTACACAAGTGGGCCTTCAGCTCTGAAAGCCTCTGTCGATGATGTTTCGTTGAATGGTCCGCACCCTGACACTAGTTGAAATCTGCAGCAATTTGCAGTAGGATTGCACCTCTGCTACTGTGAACGATTCTCTTCAGTCGTCGTTGGTCCCGTTGTTACAGAATATTTTGCCGGCCGCAGCGATGTCGGAGATTTGATGTTTAACCGTATTCCTGATGTTCACGGTACATTCGTGAAATGGTCGTACGGGAAAATCCCCACTTCATCGTTTTCTCGGAGATGTTGAGTCCCATCGCTCGTGAGCCGACTATAACACCACATTCAGACTCACTTAAATCTTGATAATCTGTCATTGAAGCAGCAGTAACGGATCTAACAACTGCGCCAGACACTTGTTGCTTCATATGAGCGTTGCCGACTGCAGCGCCGTATTCTGCCTGTTTACATATCTCTGTATTTGAATATGCATGCCTATACCAGTTTCTTTGGCGTCAGTGTAGAATGACGTGAAATGAAAACAGTGGACATAGAGAGAGATTGGCTGATTCATTTACTGAAGAATTAGCAATGCGGCATGAGTCGGCTGTAGACAAAAAAAAAAAACTTCTGTTGCACCATTTTTTGACGAAATATTTTTTAACGTGAAGCAGCAAAAAACATTCTGTTTTACAATGTTTTAATTTCTACAGATTTACTCTAATCACAGTCATGTAATAAAAAATGAATACTTAAATAAAAATTACATACTTGTGGAGACTATAGGTTTGGGAGAGTTTTTTGGGAATATTTAGGGGCAACACCTGAAGTAGGATAGATTTTTTTATGGTAGGATAAAAGTGGAGGTGCAAGGTACGGGTAGGTTTGATTCTACACTCATGCTTATAAATTAAGGATAATTGCAGAATGTGGTGCCACACAACGTGGCACTACACAAAACTGGCGCTAATAGATTAGGCACATAGGGAACACACACGACACAGATCTGTAAGTCCACGGTACTCGTGATGAGTTGAGAAAACTGTCTCGAAACACATGTGATACAAAACGCCACTCTTCCCTGCGCATGTACCACGACATCAATATGGGATAGGATCACCATGCACACGTACACAGGCCGCCGAACGGGTCGGCATACTCTGGGTCAGATGGTCGAGCAGCTGCTGGGGTACAGCGTCCCATTCTTGCACCAGTGCCTGTCGGAGCTCCTGAAGTGTCGTAGGGTTTTGAAGACGTGCAGCGATACGTCGACCGAGAGTGTCTTAGACGTGCTCGATGGGGTTTAGGTCTGGAGAACATCTGTGGCACATGGAGGGCCCGTGCTACTACCTGCTGTGTTTGACCAGCCTCCAGTCGCCCTAGTATTCTACCCCTCATAACGTCATCAAGGTACTCCTCCACGATGACAGCTCAGTGGGGCCGTGCGTTACCATCCATCAGGAGGAAGGTGGGACCCACTGCACCCCTGAAAAGGCGAACATATTGGTGTAAAATGACTTCCAGATACACCTGACGTGTTACAGTTCCTCTGTCAAAGACATGCAGGGGTGTAAGTGCGCCAATCGTAATCCCGTCCCACGCCATCAAACCAGGACCTCCATACAGGTGCCTTTCAAGGACATTAAGGGGCTGGATCTGGATTCTGGTTCACGCCAGATGATAACCCGGGGAGAATCACTGTTCAGACTATATCTGGACTCGTCTGTTAACATAACCTGGGACCACTGTTCCAATGACCATGTACTGTGTTCTTGACACCAGGCTTTACGGGCTCTCCTGTGACCAGGGGTCAGTGGAATGCACCTTGCAGGTCTCTGGGCGAATAAACCATGTCTCTTCAGCCGTCTGTAGACTGTGTGTCTGGAGACAACTGTTTCAGTGGCTGCAGTAACGTCCCAAACAAGGCTATCTGCAATACTGAGAGGCCGTCTGCGGGCACTGACGGTGAGATATCGGTCTTCTTGTGGTGTTGTAAACTGTAGACGTCCCGTACTATAGCATCTCGACACGTTTCCTGAGTGCTGGAATTGTTGCCATTATATTGAAATCACACTTTGTGGCACATGGAGGTTCGAGTCCTCCCTCGGGCATGGGTGTGTGTGTTTGTCGTTAGGATAATTTAGGTTAAGTAATGTGTAAGCTTAGGGACTGATGACCTTAGCAGTTAAGTCCCATAAGATTTCACACACATTTGAACATTTGTGGCACATGGAGGGCCCGTGCTACTACCTGCTGTGTTTGACCAGCCTCTAGTCGCCCTAGTATTCTACCCCTCTTAACGTCATCAAGATGTGTTGTTTGAGCCATTTTCAGCACACAGTCACCATTAGCACGTCTGAAAACGTCTGCACGCTTAATCACTGCACCGGACTCTGACATGCACCAACACACCTCTGCGTATGTGGACAGCTGCCAGCGCCACCGTGCGACGACCGCAGGTCAAATGCACGGCATAGTTGTATCCCGAGGTGATTTAAACCCCTAAACCGCCCATCAGAGCGTTGCTTCACCATGTATCAGCATTATCCTTAATTTATGAGCATGAGTTTAGATTTCCTCTTTCTTTTCATTAGATTAAATTTATTTAGATAAGGTGATCAGTGCAGCACCAAGAAGAAAAGGTAGTAAAGATTGCGCGTCAGAACACCGACTTTGAGAGTTTGTTTTAACCTAACCTGGCAATGTTGTGAGGAGTCACCAGCAAAGATATACTGTTCGGAAGAGATGTTGAAGAAGTATACTTATTTTTGTTTTCAAGAAATATTTTTTATTTTATAAAGCCCATCGTCTTTCATTTTCAAAAAATAGACATTTTTATTTGCTTCATCATGATACCTGCAACATTTTACTTACGTACACGTTCATTTTTGTGTTCTAAAAGGAATATATTATTCCTTATTTCAAGAAAAGATCATTTGATTACTTCATTCAAGATATTTCTGTTCCAGAAGAAGGAATAATAATGTGGAGCGTAAGGAAGGGCTGAAAGAGCGAAAGGAGGCCCATAAAATAAAAAAAAAATTCCATCCAATAGAACAATATGCACCAGGAATGAGAAACAAGCAATTATTATTATTATTATTGTTATTATTATCATTATCCATAAACATAAATTAACTTTCTCTAAAAGCCACTGAGTAGTCGCATGCCACTATTAACGCCTGATTGTAGTTGGACAGAAATTACGCCACTCGCAAGGTAGATACATTTACTGAATTACACGTGTCTAAATCTTAAGCATAATAAAAATAAAAGCATATTTTCTGAACAAGATACTGGCTAAATTACAGCAGGAGATAAACCTTAACCAAATGTCACTTCGCAAAAGACTGTTTTCACTACATGAGTTATATGAGTTCTGATCCGAAGACCACAGTTCACGTCCGAAGATTCGTGTGAAACACAGCTTTCTTTACTCATAAACAAAATCGTGTAAGCAGCAGATGCAGTTTACAGAGAGCTGTGTCTTCCTGGATCTACAAAGGAGGTTCGGAACTGAGCCACATTATCAGTTAATATCCGAGATATGTTCATATGGGGAACCTTCCTGCAGATTCTCGATGAAAACTTCACTCGATAGAAACTCCACTGAAGAGCCCAGTAAGTAATATGGTTGTTAACACTCGACAGAAACGAAATTAACGTCGTTGTACCTCAAGAAAGCGTAATATGGCCTGTAATGTTCTCAGTATACGTAAAAGATTTGTCAGATAAGATCAGTCACAGTGTCAGATTGTCCTCTGACGTTTCTGCTTTCTGCAGGAAAGCTCCATAGCAACACATTCGTAAGGAAATGTTAACACGTTCTGAAATATTTTCCACTTGCTGTAAAGAAGGTCATCTCTTGTTAAATGTAGATAAATGTAAGATAATGTCAATAGAAAATGGAAGGAGCCCGACATTATTCGTCTACAAGATTATTATAGTTAACATCTTGAGTTCGTCACATCATATAAATATTTAGCGGTAATACTAAGGAGAGGTATGAAATGTAGTGAACACATATAATCGGTATTAGAGACATAGTTTTCTAGGAATGGTTCTGTGAAAGTGCTCGGCGTCTGTAAAGTAAAACTCAGATAACAATCTCGTGCGACGAATTCTAGGGCTTTATTCCACAGATTTATGTCTTTATCGAGTAAGCGTGATACCATACATTGAAAAAAATCAGAGACACGTTGCTAGGATTGTAATGGATCGGTATTGTCCATGTGGAGGTGTAGCAGAGATATTCAGGGAACTTATGAGGGGTGTTCAATAAGTGATGCAACATTTTTTTTCTGAAAGCAGGTTGGCTTTATTCAGAATTAAAATACACCGTATGATTCGGAACTGTTTTGGCTACGAAGCACTGTTTTTCGACATAATCTGCGTTCAATGCGACGGCCTTATGCTACCTTACTGGGAGGGTTAGTATGCCCGGACTGGACCACTTTACTGGTCGATTTCGGAGCCAGCGTCTTGGTGCAGCAATAACCTCCCTATCATCCACGTCCTCCTTCCACCGGTGTGCATCCTTCATTGGGTCAAATAGATGGAATTCGGAAGGTGCGAGATCCGGGCTGTAGGGGGGATGAGGAAGAACGGTCCATTGAAGATTTGTGAGCTCCTCCCTGATGAGCAGACCTGTATGCAGTGAGGAGTTTGACTGTGATCCGAATGAGAGTGTCCACACGTTCCAACATTCCAGGAGTCACAGCTGTGGGTGGCAGACCGGCACGCAAGAGATGCGACAGATTAGCGCGATCTTGTTGCGATCATGACAGATGCCTCACCCTACGACTCATCTTGCTTTTGTTAACTGTCTGGTCTTCTCAGACATTCTGCAACTGCCTATGAACATCTCCGATGTTCTGGTTTTCAGCCAAGAGACTCAATAACAGCTCTTTGCTAGGAACGCAGCTCCGTTACAGACAGCACTTCGAAGTCTACATATAGCCCCACCACCGATTACATCTTCATGAAGCTAAAGGGGCTGAAGTGGGAATATTCCACGATACCCCACAATAAATTCTGCATTTTTGAAATGAAACTAGCCGAGAAAAAAGGTATTGTACTACTTACTGAACGCTCCTCGTACATTGGAATCTTCGGAAGAAAGACGACGCTGTTTCGGGAAATCCTGTTGGGTAAATTTAGAGAACCTGTATTTAGGAGAGACTGCGGGTATTATCCTAAGTCCATCGCTTACCGCGAGTTTGGTTCACGCGAACAAGAGAAATACGCCACATTCATATGCATATAAACAGTAATTTTTAGCTTGCTCATTGCGGGTATGGAATAGGATAGAAAGTCTCTGATATTGTTACGAAGTACCCTCTGACAGACACTTTATAGTGGCTAATAGAATATATGTGTAGCTACAGATGTTGGTACCCAGCCCATCTGATGTATTTCTTCACCTACGAGAAGTTCATTTACTAGAACAACTTGATACGGACGGTATTATTGTCAATGAAAAGAAGGTCACAAGGGCCGTTGCAGTGTCTCACCACCTTATCTGGGGCCATTTACGGAGCATCTCCGACTGCAGAAAAGTTGTGAAGCTACGTGCAGGCGCGGATCCGCGACGTATGGGGAAGGGGGGTGGGCGGGGAGGTCATGAGATTATGAAGCAGTGACAGTCCCCCCCCCGTTCCCAAATAAAAAACAAGAGAAATGCACTAAGTACTACCGATGTATTATAACTGAGGAAAAGGACGGAGAAGGAGAGAGAAGAGAGAGGGAGGTGGCTACCACCCATCCTTCAGAACCAAACCAGGTATCTGCGTCTGGCTCCGTTCGCTTATCCCGTATGATCCTACCAGCGTCTCCCGTCCTTAGCCTATATTCTTACGTCTGAAGCACCTACCCGTTTTGCTCCACGCAAATGTATGGCGAGATTCATTCAGCCAAATGGTGCAGTTTTCATCTGTCAGAAGTACGTCCTTCCAGCCGTTTCTGATCCAGTCTTTGGTTCTTAGATTCACTAGACGTTGACCCATTTCACCGCTGTGGAGGAGTCGAACTGCTATAAACCTACTAAGCACACTTTGTTTAAAATCTACAACTCCTAGGGCAGCTTTAAGCTTTGAAGCCGTTATCGAATCTCACAGTGCAACTACGATCAGATATTCGTCTTGTAATTACCTGATAAATATTTTTTGATCTTGCACTAACTTGTAACAAACATTCGCCGTGTTTTGGAACTGTCACGAAAACCTTGAAGTGTCAGTGTACTGAAATATTATGGATAATGCGATAGTTTACGTTGTCATTCGATCACGCGTCTATTCGAGGCAAGAAGTACTACATTCCTCTTCCATACGACACATTTGAGATTCATGGAGAAATCTCGACCGTCATTTACAGCGATTTATCACATATGTTCTTCTATGTCCTCTTTTGTGTTTATATTGTTCTTTTGATAGTTGTGTAGTAGCCGATTCTTCTCTTAGATCTGCAATCAAGGCAGCCGTTGATGTGGATATATGTGGTTCTTGCACGATCTCGCTGTTTCCTGAACTTTCTAGAAACATCAGAATGCCTTTGAGCCAGGATTTCGAACCTGTCAAACCCCGCAACTTGCATTTAAAAAAATGGACACTAGCTTGTAAGCAGCTGGGAATTAAAGGATGTTGCGGTGTGTTGTTGAATATAGTAATTTCCGACTAATTAGTTTTCAGCGTGAATCGGCCATCAAGTGTTCAGATAATCCGTGTAACAGTCGGTACAATATTGTAACGTATAACAATTTTCTCCATGAGGAATGAGAGCACAAACTGCTGTCCGACCTCTAAATTTTATTCTGAACTTTTTGAAGCATGAATAGTTTCTCCTAATAGGTATTTTTAAATCTGTATTATACTGTGTGTCAGTTAATGAAAGGATTTTCAACAGTTCCACAGTCGTCACCTTAAGCAACGTACAGCATCGACAGGGGTTCCATGGTGAGAGATGTGTCTTAAGCGCAGATGCTGGGAAATCGAAGCTGAGTTTCCTAACAACTGTTCGAGCAATCACGGTTCCATGAATCTCAGCACTGATAAGTGATGCATGTACACGTAAGTCATTGATTTTGCTCATATTCCACACGGTTGAAGTACACACATAGGCTCTTCCAGTAGCTTGTCAAGTGTTTAAAGCGCTTGTCAAGTGTTTTCGAGAAATCAAGGTTAAAAGTTTCACGAGCCTGTTGAACAACATAAACGAGTGAACGATTCTGGGTACCACCAATTGTGCAAGCTCTTGTGTGCCTGTAGCTACAGCAATTACAGTCTTGGATGGGCTCATGTTGAAGATGTAGCGCTTCTTTGGCTTCAGATTGAGTACTCATTTCACATTTTATGTTCTATAGCCGTCATCAAACGTACTACAGCCGTACGACTCGATGCCTAAAAAGGGCAACATACAAACATGCACCTAGAAATTTCGACCTGTATATTAAATGTGGCTTTCTCCTACACTGCACTTGGTTATGAATGAAGGATTTAATCTCTGTACTAATTAACTGAATCTAACTGGCATAAATCAAATTTGAGAGTGAGTGCTATCACCTGCGTAATATATAGATTTTTTTGGTGGATTACTTGTCTGTCTCGAAAGCAAGCGTTCAGTACTGTGAAGTATGCAACAAAATCAGTTCTCTTCTGCAGGGTGTTTCAGATAAGACGTTTTTCTCTATGTCTTACAGACTCATGAGCGAAAGGAATATTTATGTAGATAGGTGAATGTAAGAATCACTGCTCTTTAGGCAGAGCTATGAAATTAGTTTATTTACAATTTTTATTAACGGAACTGCAGGTTCTAGGTGGTAGTTTGTATGCGGTATACACTAAACGAAACGCGTTTTAGACTTCATTCATCAAAATTTAATTTTGTACGACCTAGGTTTTAGGTTGTAAGTCTGTTCTCCACTACAGCGTAATCTTCAACCCTTACATCTACGTTTTTTATTGTACGGTACAGATGTTTTGAAAAAAAAGATCTGTTTTGAGTTCTTTCACACAAACAATAAATTCTCCCACTAAAGCATTTCTTTTTTTGCCGATAGCGTTTTCTTTTATCCAGAATCTGACATCTGACTAAAATTTATTAATAAGTACATCTGATATCTCAGTTTGTAAGTCCTGTTCGGAATAAATGCACAGAAAAGCTTGAAACAAATCCTTGCCTCTCTTTTGTAACATGGTAGCCTTTAACGTTGGAGCTCCAGGCATAGAGTGGTCATAAAATCTCGACCTATTTTTACTAAATAATAGATGCATTTAAATAATACACATGCATGGTTATTGCAAATCTATGTATACATTTTCATCATACTTCAGCATGGCTTCTGTCCATTTGGAAGCATTGCTCCTATTGTTCAAGAGCAGACCTAAATACCTTTTCATGCATAACTTGTGAAATAACCGACGCTCCACCCCAGATTCGAGCTCTTTGAGTCTGGAGATCCCTTATCTATGTTTTATATACCCTTGACTTTCTGTACCCCCAGCACAGAAATCCAAGGGTGTCAAGTCAGGCGAGTGCAGTCAACACAATCTAGTTGAGCGAATCTTCGATTTAGGTGCCCCCCTTCATATAAGAGTAGAATGCTCCATTCACTTGGAACACAACAGTGTCAGCAATGGCTTCTAGCTGAAACTGTGATTCCACCTTCTTGCTGAAGCTGTGGTTCTAGGAAATGCTCCAGCATATGACGGTATATCCTGTAACTGACTTTTCTGCAACAGTGAAGGTTCCATAAACTGTACTCGTTGTGAATCTTAGTCACACTTTCCGAGTGTCTCATTGCCATTCAATGGTAGCGTGGGGTGGCCCATTACCACATAAGCAGTAGTTATGCTTGTTAACTTTTACATAGGTACGGAATATTGCCTCATTATTCAAAATGTGATCCATTAGGTGTTCATTATGTGCAACTTCTATCAGATCGCAACACACGCCTACGAGTTGCGTTATCTTTATGTTCTAATTTGTGAGGCACCTGACTGCGTTAAGTTTGAAATTTTCACTGTAGTTGATTTGGACACATTAGCTCGTTGATGGAAACGATGTGTTGATGCGTTCTGACTTCTTGCTATTCTCCTCTATTTCGCTGTACATTCTCATGTGGTACAACACCTCTTCCAAACTCGCTGTCAAGTAACCGAATGTTTGCGGTTTTTGCTGCTGGCTTGCAAAATTTTCGAGTGAACTTCTGATGTACCTTCAGGTAAGATAAACCACACGTCACGCGAATGGATTATGATTCGTATTGTACAAATGCAGCCATTATTTCATAAAAATGGGTTGAGACTTTTTGAGCAACCTGTGCGATGGAAAGCGATCGTAAACTAAGCCCTTGGTGCGAATATCAGAGTTTTTGTCCTTAATAGAAGCTCATTGTGGATCTCTTTGATTAGTTTTACTTGCTAAATTTTATAGAGTGTTCAAAACATTATGAGAGAGTAATTGGCTAGCTGAATAAACTACAGGCTACGAATTATAGACGAAAAAGTGAGCGCAAACCACTTGTAACGAAGGTAGCGGTACGGCCGTGGCTAGCCAGTGAGGCTGAGCCACCGATGGTAGCGCCGAAGCCGGTAGGAAGTTCCTAGTCCACTCGATGCTGCCATAGATTGAAGAATGGAGCTCGTTTCAAGCTGTGGACGACAGTGGCACAGAAAGGGAGTTTCAGATTAGGTGTTCTTATCTCTAACGTACAAAATAATAAGCGAATGCAAAATTTATTTAGGTAGATAATTGTAAGGAACGTTATTCATTCTGTAAAGTTAGATACAAAGTGTATTCAGTTATTTTCCAGATAGTTACAGCGATGAGTTACGGTTTTTTAAATAAAACATAATTTTTTCTATTACGTAGCTTATGTATATGAATCAACTTCACAAATGTCAGCCGCCGATAGCTGAGTGGTAATCTTCCCGTTTCGCGTGTCGGACTACTAGGTTGTGCTATTAGTTCCGTCTCTGCCATAGCGCGGCGTGTTTTCCTTGTGTCCGTTTAGTGTCGTGTCTGCTAGTGTTTGGTGTTCGTGCGGCCCTTCCTGTCGCGGCGTCGTCTCGCGCCGTGATGTCCACCATGGATCCCACGAAAACTCCGCATGCAGGTACTGTCGGCTCCACCTTCGCCAAATCCACGCGTCACGTCCAGCCCGGTTCTTTGGAGATACATGACTGGTTACTCGAAGCAATTAAAGTCACTACTGGTCAGGTGCATACTGCATATTATGACAGCGAATTATAGGTGTTTTTGTTAAGTTTCAGGACACGCTCCAGGTTGATAGGATACTTTCTTGCCACAGTTCTCAGGTACCCTTTATGCACCGTGATCGTTCCACTAGTATGGTTCTCTTGGCAAATGCAGAAGTGATTTATAAAGACATGTCCGGGTGTTTAACCTTCCGCCCGAGGTAGACGACTGTTTTCTGACGCCCGTTTTGCTTCTTTATGGGGAAACAGTCATATTCGAAAGAAACGCTGAACATATTCCTTCTCATCTACAGGTATGTGGTTATAGGGTCCATATTACGTACAGTCGCCAAGAAGGAACATATTATTGTAACCAAACCGATCATTTCCTTACTGTTTGCGGCGTGTGGTGGTACTAAAACCTACATACTAACGGCGTAAAAAATTGACTTTAGCTGATCTTCTCCCATGGATGTCAGACTGAATCGCTCCCTGTTACTGAGGGACGAAGTGATCCCTTGACCGACAACGCCCGTGATTCTACCCCCCCGCCCCCCTTCCGCTGTCCTTGCGTCAGGATGTTGATACCGTTAATTCCGATGTGCCCACCGTGATTTCTCACAATAAGCGTCGCCGAACACAGGATGATGCGGCAGATGAACCTTCGCTATTGGCCCGCCCTTCCGATGGGCCTCTAGTAGAGGACCCCCTTTCTCAGTCTGAAATCGTGGATGAGGACGCCACAGGTGCTTTCACGCCTGTGCAGAAGATCCCTGACACCTTATCTTCCGTTGTTCCTGTTGTCGAGGACGCCCCTTCGGAGACGCCCGTGAAAGAACCTGCTTCCGGTTCCCACGTGTCTTCTCCGGTGTTCTCGGACACTTATCCTGTTGACTCTGTTTCCTATCCCCCTTCTGCGACTTCTGTCGCCCCCTCTGGGTCACAGCCTTCTCCCAAGAAACAACTGATTGATTCTCAAGTGCCAGTGGATCCCGTTGTTATTCACGGACCGTCCCTCCTTGAACCTATGTCTGCGGACGAGTGGGATGTAGAGGCCTCTCCCTCGCAATCTGAAATGGAATACTTACATGATGCTCCCACGCGACCGAACGCGGCAGCGTCGGCGCCGCGGAGCCGCAGTAGAACCCGTAAACAGCCACAGAGAGCCGCGTCACGGCCGAAGAAAAAGCAGTGAGAAGGTGAGGGTTCTGTTTCGTAGTTCTTCCCTCTCTGGTTCGGCGAATGATTACTTGTATGTTGCTCCGTCGACTGACGGATCTCTACCGTTCTTTGTTCTTTTTCCTGGGTTGAAGTTCCATGCAAGCATACACATTTCTTTCTCTGAATATTAACAAAATATGTTCTGAGCTTCGGCTCGCCGCTTTGCGATGGTTTATATATAAATTTGGGGCAGATGTTGTTTTTTTTACAGGAAGTCTTATTCGACCAGTTTTCCATTTCTTGGTTCTCAACCTTTTTTAATGTAGCTTCCGAACTTACTACGGGCACAGCCTTGTTTTATAGGGAATTTCGGAACACTCGACAGTGGAGGAGGGATCGGGTGCACGTTTTGTGATCTCAGTTTACTCCTTCTTTATGCCCCTTCTGGCACAGGTCGTACTACCGCACTTGGAGTTTCTATAAAGATGAAATCATTTACCTGCTTCGCAAATCCCCGACAAAGGTTATGTTAGATGGGGACTTAGATTGTGTTCTACGGCCTGTGGGTCAGTCTCCTAATTTTAATTTCAGTAAAGACCTCGACGACCTGGTGCGCTCCTTGCGCCTGCGTGATGTGTGGGTTTCTCGCTGTCCTGCACTTGTGCGACATACATACTTTACTCCCACACCTTTAACTTTCCGATTCCTTGTGCGGGCTACTTCTGGATGTTGATGTGATACCAGCCTGTTTTACTGATCATTGCGCCGTACATGTCACGTTTAATTACGAGCGGCAACCCGTAAAATTGTTTCGTCCTCCCTGGATGCTCAGTATAGCCTATTTGCAAGATACCTCTCTTGGTGTCGTCCTGGAGGACGTACGGGTTAGTTGTTCTCGTACTATGGACCGGTACTCGTCTATTGTGGCATGGTGGACACTGCATGTTAAAGCACCAATCCGTAGGGCTCTCATGCGTTTTGGAGCTGCGAAGGTGGCAGACGATCGACGAACGCAAGAATTTTACTATTTAGTCTTACGTCAACTGTACGATAGGGCTACGCGTGCTCCCCTGCGTGTTACTGATATACAGCGGATCAAAGCCAAATTGCTGCAGCTGAAACGCATTAAAAGGGTGGGACTGCGGACGAGGTCTCAACCACGTTCCCTTTTACAAGACGAATTGACGTCACTATACCATCTACTCCGTTCACGGGCGCGCCGGAAACGTTTGTGCCTTGCATCCCTCACTACCACTGGCGGCCGCATGTTCACTTCTCACCGTGACATTTCCGACTTTATTTACACCTATTTTACTGACCTGTACGATACCCATGTTCCGGCTGAAAACTCTGTCGACGACTTTACATCCTTGCTGAATCGCATCATCATTCATCAATTAAATGACGTCTTTCTGCGTCCCTTCACAAGGATGATATACTCGTATATGATGTTTTTACAAGATCTCAGTCCCGCAAATCGCCTGGATTAGACGGTATTCCTAAGGAGTTTTATGTTCAATTTTGGCCACTCATTGGTGATATCTTAACGTCAGTGGCAAATGAAGTGATGCTGGGAGTCTCATTTCCTGCTCCTTTTCAGTAAGGTAAACTGGCCCTCCTCCCGAAATCCACAGACCGACCTGCGATTGATTCCGTCCACCCTATTACTCTCCTTAACTTCGATTATAAAATTGTCGCTCGAGCAACTAATAGCCATCTCTCTAAACTGCTCGATAGCATTATTTCCACCCACCAAAGCTGTGTGCCTGGACGCATGATACTGACTTCTGTTCTCGAATGTCGCTAATATCCCAGGGGGCTTTACTTTTTCTTGACGGCGGCCATATTACCCGATGGCTGCAGTGTATTCGCTGCAGAGCTGGTGGTCATTTCTCATGCACTCCAGTATCTCCGTTCATGCCCTGGGGAGTCTTTTCTTTTATGTACTGACTCCTTGAGCAGCCTGAAAACTATCGACCAGTGGTAACCACGTCATCCTTTAGTACCGTCCATCCAGGAGTCCATCTATGCCCTGGAGCCGTCCAGTCGTTCAGTGGTGTCCGTCTGGACCTCTGGTCACGTCGGAATCTCAGGAAATGAACTTGCTGACAGGCTGGCCGAACAGGCTACACGGAAACCACTTCTGGAGATGGGCATCAACGCAAATGACCGGCGTTTATTATTACGCCGCATGGTTTTTCAGTTTTGGGAGACGGAATGGCAAAATCTCAGTACTCAAATCAAACTGCGAGTCATTAAGGGGACCACAAATAAATGTGTGGAAGTCCTCGACCTCCCGCAGGGACTCCGTGGTTCTCTGCAGGCTCCACATTGGCCTTTCCTGGGCGACCCACGGCTACCTCTTGCGCCGTGAAGACCCACCTCAGTGTCGGGTCGGTGCCCGTTTGACAGTGGCCCATATTCTTCTGCTCTGTCCTTCTTTGGCTGCCCTGCGACTTCATCTTCGGTTGCCGGACTCGTTATCATTGATTTTAGGAGACAACGCCTCATCGGCTGATTTCGTTTTACGTTTAATCCGTGAGGGTGGGTTTTATCATTCGATCTGAGTTTTAGCGCATGTACTTTGTCCCTCTGTGTCCTCCACCCTAGTGCTTTTATGGAGGAGATTTTAATGTGTTGCAGGGTGGCTGGCTTTTCCTTTATATTTTCGTGGTCAACCAGAAACTGTAATCTGCTTCCTTGTTTTACTCTCTTCTAAGTGTTTCTGGCATCTCTCTGTTGTTCTCTTGTCCTCTTTTCTTTCTTTTAGTGCTGCCTTTCGTTCTTTCTTGTGATCTTTCCTTTCTGTGTTACGTGTCTCGTCTATTTTATCCACACACTTGTGGCATTGTTTCATTAGGAACGAGGGACCAATGACTTCGTAGTTTGGTCCCTATCGCTCTCTTTTAAACCAGACAACCAACCTTTTTCTTGATTTCCAAAAAGCGTTTGATCGTGTCAGCCATGAGTTTTTAACGAGAGTGCTTACCACTGTCGGCTTTAATAATGATGCTCGACGGGTCTTAACTCGCCTTTTCACCGGTAACAGTGTCTCGGTGATCGTGAACGTTCACTCTACCCCCGGATATCGATCAGACGGGGTTTACCCCAGGGAAGCTCCATATCCATGTGCCTTTTTGTCTTGTTCTTAGAGCCCTTACTTCGCCGCCTCGCCATGCAATTACGTGGCTGAACTATATTGGGGGAACTTTTTTCGGTCCGTGCATACGCCGATGACGTCATGGTTTTAGTACGACATGTCGAGAACATACCGAGGCTTAAAGATACCTTTGATTCATTTTGTCGTCTTGCTGGTACTCACATTAATGAGCGTAAATGCACGTTCCTACCGTTGAGAGGCTTCGATCATGTCGTCATTCCTCGGCGACGGTCGTCAATCGCCATAAGACCTTAGGGATCTTAGTGGATCGCAATTAGATCAAAATGGCGACACTAAATTGGCGTGAGGTTACGAGTCGTGTTCACGGGTCGGGCTGAACATTAACGCCGTTCCCTTAGCCTCCTTCACAAGGTACGGCTTTTAGAAACCTATGTCTTCAGTGAAGTCTATGACGTTGTGCAGGTCTTCCCGCTTCCCGCTTCCCGCGATGATGGCCCGCAGACTGAAACAGCTGTCTGGTCGATTTCTTTGGGGCTGCCATATCTTTCGTGCCCGATATGAAGTAGTGGCCAGGCCTCGAAAGCTAGGAGGATTGGGTCTTTCCGATATCAAAATGAAGACATCCATCTTATTTGCCTGCCGCAGTGTTTTAACCTGTACGCGGGCTCCGCATTCAGTTACTTCTGTTTACTTTCCCACCTCCGTCCGGTCTGTCTGAACCCTCCTGTTGATGTTGGACGGATTAATCCTAAATTGCGGCACATTCGTGAATACTTTCTAATCATCGGTATCCTAGGCGTTGACACATAAATGCGGATCTTAGCCAATCCTGCGGGTGGCACGGTTATATTTGACAATGTTTGTTCCCCAGTGGTGATGCTCTGTTCCGAGATGACAGGGCCTCTGCTCACACAGCTCGCATCGTCCAGGACAGGTTTTGTGAGCACGAAGATGAATAGTCGCTTCTCCGCTGACCACCACAGTTATCAGATCTCAGTATTACTGAGCCTTTGTGGTCTACTTTGGAGGGAAGCGTGTGTAGCATCTATCAGCCTCCACCATCGTTACCTCAACTTGTCACTATTTTGCAAGAAGAATGGTATAAGATTCCCTTTAAAAACGTACAGCACAAGTATTGAATGTCAACTATTTAGCAAGGCGAATGGTATAATATTCCCTTTAAGAACGTACTGGGCATGTATTGATTGTCAATGCCGTTCTTACACAGTATTACGCATGCTAATGTGGTGTGTTTTATGTGCATCCGTATTTGTGGCCAACCATGTATTTTTAACTGCAAACCTCTGCATTAGCAGCCAAGACATATTAATACCAAAGGTGCACACCATCAGTTCCATTGCATGTTGAAATGGAAACAGCGTTTTCCGTTATCTGTCTCTTGTTATTCAATTATGCGATAAATCACATGAAAAAAATGCCAGTACCATTGTTATGGAAGTTTCACAAACCAGAGATGACTGAAATTCCGTATATGACTACAGTGTTTTAAGTATTAATTGACTTTAAGCCATATTTCTGTCAGAAATCCTCGTTAGAAGGAGAAGTTGAAAGCGAAGCAGAGGAATTTTTTATTAATAGAACCCCCACAAGGACTGGGTTCAGGTGCACTGGGGAATGTGCATTCTGAGGGGTTCTACTGTCAGTGATACATTTGTCATGGGCATCGGCGATGAGATGCCGCTCAGGAGGCTAGTTTGTGCATCCTCCGCCTTTGCTTCGCAGGCAGTAACTGTGCTGTATCAAAGGTGAAGAGTGTTTGCAACATCATTCAAGGATGCAACCGGGCCCCATCGACGAGTACGTACTTCTGCTGAACAGTTGCAGCCATTTGAACGGGGTCGCATTGTGGGCCATTGGGAAGCTGAATGGGCGTATCGATAGATTGGAGCACATGTTAGGTACATGTATCGGCGGTGTGTTGCTGCTTTCAGCGGTGGTATGTGAAACACTTCCACAACTGTAGACAAAGTTCTGGACGTCCGCGTAGTATAGACACACGTCGGTATCGACGCATTGTGCAAGACGTGGTGACCGACCGAACATCTTCCACAGATGAAATCCGGGCATATGTTGAACCTGGTGTATCACAAGGGATCGTTGGTAACTACCCAATTGCTGCGGGATTAACACTGTTGTGGAGTTGTCCACTGCAGTGGACGGTAGTTAATGTCTCTTCTTTCGCGTTTTTAGTCGGTCCTGAGGCTACAATTGCACTCAGTCCACTCGAGCGAATACTACCTACTGCTGCGGTGCCGTGCCCGCATTTGAAACCTTCATCCTGCTCAAATCCGTCAAAGGAGCGACATTATCTACTGTCCACAGCGATGGACAACTGCACCACAAGGTTAAGATCACGTGTGCCTCTGGCCAGACTACCACTGACACCACGACACCGCCAAGTATGGCTACACTGGTACGGTAAAATTGTAGAGTGGAATGGTGCTGTGTTGTCTTCAGTGATGAGAGTAGGTTTTGTCTGTATGCGAGGGATGGACGTACAAGTGAGTGGCTGTATGGCGTAGACCTGTCGAGCTGCTTATTTCAGAGAGTATTCGCTCACGACACCCAAGTCCCATCCTCGGCTTCGTGGTGTGGGAGGTCAGCACTTACAACTTTCGCTCATACTTGCTGTTCCTGCTAGGTAAAGTAACCAGTACCCGATAAATTGCAAAGGCAATTATCAAAAATGGTTCAAATGGCTCTGAGCACTATGGGACTTAACTTCTAAGGTCATCAGTCCCCTAGAACTTAGAACTACTTAAACCTAACTAACCTAAGGACGTCACACACATCCATGCCCGAGGCAGGATTCGAACCTGCGACCGTAGCAGTCGCGCGGTTCCAGACTGTAGCGCCTAGAACCGCTCGGCTACCTCGGCCGGCAGATGATGTTTAGCATGCGAGATTACATGCCTGCGTTTTCGCCACGGGGGGGTTAACTGTGCAATGATGCGACTGTCTGAGCACCCTTTAATGTGACATGTGTTTTTTCGTTTGGCCTGAATTTATCCTTTAGTCCTACAAAGATGAGCTACATGTCACGGCCGGCCGAAGTGGCCGTGTGGTTAAGGGCGCTGCAGTCTGGAACCGCAAGACCGCTACGGTCGCAGGTTCGAATCCTGCCTCGGGCATGGATGTTTGTGATGTCCTTAGGTTAGTTAGGTTTAACTAGTTCTAAGTTCTAGGGGACTAATGACCTCAGCAGTTGAGTCCCATAGTGCTCAGAGCCATTTGAACCATTTCTACATGTCACCTCACTTGCCAATAAAATGAACTTGTCCTTGTGGGTCTAACACTTTTTTCGTCAGTGTAAATACTTAAATATATAGGTAAGAAACCTAGAACACGTATCAGTATTGAGCACAGCAGCCATCAAGGAGCGTGGGAAAAAATATTACAGAAGAGAATAAGATAATTACCTTGTATTCTGTATGTCTGCAAACAGAGTTTGTACAATTATTAGTTTCGTAGGCTCAGCACGATATAGTAGTTTTATTGATATTACACTCTAAGACAATAAAAAACAACGTACCATGAAGGAATTATCTGAATGGAACGGAATTCAGTAGTGTGGTGTATCCAAACAGACAAACAATTGATTACAGTTTCAGAGAAATTGGATGATTTATTAAAGACAAAGAGGTTCACAAATTAAGCAAGTCAGTAACTCGTTGGTCCATCTCTGGCTCTTATGCAAGCAGTTGGATTGATTGATAGGGTTGTTGGATGTCCTCCTGAGTGATATCGTGCCAAATTCTATCCAACTGGCGCTTTAGAGTGTCAATTTTCAGAGCTGGTTGGTGGGCCTTATCTATAAAGCTCCAAACGTTCTTAATTGGAGAGAGAGCCTGCGAACTTGCTGGTGAAGGTAGGGTTTGGCAAGCGCGAAGAAAAAGCAGTAGATACTCTCTTCCTTTGCGGGCGGGCATTATCTTTATGAAATGTGAACCCAACATGGCTTGCGATGAAGGGCAACAGAACGGAGCGTAAAATATCATCGACCCACTGATGTACTGCTAGGATGCCGCAGATGACAACCAAAATCGTCGTGCTATGAAATGAAATGACACCCAAGGCCATAACTCCTGGTTATCGTGCCGTATGGCGGGCAACAGACAGGATTGTACCCCCCGCTGGCCGGCCATCTCCAGACACGTCTTCGCTGGTCATTGGGGCTCAGTTCGAAGCGGAACTCAGCAGTGAAGACAATCCTACTACAGTGTGTGAGATTCCAGGCCGAAGGGCCCTACTCCACCGCAGCGGGCTTGTTGACGTGCAGCGGCCAATGGCAGTCGACGAATGGGTCGTCGTGAGCTGAGCCCCCTTTCCGTAAGGCGCCTATTAATGGTCCTTGTGGTCACTGAGGCACCAATTGCACGTCGGATCCCTGATAATGATGAATCAGGGGCCTCTATGACAATTGCTCGGTCCTCAAATTATGTCGCCTCTACAGGTCGACCGCTTCCCTCTTGACTTTATAATCAGCCTTAATTCAGCCATTCCTAACAACGTCGTCGAGTAGTGGCATCGCTCCAAATCAAATGTCGAGCGATTCGCCGATTACTTCAACTGTCTTTTCCGAGCTGCAGTATACGTCCTCTCTCAAATGCTGACATCTGGGTATATTGTTTATGCACCTGTCGGCGAGGCATAGCTATTTTCCAAATGAGTACATAGAATGAAATTTTCAAAAACGTTGTCCTCGTATCAACATGTCCCCTGTTAACTGTCCTTGCCAGAGGTGCGGTGAAGTTGCGCTACAGCGTCACACATTCATCTACCGGCCGAAAATGTTTACAGCTTTGCATTTTTCGTAGATAACTATATGAATATCGATTGGTAACCAATTTAAAAAACTTGCTCCTGGTGCGTCCTTCTTTTTGTCTTGGCGTGAATTATAATACATGTTTTCGTCCCTTTATTGTACTTACTAGTGTCGTCGAAATCTATTTCATTTTGGAACTTTTCTTTCAGTTCAATGAACAGGATGGATAGTCTGTCTTGAGTCACTGTAGGGTGAAGATAGTTTTTTATTAGTTTCAGTTTAAAGAAAGTTCTCTCACATTGTGTAACTCAGACACAAATGGCAAAGAAGTACTGCATTATAAGTGAAATATAGGGCAATCATTCAGTGAAATCACATTCATCTATAAACTGAAGAATTTCTTGGGCTATCCATCTAGCAGCAACGTCCACACTCGTATCGGTTGCACACATGTACCTAAGATGCCTTTTTGATTCCTACGGCAGATGCTCCTTATCAAACCCATCAAAATTTCCATCAGATTGTCCAGTGCTACAGCCAGAGCGTCATCAGAAGCTTCAAGCATAAATTTTCTGTGAACAATTTGGAAAATTTGGCTATTTAGTTTATATCCGTGTATCGTTATGACGTTCATTGGAGAAAGTCATCTTGAATCGATAACCAGCGTCATGAGCTCATTCACCCAGTACATCGACTCATTTCTTTTGGTGCCAAAAGTAACAGCAAAGTCTATAATCGCAGTTCGTTGTTTTTGTTCTCAGCTGGGTCCACTACTCCGTAAATGTCATATAGGGACATAATATATTATGCTATGAGACCAAGACGCTGCTATATTCAATTATATTTTTATAACAATAGGACTATTTCGGCATGTATTTCCATCTTCAGGTTATATTAGGCGGTCTTGATACCCATATGATATCGCAAACAAATGGCTCTGAGCACTATGGGACTTAACATCTATGGTCATCAGTCCCGTAGAACTTAGAACTACTTAAACCTAAATAACCTAAGGGCATCACACAACACCCAGTCATCACGAGGCAGAGAAAATCCCTGACCCCGCCGGGAATCGAACCCGGGAACCCGAGCGTGGGAAGCGAGAACGCTACCGCACGACCACGAGCGATATCGCAAACGCTAAACTGCCGCTTCGTTACTAAAGATAAGTCTAAAGTTAGACTTGTTTTGAATCTGATTAAAAAAATTTCTGGTTCTCGTGGGGGCTCCAAAATCGAGGCCCTAGAGATCTGGTGCGCCACCCCCCCCCCTCCCCCATACCCCTCCCCCTCCCCCCGGGATCAGAGGCCGAGGGCGGGCCACACCCTCCACCCTCCTCTTCGTGCATCACTGGGTTTTACTTCTTTTCTTTTAACGTTAGTCACGCCATGTCATTATTAGAAGTTTTATTGGTTTCTGACGTCGTACCAGAGCAATTGGTAAGTGGTTCTCTCGCACGTCGTAGTTCTCTCTGGAAAAATAGTTACTTCCGTAGGTCACTGTGTTTGGTCGTGCGGAGATAGTAGGAAAAGGAATATCACGGCTGACGAACGACGCAGTGACAAAGCAGACAGCGGAAGCCACATATCTCACAGTAGGAATCATTCTGCCGCCGTATCGGCCCAAGCTACGCCCGCCCGGCGGTAATACACAGCTGCTGAATAGCTCAGTTGTGAATCATCGAAGCTGTAGAACCACTGATGTCATTATGTCACTGTACGTGAAATTCCAAAGAATTCGTTGAGTGCCCGTCGTCTCCCATATCTACTAGTAAATGATGCAAGACATCTTAACCACGCTTGTGAGCTGACGAGTCTGTTGTTGCAGTCAGTATAACTAACTGTGTTACGATGTAATTATAATACGGCTGAAACTCATGTCACTTTTTTCCGCTGGATATCAGTGTCAGTAGGAAATCTTCATGAAATATGTCATTCTGTATCCTGAACATATAAAAAACATCAGAATAATTTCAAGTTACTTATTGCCGAAACGATAATTAAAATGAGAACAAATTGGTAATCATATTAAATGGGTACCTTAAGATATGTTCCATTTTCCAAAGCTTACCAATGAGCAAAGAATGGTATCGATCATGGTCTATCAATATTAACGGTACTGTCATTTTGCTGGAATAATCTGTGAAAATATCTAAACGTACAAGTCAGAATTGAGAAATTAAATAACAAAATCTTTTTTCACTTATAATGAGGAGCTTTTTCCCTGCGTTTAATTCAGTTTAGTTAAATGCACCGTGTTTAACGAAATCTACCGGATATGAGTCTTTACATATAGACAATGGTTTTAATTCCGTTTATTTCAGTGAATTACATTCACATTATAAAATTTACGCGTTCTAAAGTAGTACTAAAGGTAACACAAAAATTTTGTGAGGTGAAAGGTATTCAACTAGAGTTTCAAAGCATGATCTTGTTCGTAGCAGCCTTCATTTTTTGTGGAAACCTTTTGAAACTGAATGCTGTAGAGAATGTTCAGTACTTTAGGACATGCTCGCACCATAACGGTAATTTCCGTGTATGAAATTCACAGAATGCATTCTGCTGTTTCTTTGAAACAAATTCACGATTCCAGTCACGTTTTATAGTGTCTTATTTTGTTACTTACGCGAGAATTTTGGTTGTAGGTGTATTTGGCAAATAGCAGTCCAAGCTTCGCCTGTATTGCTTTATTTAGTTCTTTATTTAATCGCTTGACTTACACATTTTCGTCTAAGTACAAAAAATTATCAATTTTACATTTTCTATTACTCGTAACTTAGGTCGGATTCTTATGTTTTTGTTGAATTTGGTTTTCCCACCAGATATTTGACTGTTGTGTGACTTTCTGGAGTTTACATGTTCAAGTTCTGTAATAAAATTAACTGAAAAAAAACGTGTAATGGCTCCCGTAAAGTTCTAGTAATTTTTTCCCTCTCCCTTGAATACAGACAATAGTTGTCTTTTGATGTCATAACGTTTTTCTCATTTTTTTCTAGACTCTTATTAATTTCTCCAGAACATAGTTAGCAAAAATCCGACGATTTAAGTTTCTGACACTTATCCTTATACAGAATTTTCCACTGATTTCTCCCATGATTTCACTTCAGATTTTGGAACTGTGAGTGTCTCTTGATTAATTTCAATACCCCATGCCATGTTGACTCAACACAATTTTTTCTATTGAGTTTTTCAAAGGTAAATGTTATCGCGTGGTTTTTATTTCACATAGCTCTGTCTTTTGGTATCGATTATAAATTCCAATCTTTTGGTATTGATTATAAAGTCCAAATCTGTTATGGACAAGATCTTCCTTTTTTGGATCCATACTAACTTTCTCCCTTTTGTTAATCTAGTATGTGAATGTGTGTCGATCTTAAGACAAGACGCTATATCTGACGACTACAAGAAGTATACTTCTGTAGTTGCTCGTGTTTGTCTTACCACCCTTTTCGTGTAGAGGATGTAACAATGCATGTTTTGAATTCTTTGGGATCGGTTATTTATTCCAAATTTTTCCGACATACGCTCAGTTTCTCACTTGGTGTCCACATACATTTTACTATCCCCAGCTGCTCTGTCCACATTCGACGTTTTCATAACAACCATCGCTGTATTCCAAAATAATGTAACCCAGAAGTATCTGAGTTACAATGACCGTCGACACCCGCAGGGGGTCCACAACTCTTTTGTGGATGTGTGCGTAGCGAGCTCGGGACCCTGAGCTAATGTGGCCCTCCTTCCTTTCTAGGCTGCATACCTTCCTTTTCTGCATCCTTCCTCATCCCCCATCTTCCCCCCCCCCCTCACTTCCGCCTCTTTCCTTCCCTTTCTCCCACTCTGGGAGTATGTTTTTTGCCTATGTCCGGAGACAGATGCTCGGAAATGTAACACATTCTTCACTTTCTCTGCATGCCAGTCTTTGACCTTCCTTTGTCCTTCTCTTTTCCTTACCTCTTCTCTTTACCCTTTTCTCCGCTGCGGCATTTGAGACCTCTCTTCTTTCTTTTCCCTTTCTTTGTTTTTCCCTTTCTTTTTTCCTCCCTGTGCGTGTCTTAAGGCCGACCCATGCATTTCCATGCATAGCCAGTGACGGGGTAACGCGTAATTCCCCGCTCCGGGTAGACAGGTAGGACATGTACGTACCCCATGGTAATGGCCAGGCCCAGGGAGGGGTGATTACCCAAACTGATACCTTCCGAAAGTGCCGATTGGTCCCTCCGTCCATTTCTCGAGAGGTGTGACCTGAGGTGTGAACAATCACCAAAGGTGGGAGTGCCCTAGGAGAGGGCCCCACAAGGGAGGAGCGCGCCATCGGAGACGCCAGTAATCATGGGGGATACTTCCGCAATGGTTTCCTCATCTTCTAGTTTGTCTGCTCACATGCGTAAGTTCAATGAGTCTCAACCACAGACAGTTCTTCCATCGTTGGCACAGTTCCTTGTTGTTTCTCGGTCTGATGAAGGTCACAACTTCTCCACGGTCAACCCCTTCATTATTTAGAAAGGTGTCGACGCAATTGCAGGTCCTGTATAGTCTTGTTCCAGATTATGAAATGGCACCTTGTTGTTAGAAACAGTCAGTGCCCTCCAGGTACAAAAATTGCTGCATACTTCACTGCTACACACCTTCCCTGTCCGGGGGGAAGCGCACCGCACTTTAAATTCCTCACGTGGGGTCGTTTATACACGCTCCCTCGACGCATTGTCCGACGAGGAAATTCAACACTACCTGTGTGACCAGGGCGTAACGGCTGTTCATCGAGTCATGAAAAGGGTTGACACGAACATCATTCCAACCTTTACTGTCTTCTTGACATTTGACAGAGTTCAACTCCCATCGAACATAAAAGCGGGCTATGAGATAATTTCCGTTTGCCCTTACATCCCAAACCCTACGCGTTGCTATCGGTGTCAGCAGTTCAATCATACCAGCCAGACCTGTTCCAATACAGCCAAATGTGTTACGTGTGGCAAGGATGCCCATGAGGGTGCTTGTCCACCTCCATCCCCTCGTTGCATCAACTGTATGGGTGACCACGCTGCTTCCTCTAGAGATTGCCCCATTTTTAAAGACGAAAAGCTCATTCAGGAAATCAGAGTGAAGGAAAAGGTGTCGACCTCTGCTGCTCGAAAATTATTCGCCAGTCGAAAGCCCACTGTACCTCAGACAGGTAAATACAGCACTGTCCTTGCCTCTCCTCAGCTAAAAAAGTAGGCGGCCACGCAGACTTTTGATCTCACCTTTAGTGCCACGGTCGTCAGTTCGGCCAGCGCAAAGATCGCCCGTTCAACCTCCCCACTTTCGCCTGCTGACTCTGTGGCTCACCCTTCATCGGGTTCTGCTAAATCTCGAGCCCAAAAGTCACACACATGGACTTCCAAAAAAGAGCCTACTCGTGAAGATTTTTTACGTACCCCAACTTCACGACCATCTGTTCCTCCTTCATCTGAACATCCTGTTTCCAAGAAGGCTAATAAGAAACCCAGTTCCTCTCCTTCTCCGCCACGGCGTGTCTCATCTACAGCACCACTTGGCGGTAGCCGCCCTCGGCCGTCTTCTGTGTCGCCGAGGCGCACTGCTGGCGGCCGATCAACCGGCCGATCGCTGGTGGCAGGAGCTGCTCCTGAACAACCAATGGATCTGGATCTTCTGCCTTCGGCTGAATGCCGTTACACGTTGTCGGTCGCAAGCTCTGAGGAGTCGTTGAGTTGAGGGCAACCTTGGTCACAGTCTTCCATTTTCTGTCCACCCTATGTTCATTATCCATTGGAATATCCGCGGCATTCGAGCTAATCGGGATGAATTGTCGATCCTCTTACGATCATACTCGCCAGTCATCTTCTGTCTTCAGTGAACGAAGCTGCGTCCCTACGACCGCTTTGTTTTCCCCCATTTTCAGACAGTCCGATTTGATCTCCCCTCTGTTGAAGGCATTCCAGCGCATGGAGGACTCATGATTCTTCTCCATGATACTCTGCATTATCACCCAATCCCCTTAAACACTTCCTTCCAAGCTGTCACTGTCCGTCTTTCCCCTTCTGGATGTACCTTCTCTCTTTGTACTGTATACATTCCATCGTCCACACCAATGGCATGAGCTGATCTCCTTCATCTTCTTAGTCAGCTTCCACCCCTCCATTTGCTGGTTGGGGACTTCAATGCCCACCACCTGCTTTGGGGATCTCCATATCCTTGTCCGCGTGGCTCACTATTGATAGACGTCTTCCACCAAGCAGATCTTGTTTGCCTCAACGCTGGGGACCATACATTTTTGTCTGCCTCCACGACAAATTTCTCTCATTAGGACCTTTCGGTCGGTACTGTTCCGCTAGCTCGGGGCTTCGAATGGTTCGCCCTTGCTGATACACACTCGAGTGACCATTTTCCATGTGTCCTTCGATTGCAGCCACAACTGCCATATATGCGCCCGCGACACTGGAAGTTTGCCCAAGCCGATTAGACACTTTTTTCGTCTCTAGCGACATTCGATGACCGTCACTTTCCTAGCGTCGACGATGATGTCACTGATATTACAGACGTTATTCTTACAGCAGCGGAACGTTAAATTCCTCGCACCTCCGAATTGCCCCGGCGCCCCCCAGTTCCTTGGTGGAACGAGGCTTGCCGTGACGCAATACGTGAGCGGCGACGTGCTCTTCGCGATTTCAGACACCATCCTACTTTGGCCAACTGTATCCGCTATAAGCAGTTCCGTGCGCGAAGCCGTCGCGTCACCCGCGATAGCATGAAGGCAAGCTGGGACTTTTTTACTAGCTCATTTAACACCTTCACTCCCTCCTCGGAAGTTTGGAGTCGGATTCGACGGTTTTCTGGAACGCCTAGTTTCTCCCCGGTCTCTGGGCTCACTGTCGCGCATGATACATTAGTGGACCCCGTCGCAATTTCTAACTCATTGGGTCAACATTTTGCTGAGATTTCGAGCTTTTCAAATTACCCGCGAGCGTATCTCCCGAAGAAACTTGCAGCGGAAGTGCAACCTCTTTCTTTCTCCTCTCAAAATCGCGAAAGCTATAATACTGTTTTCTCCATGCGGGAACTCCAACACGCACTCTCTTCTTCTCGCTTCCCCGCCCCAGGACCGGATGGTCTCCACATCCAAATATTGCTGCATTTATCATACCATAGTCTGCGTTACCTCCTTCGCCTTTATAATCGAATTTGGACCGACAGTACTTTTCCCAGACGATGGCGGGAAGCTATCGTCGTTCCAGTTCCGAAACCTGGAAAGGAGAAACATCTCCCCTCTAGCTATCGCCCCATTTCTCTCACGAGTAGTGTATGTAAGGTTTTGGAGCGTATGGTGAATTGCCTTTTAGGTTGGTGGCTGGAGTCTCGCAGACTTTTAACACCTGCCCAATGCGGTTTCCGAAAGCATCGTTCTGCAGTTGACCATCTTGTTGCTCTCTCCACTTATATCATTAACAATTTTCTCCGGAAACGCCAAACAGTATCAATATTTTTTGACCTGGATAGAGCATACGATGCCTGTTGGAGGACAGGCATCCTTCGCACACTGTTCTCTTAGAACTTTCGAGGTCGGCTGCCCCTTTTTCTTCGCGAATTTATGGCAGAGCGCACATTTAGAGTGCGGGTGAACACTACTCTCTCCCGTACTTTCTCCCAAGAAAACGGGGTACCCCAGGGCTCCATGCTAAGTGTTGTAGTGTTTGCCATTGCCATAAGTACAATTATGGATTGTCTCCTTCCTGATGTCTCGGGCTCCCTCTTTGTGGACGATTTTGCGATCTACTACAGCTCTCAACGGACCAGCCTTCTTGAACGTCTTCAAGGATGTCTCGATCGCCTCCACTCTTGGAGTACCGCAACAGGCTTCCGCTTTTCTCCCAGTAAGACCGTTTGTGTTAATTTTTGGCGTCGTACGGAGTTTCTTCCACCTTCCTTACATCTAGGACCTGTGAACCTTCCCTTTTCGGACGTCGCTAAATTATTGGGTCTTATGTTTGACAGAAAACTGTGCTAGTCCTCCCACGTTTCCTATCTTTCGGCTCACTGTCTGCGATCCCTCAACACTCTCCGTGTCCTGAATGGTACCTCCTGGGGAGCGGACCGAGTGGTCCTTCTACGCCTCTATCGCGCCTTAGTGCACTCGAAATTGGACTATGGAAGCGTAGTTTACTCCTCCGCTCGGCCGTCTGTTCTTCGGCGTCTCGACTCTATCCACCACCGTGGATTACGTTTAGTGTCTGGAGCTTTTTACATCAACCCTGTGGAAAGCCTTTATGCTGAGACTGCTGAACCTCGGCTGCCCAAACGGCGAGCTCTCCTTCTGAGTCGTTATGCTAGCCATCTGTCTTCCATGCCTGCTAATCCAGCCCATGACATTTTTTTCGACGCCTCCTTGGATTTAGGGTATGCAGACCGCCAATACTCCCTACTACCACCGGGAGTCCGCTTCCGCCAACTGCTCCATTCTCTTTCCTTCCGCTTTCCTAAAACTTTCTTGACAACTTGGGGTATAGCACCGCCTTGCCTCCGTCCCCGGACCTGCCTGCTCCGTGACCTTTGTCAGTTTCCCAAGGATGGTACCCCTTCACTTGTTTATCGTCGGGAATTTGCTGCTCTATGTGCACAAATGAAGGAAGCCACATTTATTTGCACTGATGGCTCAGAAACATCGTTTGGTGTAGGGAGTGCCTATATTGTTGGCGACACCCCAAATCGATTTCGGCTTCCCGACCAGTGTTCGGTTTATACTGCGGAGCTTTACGCTGTTCTCCAGGCTGTCCAATAAATCCGTCGCCGTCAGCAGATACAGTATGTTATCTGTTCAGATGCTCTCAGCTCTCTCCTCAGTCTCCAAGTTCTCTACCCTGTCCACCCTCTGGTCCACCGGATTCAGGACTGCCTCCACTTGCTCCACTTGGGGGGCGTCTCTGTGGCGTTCCTCTGGATCCCAGGACACGTTGGTATCTGTGGAAATGAGGCGGCCGATATAGCGGCCAAGGCTGCAGTCTCTTCTTCAGCCAGCTATTCGCATGATTCCCTTCGCCAATCTACGGAGTGTTTTATGTCTTCGTGTTGCTCTTTTACGGCACGCACATTGGTCGACACTTCCCAATTATAAATTGCGGGACGTGAAAGCTGTTCCGTGTGCTTGGACCTCTTCCTCCCGAACGCGTCGTCGGGAGGAGGTAATTTTAACTAGATTCCGGGTAGGGCACTGTCTTTTTAGCCATCGACATCTTTTAATGGGCGATCCTCCCCCACTCTGTCCCCACTGCTCTCAGCTGTGGACGGTAAGACACCTTTTACTTGTGTGCCCCTATTTTACTCCGATACGCGCCCGTCTACAGCGGTCGCCTGATATATCTTCCATTTTAGCAGATGACACTCGCTCAGCCGATCGCGTTCTCGAGTTTATTAGTGGCAGTGAGATGACGTCAGTCATTTGAAGCTCTTTTTGGGGGCAACCAACCCCCTTCTATAGTGGTTTTTTAAGCTTTCCTTCTGTTTTTAGTTTCTCCAATTTTTTGAGTTTCGTTCCCATTGCTTCTGGTTTCCAGTTTCGTTTTTTTTACCTTTTCCTAAGCCACAGACCGGGCGCTAATGCCGTAGCAGTTTTGCGCCCTAAAACCGTAACAAAAAAAAGACTGTCGACAATTATGGTGCTCTGTATTACTGAGGACCACCACTAATCAAAGATTTGAAAATCGTTTGTTAGCATGTCTTTGTTCAACGTAATAATTAATAATCAGTTAAGAATTTTATACCGACTGAATCGAGACAGCATTTTGCAGCGAGTTTAACAATAATAGTCTTTTTCCCCCAACAAAACTTCAATGTACTCATAATAACGTAAATACACTCCTGGAAATTGAAATAAGAACACCGTGAATTCATTGTCCCAGGAAGGGGAAACTTTATTGACACATTCAGATACATCACATGATCACACTGACAGAACCACAGGCACATAGAGACAGGCAACAGAGCATGCACAATGTCGGCACTAGTACAGTGTATATCCACCTTTCGCAGCAATGCAGGCTGCTATTCTCCCATGGAGACGATCGTACAGATGATGGATGTAGTCCTGTGGAACGGCTTGCCATGCCATTTCCACCTGGCGCCTCAGTTGGACCAGCGTTCGTGCTGGACGTGCAGACCGCGTGAGACGACGCTTCATCCAGTCCCAAACATGCTCAATGGGGTACAGATCCGGAGATCTTGCTGGCCAGGGTAGTTGACTTACACCTTCTAGAGCACGTTGGGTGGCACGGGATACATGCGGACGTGCATTGTCCTGTTGGAACAGCAAGTTCCCTTGCCGGTCTAGGAATGGTAGAACGATGGGTTCGATGACGGTTTGGATGTACCGTGCACTATTCAGTGTCCCCTCGACGATCACCAGTGGTGTACGGCCAGTGTAGGAGATCGCTCCCCACACCATGATGCCGGGTGTTGGCCCTGTGTGCCTCGGTCGTATGCAGTCCTGATTTTGGCGCTCACCTGCACGGCGCCAAACACGCATACGACCATCATTGATCATTGGCACCAAGGCAGAAGCGACTCTCATCGCTGAAGACGGCACGTCTCCATTCGTCCCTCCATTCACGCCTGTCGCGACACCACTGGAGGCGGGCTGCACAATGTTGGGGCGTGAGCGGAAGACGGCCTAACGGTGTGCGGGACCGTAGCCCAGCTTCATGGAGACGGTTGCGAATGGTCCTCGCCGGTACCCCAGGAGCAACAGTGTCCCTAATTTGCTGGGAAGTGGCGGTGCGGTCCCCTACGGCACTGCGTAGGATCCTACGGTCTTGGCGTGCATCCGTACGTCGCTGCGGTCCGGTCCCAGGTCGACGGGCACGTGCACCTTCCGCCGACCACTGGCGACAACATCGATGTACTGTGGAGACCTCACGCCCCACGTGTTGAGCAATTCGGCGGTACGTCCACCCGGCCTCCCGCATGCCCACTATACGCGCTCGCTCAAAGTCCGTCAACTGCACATACGGTTCACGTCCACGCTGTCGCGGCATGCTACCAGTGTTAAAGACTGCGATGGAGCTCCGTATGCCACGGCAAACTGGCTGACACTGACGGCGGCGGTGCACAAATGCTGCGCAGCTAGCGCCGTTCGACGGCCAACACCGCGGTTCCTGGTGTGTCCGCTGTGCCGTGCGTGTGATCATTGCTTGTACAGCCCTCTCGCAGTGTCCGGAGCAAGTATGGTGGGTCTGACACACCGGTGTCAATATGTTCTTTTTTCCATTTCCAGGAGCGTACAAAAAAAAACGAATTTAAATTTAACTGACTCAACATCTCGCTTTACGCTCAAAAGAACGCAGCTATTTGCAAGTGCATGTGAATATTTGCACTGCAACATCACATGATGATTCACTGTAAAAGATCACGTTGAACTTATTTCTATTTAAACTTCTTGAAAGGGTCAATACTTCAAGAGCTCTTCTTGTTTGCAAGAATTGCAATTCTTTCGGCCAAGAACTATGCCCTCAGGTGAACAGCAGTCTATATTACTAGTGGAGAGAGTTGTTTTGTTTGATACGAAGAATATACTGTACGAATAATTCTCATAAAATAAATCTACATCAAATAAATCCAAACAATGAAATTGGGCTGTTTGTGCAGACCATGTGCTAACACAAGTTAAGTTTCTCTAAAAAAAACTAATAAATATACTAGATGAGGTGTTATACGTGTAGACCACTACCCGACCAGTGTACAGCTTCCCACTCCAACGTCTTTAGATCCACTTGGATTCCAGGCTCAATGTTAATACAGCTGAACCGGTATTTGGGAACAATGAACTTCAGATTGCCTTTGTGGTCATCGCACTCGAAGTTTTCCGTGGTATCCTAAACCTAGGAGAATAATGAAACGATTCCTTCTGCAATGTAGCTACCCATCGCCTCTCTTTACATCTCTGACTCTGATGCAGTTCTGTTTTGAACGGCCTCGATGTCACTATTACTAAACGCCATCCTTAGTTCCGGAAAATGTCTAGGTGAAAAGCAGCTCATCGTCCGTGGACATCAGTTTTCAGTCACTGTGTTGGCCATTGCAGTTATTGCATATCTACAAGACCCTAGAGGTGCGCAATGTGTATACGCATCTACTGAACTGATTGTAGTACTAATTTACCTGGACATTACGAGTGGTATTTTATTTATGTTCTAGATGACGCTTAAGCCTTAGGTTCGGATCTTCAGCTCTTGGCATCAGAATTGGATGATGTCATTTTCGCCATGATGTAACACTCCAAGATGGCGTTGGCAGGAAATTTAAAAAGCCAAGATGGCGAAGGTTGGAAATTTACAAAAAAATGGGTACCACTGTCTGAGAATCTAGGAGTTTTTTTAGCATTCATTAAAGTGAAACTACAGTACTGTATTTTGACGGTTGCCATTAAAATGAAACCGCCAATCACTATGTAACTGTCATATTCAAAAGTATCCAATTAATTATCGAAAGTATTCAAAATATTACAGTAGTTTCAAACTCACATTGTGTAAATTTCGACCATGTTCTACATTATCCGATCTAAATCATTTATATTACAAATTACGTAAGAGCATTCTCTCTCTCTCTCTCTCTCTCTCTTTCTCTTTTCCCCTCCCCCTCCCTCCCTCTCTCCCTCCTTCCCTGTTTTCATACCATTGAATTCAATCGCACATAATATGATCACAAAGGATCAAAAAGTCACATACAGTATTTCCATATCTGCCTCGTTAGTAAATTTCATCTTTTCTTCCTGTTATACACTCACGAAAAAATACTTCAGTACTGTGTTAGTAAATTCGATCTCTCGCGCTTTAATATATTGTCGCAGAAGAAGCTGAGTAACACCGTAGTGTAGTGGTTATGATACTAAACTGTTGCATGGAGGATCGTGAGTAGAATAATGTCACGTAGAAGAATTAGATGAATAACGAACACTAACTTCGCTCAACGAAGGTTTATTCAGCATTTGCACATACAAGAGCGCGGGGCGAACCGCCTCCGGCCAGAACACATACAGTATATATACAGCTACAGAACATTCGAGTACAATGATTCTTGCCATTTGTGGATACTTCTAGAATGTACTCGAACGGAATATAGAAATTAAAACTGTATCCTTCAGTTGACTTTCGAACTCACGACCCTCCATGCCACAGCTTAGTATCATAACCACTACACCACGATGCTACTCACCATCTCCTGCGACAATATCACTGATGAATAGTGAGTTTGCAGTACCTTCCTGAAAAGATTCCTACCTAAGCCTGTTTCTAAATGATCCATAACCTCTATATCAGTTTTAGTGTTTTTGAGTGGCAGCTCATCCATATTTGGAGCACGCAAAAATTATATGCTGATAACAGTAATAAAATATATTACAGAGATAACGGAAAAACATAAAGAACAAAGATATTAAAGTTACAAATTTGTTACATAAACCTTATATTACTTTCTTTGTTCATCACACAACGAATCATAGTTATTTACCTTTACTACATATTAAAATATATATCGAAAACATTACGTGGTTCCAATTCAAAAAACACTGTGAAACATCTCTAACAGCTAACCAGGTTTTAACAACTGTATGTGACTTAATAAAATCAAACTGACACTGAATTCAGGTTTGTGGGCAAACATTATACAATATGAGTGGTATTACTTTTAGGTAACTATAAATCAGTTTGTTGCACTGAGTTCAAACAATCCATTGAAACAAATACTTTCATATTCGTCACACAATTCCCATGTAACAAATTCTTCATAACCTCTATTGTACTATTTCTTGACCCACTATCTCATTTACAAACTTACTTCCTAAATGGCGTTTGGATCATAGGCAAAACTAACAACGTTGTTTGTGCCGCAACAGTCATCATTTAGAGATTGAACATTAATTTTCATAACAGCCTTACCTCGTGCTACTTTATGAACAGGGATTGACATTTTATATACACAGTTAATACCATGCACATATGAAAAAAACAGCTTTAGTTCATATGGGTATTTTTGAAAGCAACTGTTTCCATGCTATTCCCTCTGCCAGAAGTCGGGTGTACTCGGAAATACAACCGGCAACTTATTACGAACCTCCGTCGGTTGGTAAATAAATTCGGTTGTCAGTACTACCAACACGAATTAGAAAGTGGCTCATATCCCCATGGAATACTAAGAGTGGTTATTAATATACCTGTGGTGCATGCAGTACACACTAATCTAAATCCTGAATTAATCATTTAAGTGTTTATGATTGGAAGGCGTTGGCAGTTTAATTATAACAGTGATGTAAATATTGACCCATCGAGTTTGATCTTCTAATAACATATATTTATTGGTCCATGGGTAATACAGGAAAATTATATATATTTAGACACTGACTTAATAACACAAGTTAACGAACGAATTGTTTTAAAAAACAGACTATTGTCCCCAGCAACTGATTTGTGGGGAATATTGGTTGAATAAATGTCTAATTCCTGTCAGAGACAGCAGTTTAATTCGACTGTTGTATCTTCAAAACAGTCAAGTAAAAACAACAGTAAAGGAAGTCATCATATCAGCATGATCTGACAGAAATTATTAATCATTTTAAAGGCGATGGTGGTGGTTAGATATAGTATTTCCCTGCATTTAATATGACAGAAAAATAAAGAAGTATGCAGGCAGTTGTGTGAAGCGCATATTGCGGAAAGAGATACACGATAGCTAAAACAGTCGAAATTCCGGTCATCGATCGTTTGCGTTACTCTGCGGGCTTACGACGGATGCAATTATTCTGCATGATGTCGCCGTACTTTGTGTTGGTGCAAGCGCTAGTACTGACTGGCATGGAGCAGTCTCTTGCAGCTGCGGGGTGTACACATATTCTCAGACGCGGCATCGAGAGCTATATCTACATCTCGAGAACTGATAAATTGAACTCTGATGACTTAGCACAAGGCCCAAGTCCAAATTGGATTATGAAAGTCGCTGCAGTCCTGAGAGTAGCGTCCAGCGCGAAGTCTCCATGAAACTCCCAGAATCTCCCTCCAGGAAAGCCAATCTGGTCCCTTCAGCCCTCGGCACACTTCATTCGGCCTATCTCCAAAAAGCCTTAACTGCCTCACCAATGACAGGAGTGGCATCGATCCAGCTGTCTCTCGCCAACAATTTAGATACCAGCAAGCCAAACAGAAACATACTATCGTAACCAGAGAAGGCCCAAAACGAAGTTATCTGTGTATTCTGCGATTTCGGGTGAATTCAGGTATTTTCCGGACTGTTCTTCCTACGGAAAACTGAAGTGCAAATTTTCTCAGGTGTAGCTGTAGTAATATATCAGAATCTGGAAGTCTGTTCAGTAACAGCAATAAACGGTAGTTTCAGCAAGTGGTCGCCTGGACTCTCTGCGGCACTTTTGTAATTCAGAGGCTTTGCCTCTCCATATTGCTAAGGTTTCCATCCCTTACTGTCTGAACTGGACGCTCGGTCCACCTGCCTAATGGAAAGCATTCGTCCTGCTCGAGTGCCGGAATAGACAGGCATGGCCTACGCGTGTTTACGCCTTCCGTTGAGGTGAACTCTCTTTCTGAGCTGCTTTTAGCGTTCTCGGTCCGTAGGAAAGGCTTGTTCTTCTTCGAAGTAGGAAGATTCGCATGAACCGACAGCAACAAGATAGAGAAGGGTCTTAAATCTCAAGTAAAATCAGGTTTCAAATGGTTCAAATGCCTCTGAGCAATATGGGACTTAACATCTGCGGACATCAGTCCCCTAGAACTTAGAACTACTTAAACCTAACTAACCGAAGGACATCACACACATCCATGCCCGAGGCAGTATTCGAACCTGCGACCGTGGCGGTCGAGCGGTTCCGGACTGAAGCGTATGCAAAGCAAAGGGGTAGATGCACATCCCCCGGGGTCATCGGGACTCCCGGCAATGGCCATCCTGCCAGGTGGCCTTTGCTGCGGCTGGGTGGCGCCCGTAGGGAGGGCCCCTGGTCAGAGTGGGTAGCATCAGGGTGGATGACACGCGATGAAGCGTAGTCCATCATCTCTTGCTAGTGGTGAAACACCAGCAGTCTCTAAGCGATCACAAACTCAATTCAACGCACAGAAGTACGAGCCCAAATCATTCGCCTTCCTGGCCACACTGCCGGCCGCGGTGGTCTCGCGGTTCCAAGCGCTCAGTCCGGAGCCGCGTGATTGCTATGGTCGCAGGTTCGTATCCTGCCTCGGGCATGGATGTGTGTGATGTCCTTAGGTTAGTTAGGTTTAAGTAATTCTCCGTTCTAGGGGACTGATGACCGCAGATGTTAAGTCCCATAGTGCTCAGAGCCATTTGAACCTGGCCACACTTTGGGAAGAACGTTAGGCTAAGGATGGCAGCGGATCTTATTCGCTCCGGTACCTTGTATGTTTGAGAGCTGATGGGGAATCTTTCATGACGATGAAGCCTCAATTTTTTGTTGAGCATTTAGAGGACAAGTTTGTTGAGGTGGAGGGCTAGTCCAAAATGAGATCTGGGTCAGTCTTGATCAAATCAGCATCCTCTGCCCAGTCATGGGAATTCTCGCTTGTGACAAGCTGGGGGATGTTTCTGTAATCATCACGCCCCATAAGAGCTTAAATATGGTCCAGGGTATCATATTTCACAGAGACCTTCTTTTGCAGTCCGACGATGAGCTGCGCGCCAATTTAAAGCGGCGAGGTGTACATTTCGTCCGGCGTGTCCACCGGCGTCCGAAGCATAATGAGGTTGCCACTGTTGCCATCATCTTGGCCTCTGAGGGTGATACATTGATCGAGAAGGTCAAGGTGATGGTCTACCGGCGTGATGTAAGGCCCTATATCCCTCCCTCAACGTTGTGCTTTAAGTGCTAGTAGTTCGGCCATATGTCTACCCGCTGTACTTCCAGCGTCACATGCCGAGATTGCCGATGCCTATCACATCCCGATACTCCATGTGTCAACTGTAGAGAGCACGATTCGCATTACTCACCTGACTGGAGGATTCTCCAGAAGGAAAGGAAAATCGTGGAGTACAAGACCCTGGACCGACTGACCTACACTTAGACTAAGAGAAAATTTTAACTCCTGCATCCTGTGCCTACGACATCGTCTTACGCCGCCGCTACAACGGTTCTGGCACCATCAGCTCCCCCAACCCAGGTCGTCTCTCAGAGCTGGAAGACTACACCTACCCCCTTGGTGGTGGGGGCATTTCCCTCCCTGTTGCTCCTGCACCAACTACTTTGGGAGCAATACCCCCCCCCCCCCCCCCCAACCATCGGAGACGTCTGTCCCCACTTCTAAGCCAGAGAAGCGCAAGTCTTCATCGGCTTCTCTCGCTAGGAAGGGGTCCCTTGGGTCACTTCCTTCCCAGATTTCTTCTAGTGGGAAATACGACACCCGCCAGTGGCTGCAGAGCCCAAAAGCAGCTGGTCGTAGGGCTTCACACTCATCCTCAGTCCTGGAGACTGAGCCAGTGAAGTCCTTCTAGCCAGGGAAACCCAAAGAGCAGCGATAGAAATCCAAAAAGAAAACCCTTAAGACCAAGGAAATTGCTGTGGCACCCACACCATCGCTACCTACGAGCTTTGCGACTGAGGATGGGTTGGAGATTTTGGCTTCCGCTGAGGACCTAGATCTCGCCAGACCCTCAAAAGCAACGAATACAGACTGCTCAGGCTATAAATCTCTGGCAGCAGGTGACTCTGAGGCGTAAACTGCCTCATTGAATGTTCCATGCCTTCCCAGTCTCACGATGTCATCCTCCGGTGGAATTGCAGCGGTTTTTCCACCGCCTGGCTGAGCTACGGCAACTGTTAAGCTTTACACCTGCTATCCTCATTGCCTCCCAGGAAACCTGGTACTCAGCATTACGGACCCCTGCCCTCCGTGGCTATAAGGGATATAACAGGAACCGTAGCGATTATAATCGAGTGTCAGGTGGAGTTTGCGTTTATGTCCTAAACTCGGTCTGTAGTGAACATGTGCCCCTTCAAACCCTTCTTGAAGCTGTTGCTGTCAGAACAAGGATGACGCAGGAAACAACTGTCTGCAATGTATATCTTCCTCCAGATGGTGCAGTACCCTTGAATGTATTAGCTGCACTGATTGATCAGTTCCATAAACCTTTCCTACTTCTGGAAGATTTTAATGCCCATAACCCCTTGTGGGGTGGTACCATGCTTCAGCCAGGGTCGCTCTACCACTGATAATCTTGTGTCCATCGAGTCTGCCAACCGAACAGCCTCCGTACTCTCCGTGTCCAAGTTGGTGACTCCCATAGTTCCATCCATATCCAGGAGAATGGAGTCCCGCAGGGCTCTGTATTGAAACTCTATTTTTAGTGGCCGTTAACGGTCTAGCAGCAGCTGTCAGGCCCTCCATCTCACCTTCTCTATATGCAGACGACTTCTGCATTCTGTACTGCTGCTCCAGTACTATTGTTGCTGAGTAGCGCCTCCAGGGAGCTATCCACAAGGCGCAGTCATGGGCACTAGCCCACAGCTTCCAGTTTTCAGACGCAAAGTCGTGTGTCATGCACTTCATTCGGCGTCGTACCGTTCATCTGGAACGCGCACTTTACCTTAATGACAATCCACTCACTGTAGTGGAGACATATCAACTCCTAGGACTGGTTTTCGACGCTTGACTGACTTAGCTCCCTCATCTTTGTTAGCTTAAGCAGAAGTGCTGGCAGCACCTCAGTGCCCTCTGTTGCATGAGCAACACCAATTGGGGTGTAGATCACTAAACGCTGCTGCTGCTGCTCAACAGAGCCCTTGTCCAATCCCGAATTGACTATGGGAGTGTGGTTTATGGTTCGGCAGCGCCTTCAGCATTGCATTTACTCGACCCTGTGCACCTCTGTGAGGTTCGATTAGCGACACGATCTTTTAGGACGAGTCCGGTGACCAGCGTACTGGTGGTGGCTGGTGTCCCCGCACTGCAGATCAGACGTGCTCAACTGCTCGCCAGTTACGCAGCACACATTCATAGTTCCCCTGAGCATCCGAATTACCGTCTCCTTTTCCCGCCAGCGACAGCCCATCTACCGCTTCGGCGGCTCAGATCAGGGCTAACGATTGCAGTTCGCATGCAATCCCTTCTCTCCGAACTGGAGTCCTTCCCTTTACCACCTCTACTTGCGGTCCGTTCACGTACGCCTCCATGGTGTACGCCTCGGCAGCAGCTTCGTCTGGGGTTTTTGCTTGGCGCTAAGGACGCCGTTAACCTCGCCGCTCTCCGCTGTCACTTCCTCACGATTCTTGACGTGTTCTGGGGCTCTGAAGATGTTTACACCGACGGCTCAGTGGCTGATGGTAACGTAGGCTTCGCATATGTTCATGGAGGACATATTGAGCAGCACTCCTTGCCAGTTGGCTGCAGTGTTTTCACTGCAGGGCTGGCGGCCATATCTCGTGCTCTTTAATACATCCGCTCATGCCCTGGCGAGTCATTTCTCGTCTGTACTGACTCACTGAGCAGCCTACAAGCTATCGACCAGTGCTACCCTCGCCACCCTCTGTTAGCGTCCATTCAGGAGTCCATCTATGCCCTAGAACAGTCGCGCTGTTCCGTGGTGTCCCACGCCCGGGTTCCCGGGTTCGATTCCCGGCGGGGTCAGGGATTTTCTCTGCCTCGTGATGGCTGGGTGTTGTGTGCTGTCCTTAGGTTAGTTAGGTTTAAGTAGTTCTAAGTTCTAGGGGACTGATGACCATAGATGTTAAGTCCCATAGTGCTCAGAGCCATTTGAACCATTTTTGTTCCGTGGTGTTTGTGTGGACGCTAGGACACGTCGGAATCCCCGGCAACGAACTTGCCGACAGGCTGGCAAACAGGCGACGCGGAAACCGCTTCTGGTGATACGCATCTCCGAAGTTGACCTGCGTTCTGTCTTACACCGCACGGTTTTCGGCTTTGGGAGACGGAATGGCATAACAGCACACACAACAAACTGCATGTCATTAAGGAGACTATGAATGTGTGGAAGCCTTCCATGCAGGTCTCTCGCAGGAAATCAGTTGTCCTCTGCCAGATCTGCAATGGCCATACGTGTCTAACACATGATTACCTACTCCATCACGAGGACCCACCTCAGTGTCACTGTGGCTCCCAAATGACAGTCGTCCACCTCTTGCTGGACTGCCCACTTTTAACCGCTCTGCCACAGACTTTTAACTTTCCCAGCACCCTGCCTTTGATGTTGGGCGACAATGCCTCAACAGCACCTTTAGATTTACGTTTTATCCGTGAGAGTGGGTTTTATACTTCTATGTAGGTTTTAGAGCATGTACTTTGTGGACGTGGAGGGTGGGAGGTGGAGGTTTTAATGTGTTGCAGAGTGGCTGGCTTTCCCTTTCTGTTCTCGTGGTTGACCAGCCACTGTAATCTGCTTTCATGTTTTACTTTCTTCTGTTTCTTGTCCTCTTTTGTTCCTTTCAGTGTTCGTTCCTTCCCTTCGTTCTTGTGGCTTTTCCTTTCTTTCCATTTTGTGTTATGCAGGATGCGTCAAAAAATGTATACACTCTTTGAAGCTTCATAGAAAATTTACTTCCTGTTATACAATGCTAAATATCTGGAAGTGGAAAGCTTAAAGTCCAATTGGAAAAATAAATGTACTTTGCAAATGTGAGTAATGTTCAAACTGGTGGCCTTCAGCATCAATACATTTCTGAGTACGAGTCACCACTGATTCCGTACACCGTACCAAAGTGTCCAATGAGATTTCTGCGCACACCACCTGAATCTCATTCCAAAGTGTGTTCAGGTTACGTGGTTTACGTTGGTACACCTCATCTTTTACTGTGCCCCATAAGAAGAAATCCAGCAGCGTGAGGTCTGGAGAGCGTCCAGGAAACTCGATTGGCCCCCTGCCTCCTGTCCACTGGCCTGGCACATTGTGATCCAGGTATGTTCGTACATCCCTATGATATTGCTGTGGGGCGCCATCTTGTTGGAAATAAAACTTATCATCACTGTATAGTGCACGAATGGCAGGGAATATGGAGTCAGCAAGCATTCTTAGGTACGTTTCTCCAGTAACAGTACCTTCAAAGCGGAAAGGCCCAATGAGTCCCCTTGCAGAGAAACCACACCACACATTTACACCAGGCAAATTCACAGCCTTTTCTACTGTAATGTGAGGATTATCTTCAGTACACACAATTGTGCTTATTGACAGTTCCATCCGACCATATTATGCTACCCATAAATCCCTGTTCACGTCTCACCATCTCCTGAACCCATTCACAAAATTATAACCTTCGATCTGGATCGTCGTCATTTAGCTGTTGCACCAGCCTTGGAATGTACACACGAAACTTCCCTTTCTTCAGAATGCGTAGCACACTACTAGCACTTACATTACTCTCACGTGCCACTTGCCTTGAAGATTTTTGAGGCGAACGCTGAAACAGTTCCAAGACCACAGTTGTGGAATCATCACTTGTAGCTGTACTAGGTCGCCCTGATCGACCTTTATGCACATCACACACTGTTCCATGAATTTCGAATTTGTCTCGTAGACGTGTAATTGTTAACCTTGAAGGTGGTTCTGTACCATACTCACTTCTCCACTGTCTTCGAACCGCAGCTACATTCTCAAACTTCCAGTACCACTTAATTATCTTCTTCCGCGCTTCAAAGCTCAAACGCACGTCCGCCATGTTGCAGTTACTTCCTTGCCACTGCTGATACCTGTTGAAGAAACATAACATTACTTTCTCGCAGATATTTAACCTTTTAGAACGGGAAATAAATTGTCTGTGACAGTTCAAAGCGTGTGTAAATTTTTTTGATGCACCTTGTATGTTTCATCCGTTTTATTCTCACACTTGTGGCATTGTTTTATTAGGAGCAAGTGACCGATAACCTCGTAGTTTGGTCCCTTCTCTCGCCTTTAAACCAACCAACCAACCAAACAACCCACCTGCAAAACTTACTTATTGATCCAATTACAACTTCCAAATTAACTCTTTCACTAAAGACGTTATAGAGAAAAGTAAAACATTAAAATACTGTTTCAGTGAAATTGCCAACCATCATTCCACCTAACCATTAACTACGTGATGGTTCTAAAATTAAGTTACAAAAACAAAATTGATTCACCTAAACAATAAACTAGGATTACTGACACCAAACAATAAATTGCACATGAAAATGTGTGTGCAAAATATATGAACTATTTAGAGGGTGTCTGTTTTAAAATGTTGTAACTGTCAAGTTACTATCACTTGCGTGACAACATGTAGATAACCGAAGTGACAAATATATAAATAATAGAATTGGCAAGAATATGTATTAACAGTGACATAAATGCACAGAATAACAAACATTTGACTTTATAGTTATACCTATAAATTGTGTCATCTGCAGCTCTCTAAGGGTGAGCATAAACACATTGTGTTTACATAATCGTAAAACGTCCATAACATATTTGCTATATCAAATGTTCCGAATCATTACTACAAAATAAACCACACAAGAACAGTTTGTACGTATTCATGGTGTTCACTGTAGAGACGTGTCATCACATGTCAGAACAAAATGTACAGTAGACCCCACCTTCAATTGTATGGAATGTGTAGCACAAAACGAGCAAACCCAGATTATGTACGGGCCATTACTATAAAACATGAGAGGTGCATTGTACAATGCGAATAAAATCAGAATATATACAGAACATTACAATGAAACGAGTAGCATATATGTGGATATGAGAGTCAAATGTGTTACAAACGTAACTAAAAATATGTCTGAGACAAGAATACAATATGTAACAACGAATATCGGAAACAACTCAAAATATACAAAAACTTAAGAGTCATGGAAAAATTTAGGAGGCTGTGCAACATTATGTATTTTGAAACAGAATTTTAGACGTGTATTATAAAAGTGTAGAACTGTAAAACGTTAAAAAATACAACAAATACAATAAACACTGCCTCACGTAGAGGTTCATACGAGTGCCTGTGTTTGGGGTCCACATGTCATCAGTTTACGATGATTTGTTTTGCGAGGAAGGCACACGGCAATTTACGTGATTTGAAACAACAAATGCACACTACACAGTTGACGACGGTGCGTGGAACATTCAGAAACAGTGTTTTTGGAAAAAAGACTCGAGAGGCGAGAATCGCCGTAACGACTGCATCTCGTGTTCACACCGGGGAATCGTTGAAATGCCTCTCCGACAAAGGCATCGTTTTTGCCGTGGCATCTTTTTTGCGTACCCTGAATGTGTGTCAGCAAAGAGGTCATGCTCATTTATGCATAGTTGACAGAAGCTGAGGATAAGTGTTACAGGCTGTTTTTGCATAATCAAGCAGGTGAATGTGAGTCACAACGCATAATTACTAACACAGGTCTTGCCGGGAGACAAACATGGTGTTGTAAGATACTAGATGCGCTGGCAAACTAGTATTCACATTGTTCTTTCTCTTAAGATAAAAGCTAGCCATACTAATTGTAAATCGTACTACGCCGCTGTGCATGACACGTTACACGAGTGTGTTTGCATCGTGCGGTAAACTGGTTGCGCTAGTGGTTTTGTTTCAACTGCAGTTGAGTAGTGGAAGATAAAGCTTCTGTGCCTTTTGTTGTGACTCAGGAACAATGAAGGGTCTTAGGCACGTGACCTGCCGCCGGCTTCATCTGCATCTACTTAGATACTCTGTAAGCCACTGTACGGTGCGTGGCGGAGGGTACACTGTACCACTACAAGTGAGTTTCTTTCTTGTTCCAATCGCAAATAAAGCGAGGGAAAAACGAGTGTCTATATGCCTCCGTATGAGCCCTAGTTTCTCGTATCTTAGAGGCCCTTATGCCCAATATATGTCGGCGACAGTAGAATCGTTCGCAAGTCAGCTTCAAATGCCGGTTCTCTAAAGTTTCTCACCGGTGTTCTTCAAATACAATGTCGGCTTCCCTGCAGGGATTCCCATTTCAGTGCCCGAAACGTGTCCGTAACACTTACGTTCCGCTCGAATCTACCTGTAACGTAGGCCTCTGAATGTTTTCGATGTCTTCCTTCAATCCAAACCGGTACGGACCCCAAAAACTGGAGTAGTACTCAAGAATAGGTCACACCAGCGTCCTATACGCGGTTTCCTTTACAGATGAACTACACTTTCCTAAAATTCACCCAATAAACCTAAGTCTACCATTCTCCTTCCTTACCACAGTCCTCACATGTTCGTTCCATGTCATATCGTTTCCTAAACTACGTGCCTGTGTCAAGTAGGACACTACTAATGCTGTATCCGAACATTACGGGACTGTTCTTCCTATTTATCCGCTTTAATTTAAGTTTTTCCACATTTAGAGCTAGCTGTCATTCTCACACCAACAAGAAATTATGTCTGTGTCACCTTGCTTCCTCCTACAGTCACTCAACTTCGATACCTTACCTACACCACAGCATCATGAGCAAACAACCGCAGATTTCTGCCCACCCTGTTCGCCATATCATTTATGTATATAGAGAACAACAGCGGTTCTCTGACACTTCTCTGGGGCTCTCCTGATGATAAATCGGTTCCCTCGACCATCCTATCTGGCGGGGACGTGTGACGGTCTGCAGTGATGGTCATCACTGCAGGCGGTCCAGTTCAACACGTGTCACTGCCCGCTAACATCTGCTACCCGCCGTCCACGTCGTCAGAACCCGGCAGTATCATAACCCGAGCAGACCCCGCTCTGGCGTGAGCGTGCCAGTTCTTCACTTATTAGGTCGTACTTCTTGCCTCGTGTTCCCACCGCTTATTTATGTGTGTGTGCGTCCTCGTCACGTTCTCGATCTGCACGTAGCCACGCGGGATTAGCCGAGCGGTCTCAGGCGCTGCAGTCATGGACTGTGTGGCTGGTCCCGGCGGAGGTTCGAGTCCTTCCTCGGGCATGGGTGTGTGTGTTTGTCCTTAGGATAATTTAGGCTAAGTAGTGTGTAAGCTTAGGGACTGATGACCTTGGCAGTTAAGTCCCATAGGATTTCACACACATTTGAACATTTTTTTTATCTGCACGTGACATAGAAATCCAAAATTGGGACCATGCAGCTGATGGCCTACGATTTATTTTAATCAACACGTCAACTACTCATTCCCTACTGAACTTGAAACTAGAACCATAACAATGCTTCATACAGAAATTTACAACAAGTAGTAAACATTAAAAAGAGTGTTGCCCAAAATGAGTCATACTAGCATGAAGTAACAAACAAGTTATATGGCACTCCTTTTGAGTACCTAATGAACACGTTACTTCCATTTATCTACCAATGGAATTCTTTATGTTCAGTTGTTACATAAAATAACGTCATTTCAATTAAAACAACTGTACAACACAACGGAATTCTTTGTAAAAATCATACTTTCTAACAGCAGTTTACTCGGACATTTTCTCCGCTCAGGGACTGGGTGATATGTTGTCCTAGTCGTCATCATTTCATCCCCATCGACGCGCAAGTCGCCGAAGTGGCGTCTAATCGAAAGACTTGCACCCGGCGAACGGTCTACCCTACGGGAAGCCCTTGTCACATGCCATTTACATTTTTTGTAACAGCTCCTCCATCACCTGATGTCTTCCATTAACTGCTGTGGCCCGTCTCTGCTTTTTTTATAATGTTAATTTCTGACACGCTCTTCCGAAAGGTTCTTTAGAAGCTTTTCTTCGGTATGCTGTCAGTGTTATCCATACGTTATTATTTCGTCTCTTGGCTAGGTATGGTGCTGTGATCTGGAAAAATGCGACTTCGGACTAAACTTTGCCCATTTCTCCCTGTGAAATCAGGTCATTTAGCCGCAGTATGCGTCCCTAACTCTTCATTATTGTTTGGTGTCTCAAAAGTCTCTGGTGTGGACGCATCTAAAAATCGTCCCCAGATTTATGATCCTGGCGTACATTGACGCGGAGAAATCTCCTTCAAATACCACAAATTGTGAGGTAGATCTTATTTACAACGCGGACACACTTACATGGAAATCGAAACATCCTTACTAAACACGTGTTCAAACCGCCGCCTCTTTTCTGTACTGCGCTCTTCCCTCAGTTGTTTATCTACCCCTTGAGCAGCTCTTCAGAGTGGGATCACTCAACCTTTCATATGCTTCGCTGAAATGCAGTGCGACCGTTATTCGTGCTGCTTTCATCTATGTGGGCGTATGCCTGCGCACACTCCCGCCAAAATAATGTACTGCACGTACTTGACTCTAACTGAAAATGCGCGCATCAAAGCGCCATCGACAATCCTCTCTCCCTCCACAATCATAAAAAATTCATAACTTGATTTTGAATCGTCGCCTTGATTACATGCTCAACATAAACTTCATGGAATCAACCACAATTATTTCTTAAAAGACGACGTCCTAAGATACCTAAAATTCATAATTACACTCAAAAGAGATATATCACCCCAATCCACCATTAACATTGTAATCAAAAAAAGGACTTGATCAGCACAGACAAAGAGAATCCTAAAAATTCAAACATAAAAACTAGAACCTCAACATAGTTCCCCACACCCAAAGGTTTGTACATCAGTTTGTGAGTTTATGTATGACACTGACGGGTATCGTCAGTTCGTGGCTCTTCGGGCCAGTGATTTGGGGCCCTGATTTCCATTGTCTGCAAACCCTACTTATCCTGGTTGCAACTATGAGGCAGCTCGTCTCTGCAGTCGGAATCTGTCGTCTTGTCTCTCATTATAGTTTCGTTGTGCTCTCGTTGGAAGTTGATCGTTGTTGTAATGACATGCGCTGTTCCCACTCTCGTTAATATTCTCCAATCCTAGCAGTAGTGATGTGAGGTCGTCCTGAGTCTCCCCACGGTGACCTACCGAACATACACTATGTGATCAAAAGTAACCGGACACCTGGCTGAAAATGACTTACAAGTTCGTGGCGCCCTCCATCGGTAATGATGGAATTCAATACGGTGTCGGGCCACCCTTAGCCTTGATGACAGCTTCCACTCTCGCAGGCATACGTTCAATCAGGTGCTGAAAGGTTTCTTAGGGAATGGCGGTCGGTGAGGCGGCAGGAAGTCGTATTTCCAAATCATCCCAAATGTGTTCTATAGGCTTCAGGTCAGGACTCTGTGCAGGCCAGTCCATTACAGGGATGTTACTGTCGTGTAGCCACTCCGCCACAGGCAGTGGATTATGAACAGGTACTCGATCGTGTTGAAAGATGCAATCGCCATCCCCGAATTGCTCTTCAACAGTGGGAAGCAAGAAGGTGCTAAAAGCTTTAATATAGGCCCGTGATGGTATAGTGCCACGCAAAACAACAAGGGGTGCAAGTCCTCTACATGAAAAACACGACCACACCACAACACCACCGCCTCCTAATTTTACTGTTGGCACTATTCACACAGGCAGATAACGTTCGGCGGGCATTCGCCATACCCACATCCTGCCATCGGATGGCCACATTGTGTGCCGTGATTCTTCACTCCACACAACGTTTTTCCACTGTGCAATCGTCCAGTGTTTAGACTCCGTACACGAAGAGAGGCATCGTTTGGCACTTATTGGCGTGATGTGTGGCTTTTGAGCAGCCGCTCGACCATGAAATCCAAGTTTTCGTACCTCCCGCCTAACTGTCATAGTACTTGCAGTGGATCCTGATGCAGTTCGGAATTCCTGTGTGATGTATGGATAGATGTCTGCCTGTTACACATTACGACCCCTATTCAACTGTCGGCTCTCTCTGTCAGTCAACAGACAAGATCAGCCTGTACGTTTTTGTGCTGTACGTGCCCCTTCACTTTTCCACTTGACTATTACATCGGAAACAGTGGACCTATGGATGTTGAGGAGTGTCCAAATCTCGCGTACAGACGTAAGACACAAGTGAAACACAATCACCTGACCACGTTCGATGTCCGTGAGTTCAGCGGAGTGCCACGTTCTGCTCTCTCAAGATGTCTGATGACTACTGTGGTCGCTTATATGGCGTACCTGGCAGCACAATGCACCTAATATGAAAAACGTATATTTTTTGGGGTGTCCAGATACTTTTGATCACATAGTGTAGCTGATACAACTGCAGCATTTGACGTAACACATGTTAATCAAGTCCTTCACTGCAAACTTCTGATCTAAGAACTGTTTTTTATTTCACCATTCTCTAGAAAAGCGTGACGGGATTCCACATTCCCGAATTAGCAAAGCTCTTTCCTAAAATCATTTCTTCATTCACAGGAGCCTGAGAGCCCTTTGACCAGTAGGTTGCTAGGGATTCGTCTCTGAATTCTCTGTAGGAGCTACAGGTTTGCTGTCTTCATTTTATTTTGGACTTCCCCCTCAATGTAACTGCAGGTAATATCTAACCCATACCGCACAGGCGACGTAGAAGGCACGGAATAATCGAACTGTTCTACCAAACCTTCGGGCGAAGATTTCTTTTATGTTCACGGAAAAGTAGAGTTTTCCGCAGTTAAAAAAGTAATGGTAAGATACTCCTTTTCTTGTTGACCTCTAGGTCTCACGGGAAGTCCAGCGCGGCACGAAGTATTCTCCACTCAGATCGCAGCGGAACACTCCTACTGCTCTCCAGAAACTAATCTGGGCTATTGCTGCCAAGTGTGGATGGTAAATGATCATCTATCGCTCTGGCGTCAACTTGCGCGGCATACGCCTGTGGTATCTTTACGCGTAAGCTACTCAATTCCCGAGACAACGTGTGCTCTCTCTGATTTCATACTTTATTTCACTTTTCCTGAGTCTCTTTTAATCTGATAAGTTCCTATATCTCCTCCGAGGAAGCTGCCAGTTTAAAAGAGGCCTTATCCTAGCTAATGTCCACATTAGACACTGCTTTTGTAAGTCGATTTTTTATTTGTGTAGGAATTCCCACAATTACTTCCTCTATCTATTTTACACGTGAGTCGTAGCTAAGCAACGCCGCCGAAACTTGTTTGTTTGTTTCCAACAAATTGCTCTGGAACATGTCGTTATTTTCTTTGAGTTCCTCAATCTCTTTCGTATTCTGCTTAACTATTGTCAAGAGTGCCGCGCCGGCAGTGTTGGCCGAGCGGATCTAGGCGCTACAGTCTGGAACCGCGGGACCACTACGGTCGCAGGTTCGAATCCTCCCTCGGACATGGATGTGTGTGATGTCTTTAGGTTAGTTAGGTTTAAGTAGTTCTAAGATCTAGGGGACTGATGACCACAGCAGTTAAGTCCCACAGTGCTCAGAGCCATTTGAACCATTTCAGAGTGCCGCTACTGTGGCCCCGTATTTCTGCTCTATTTCCTTCGACAGTTTCTCCCGGTATTTCTTAAACGCCTCTCTCTCTCCCTCTCTCTCTCCCTCTATCTCTCTCTCTCTTTCACTCTCTTTCTGCAGCTGCATCCTTGAGTGATCGGAGCGTACGCATTGTGTTCTCTAATCCTTATGTTGTATCTGCCGCGGGAGTGAGTATCCACGCTGGCTGATGCAATTGAGCTATCGCACTCTGTGCCGTCTGTTCCACCTAATCAATCATTTCCTGCTGACTGACGCCTACTGTGGCTAATTGCTCTGCTCCTGTACCAAGAAGGGTCTCTTTTATGGACGCGTTCTCTTCCCCCTGAAACTGTTCATCTTCAGCACGCATTCAGTTTTCCTCAACGGCCCGTTTTGGCTCCGCTTTCACCAATGCTACAGTTTCCATTTCTTCCCCTCTATCTCATTTGGCTACTATTCTCATTACCAGACGTGATACCTTCCTAACCATAAGGCGTTCCATGTACTGAATACACTCATGTTCCGTTTAATAGCAACTCCGAAAATTGCGCCAACAAAAATTAGTTTACGTGTGGACAGGAACCACAGGTTGCAAAGCAATGCAAAATCCGTATAGCACTGCACTATAGCTAATCATCTGTGTGCTTCAGTTCATTATTCCACGGAAATAAGATTCTGCCTGCCGATCAAAAGAAAACAAATTCGCATCCCATATCTTAATGGAAAACGACTGGCAGCGTTGCCAAGTATGCAGGAGTGGTCGTATTCGGAAATACTAGCGGCAATTTGCTACGAACCTCCGTGGATAAGCAAATGAATCCAGTTGCCAGTACTATCGTCGCAGATCAGTAAGTGGCAGCATATCCCCATGGCACACTAAGAGTTATTATAACCATGGCGCTCACAAGAAGATTTAATTTAAATCCTGAATTCATCAGTGGGCCTCAGTTAAGTGTTTATGGTTGCATAGCATTGGCAATTTAATTATAACGGTGATGTATGTCTTGAATAATCGAGTTTGATCTTCCAATAATACATATTTATTGATCCATGAATACCACATAAGTTACATTTTTTAAAATATTGACTTAATAACACAAATCAACGATCGAATTATGTAGAAAAACAGACTAGTGTCTCCACCAGCGCATTTCTGGAATATACTGGCTGAATTAATGTCTACGTCTCTACGAACACAAGGAGAAGGAAGGCACCATATCAGCATGAACTCAGAGAAATTATTAATAATTTTAAAGGTGATACATGAGTGGTGGTTAGTTACAATTTTCCCCTGAATGTAATATGACAAGAAAAGAAAAAAGTATGCAATCAGTTGCGTGAAGCGCATGTTACGGAAAGAGACTGGCGGTTGGTGGGATACAGCGGGCTCGATGCCACTCCTTCATTGGGGGGACAGTTAGACCATTTCGGTGATTGGCCGAATGAAGCGCGCCAAGCGGAGATACCGTGGATTGAAGGGAACTGAGGAGTTTTTCTGGAGGAAGACTCTAGAAGATGGATGGAGACTCCGCGGACTTTGCCTTATGCCAAGTCTTCAGAGTTTGATTTATCAGTTCTCGAGGCCTAGATATGTTTCTCGCAATTGTGTCTGGGATTGTGGATACACCCCGCAGCTACAAAAGCCTGCTCCTCGCCAGTCTATATTAGCGCTTGCAGCAACACAACGTACTGCGAAATCGCGCAGATTCATTGCAGACATGGTAACCCAGCATAACAATCCGATCGATCGATTACAGGAATTTCAGCTGCTCGACGAGAGAGTTGCATGGCACAACTTATGTAAATCACTATATGAATGAGAATAATGTGAGAAGACAGCCTGGCACAGTCCAACGTCTCACAACTTTATCATGATAAGTCATGTACACAGCGCTGCTGATGAAGTCAAGTTACCCTGTCACTAATAGTTGAAGTTCTTTAAATAAACCAGCACTGCTGCTCCAAATTTCGCACTGATGCACCTGTTGGTTATGTTCCGCAGATTGCACTTCCACTGTCATCCAGATGCTCCTAATACTGTAACATAAAAGAAGAGGAATCGCTGTTTTCTTGAATTATAGAAATTTGATAATTGATGAACAAAACAAAAATTTTATTAGTGGTACTAGTAGCGCGCATTGGACTTCCATTTTTGTATTTCGATTATGCAACACACAGGACAGCAGCAGCAGCAGCCACAATGAGTACCTTAGAACCATCTGGAATGGACCTGGAGATCTAGATTCCATCACTACGTCCACTTTCGAAATTCGCGTGTTTATGCCAACTTAATTAGTTACTAGCTGCCGTTGCTGACTTCTAGCTGACTGATAAGATTTTTCCATTTGACCTCGCAAGGCAGCGTGGAAAATTTGTGTCCCTGATGATTTATAAGCAAAAATAGTAAGAAAAGTAATGTGTCTAACTTTGATCTGCTTAGCCCTTTTAAACTGTACTGAAATACTAAATAATCGTATTTCGATAATATAATTTTCAGCTCAACAAAATATTACAACTGAAATAAGTTTTCCATGTTATTGAAATTTGTCACAAGCTGAAATAGTATTCCAGTATAGAGACGACCAGACATCTCACAAGGTGCAACACCTGCGCTGGCTACGGCGTTATTTTGTACTTGCGCGAAATCCGTTGTTATCTTGCCGAGATTTTTATACTTTTTTGTCCGTCTTCTCTGTAATGTAGCAGGTGATAGACATGTATTCTAAATATCAAGACTTTGCTAAAGCACCTGAAGATATAAAGTGAAATGCGTTATTGATAAGCAACACTAAAGAGAAGTATGGAATTCCATGAACTACCTTGAGAGACCATGTAATGGGAAGGCATGAAGCAAAGCACGAAAAAGAAACTGTTTCACGTAGAGGAAGAAAAAATCATTGGAGAATATCTGGTTGCTGTTTCTGGGTGGGACTTCTCATTCTCGGAATTAAACGTTCGGTTATATGCAAAACATTATCGTGACAAAAGTGGCTGTAATGAAAAGGTGTTCAAAAACAATTTCCCCAGAGAAGCGTGGGTAGACGGTTTTATTAGTCAACACACCATGCTGTCAACGAGAATTTCAAGAAATATCCCTGCTGAGAGAGAAAAGGTACCGTAGTTTTGAATAGTTAGTGACACAATTGATTTTATGTTGTTTTCTAATTTGTAGAGGAATTTTTTATTTTCTCAGTTCGAAATTATTATTATTTGCTATCCCTGTTTCAGATTGATGTTGACATTAAGGACTATTTTGCAATCCTTGAAATGACTCTAGAAGGCCTCAGCCCTTCTAACATCCGAAATTACGATGAAACCAATTTAGCTGATGAACCTGGTCGAAATGAGTGTATTTACAAACGCAGAACCAAGTACCAGGAGCTAGTAATGAACTCCTCTAAAGACGGCCGGTGTGGCCGAGCGGTTCTAGGCGCTACAGTCTGGAACCGCGCGACCGCTACGGTCGCAGGTTCGAATCCTGTCTCGGACATGGATGTGTGTGATGTTCTTAGGTTAGTTAGGTTTAAGTAGTTCTAAGTTCTAGGGGACTGATGACTTCAGAAGTTAAGTCCCATAGCGCTCAGCCATTTGAACCATTTGAACTCTTCTAAATCAGCGACCACTATGATGTTTGCTGGTACTGCCAACGACAAACTCCTCCCTGGAATATCGATGTAAATCTGAACGTATGTGGGTTACTTGACCACAAGGAGAGCTCCCAGAAACAAGGTACAACAGGTAGAAGTCTGGGTGGTTCAATGAAGTCACGTTCAAAGATTGGTTCCGGGTTATTGTAATATCTCGGGCCAGGAAACAGGAAGGAATGAAGGCAGTGCAGGGTGACAACCTGTCACACCATTTTTCATCCGACGTGCTAAAAATGCGTATGGAGCACAAAATTAAATTCAATGATTGCCCTCTGAATGCCACACATGTGTTACAACCTCAAGACATGTCATTTTACACACCGCTTAAAATGGCAAGGATATCAGAACTGATAAAATAGCGCCACGAAACAGAGAGAGGACTGATTTCAGTTCCAAGGAAAATTTTCTCTGCTCTTCGCAATGAGCTGATGGAGAGCACCAATCCTCATGCAGCTATCAACCTAAAGTCTGGAATCCAGGCTTGGAAAATTTCTCCATTCGAGCCACATAAAGTCTTTAATAAACCACCATTATCACAATCTGGTACGGCAGAGCCTCCAAAATCTCAGTCCACACTGGCAGTGGTGGGAAAACAGTCATAAAAATACTCCAGGGCATGAAATACGAAAAATCACGAGGAGCAAAAATGAAAAGAAAATTAGAAACTGAGTCAGGAAAAAGTGTTGTCAGTACCAGTACTGAAGGCAGATCATCTCAGCCAAACGAAAAAGTCTGTCATTCTGTGTCAGCTGAGAAACTAAGAAAAAGAGAAGACAGGAGAAATAACACGAAAAGAAAACAGCGCCTCCCGATTCATGTGACAGAGATGAAGACACAACCTATTTCATTAAAGGTTCGTCGAGTGAATGGGTTGAAGAGGAAGAAAACAACGAAGACAATGTCAATGACCCTAACCGAGGGGATTGACTTTTAGTGAAGTTTACAATTAATATATCGCTAGATTTTATGTTGGTTGTATTGAGGAAGTAGTTCCTGGAGATGGGCTTGAAGGTCGTCACATTAGAAACTGTATTGGATGCCATTTCAGATATCCTGGGACAAAGTATGTGAGCCTTGCTGACTATAACCACAAAGAAAAAAATCTAAGTGCTCCTGTTTCCATGGAGGAACGGGGAGTTTTAAAATTTGCTGTAAATATCCAGGGCTATGACATTAAATAGGCACTTACAAAGATGTGAAAAACATTTACTACATTTGTTAAAGTTATTGTACGTTAACCGGGAACCTAGAAACGACAGAGAGGATCCGTCCCCGCCGCAGTCCACTTCACCCCTCTGTCGCCCCACACCGAATCCACGGGTACTGTGCGGTTCGGCCCCCGGTGGACCTCCCAGAGAACGTCTCACACCAGACGAGTGTAAACCCTATCTTTGCGTGGTAGAGTAATGGTGGTGTACGCTTACGTGGAGAACTTGTTTGAGCAGCAATCGCCGACATAGTGTAACTGAGGCGGAATAAGGGGAGCCAGCCCGCAATCGCCGAGGCAGATGGAAAACCGCCTAAAAACCATCCACAGACTGTCCGGTTTACCGGACCTCAACACAAATCCCCCGGGCGGATTCGTGCCGGGGACCAGGCGCTCCTTCCCGACCAGAAAGCCGTGCGTTGGACCGCACGGTCAACCGGGCGGGCAAGTTGTTGTATTAGTTAGTTCATTAATAGTTGTGATAATGTTGAGTGTAGGTTGACGTAATTTTGTGTCTGGGACTTAATTAAATATTTTCCATTAAGTTGATGAGAATGAACCTGTATAATGGATGCAGTTGACAAAAGCTGTTAAAGTCCACATTTTCGATCCTAAAATTTGTTTTAAAAATTAAAATATAACTAAATAACAAAATAATGTATTAGGACCTCTAATATCAAACAGAATGTGTGCGAACGTTCATTTACGTGTACTTTTACTACGGTGGTCGATTTATCACCAAGTATTGGGTATCAGAGTCGACTGGCGCTTAAAATGTGTTTACCTCAGTGACCGTGGACGTTAATAGAAGTAAAATAACAGGAAACGACCCCTTACTTGTGAGCTATAAGATACTCTTCTCAGTGAAAATGCTGATCGCTTTGTCTGTGAAGTAGTGACAAAATACGATAAAAAGCAGGTTGACGGTAACTTCTGCTAATATTTGCCACGTTTTTATACCTATTTTCCTGCTGAGTCAGTAACTGTTGACGTGTTCCGAAGAGTTGCGATTTACGACGAGAAGTAGAAAGTTGTTACTTCATCCTCGTGGGATCTTGTGAACGCCGCGACCAATTGACCAATTGGTCAATAACTGAACAAGCCACAAATCCTTTTAAAATGCATTATGTCGATGCCATAACAGGTTTTGGGCTATAATGCTTATCTTCGGATGACTAACATTTCCTGTCACGTTGATATTTTGACCAGCAGCCTGTCGTCTGCTTCTGCACTTCTAAAGGACTTTTGAATATTTAGAGCCACTTTTTATGTTGTTTCATTACTGAAATATACTAATGCGCCTCCAATTAGTTAGATATAAGGTGAAACAATTGTATAGAATTACGTATTTTCCAGCGTACGGCGATTTGTTTTGTTGTGGTCCTTACAGTTTTCCAGAACGATGTATATGCTGATTTATTGCAAACATCACCCATTTTCCTTCTCAAATTACTGTGGCACGCTTCATAGCATTCTTAACGTCAGTGTGAGCTTCTCACATACGCTTAAACCACACTTTTGGTTTACAATGCAGAGAGTATTCATTAAGCAAATATGTAAAGATATAATTGATCCCTGTTGATGTAAACTAAGCAAGGAACGTATATGGGATGTGCAGCACGACAGTAACAAAAAAATGCTTGTAGTATAAGAATGAACTTACTAACAAAGGACTACAGGACAAGTGGTTTTTAGCAAGGTTTATTTTTCCAACAACTAACAGTGGGAATTTTAAGGTAATATTAAAAGGGCATCAGATTTTCTACTATAAATTAGACACATATGCTCGCACATTGAAATACACAGAACTTTTGAAGATCATTAGAGTTTATACGTTAGTTGAAGGCAATACTAAATTATAAAGGTGAAGGGTGGCACGAGGGCAACACATTCGCTCAGCATTAGAGTTAACACTTACGTGACTTAATACTGGCACCACAAACAAATTATTTCAGAAATAAATAGCGGCAAGGTACATTGTATCATTGGAACATACCAGGTCATGTCTGTATATTGGGACTCTGTTTGAGAGCATTGTTTAAGTCGCGCGCGCAGCGAGTGCTGGCGAGTTGGTGCTACCAGGCGGTTGAGCGGTGGCCGGGCGACGCTGGCAGTGCTCGCCTCCGCTGGGGGCAGGTTGACTGGACATTGGGTTTCTCGCGGGCTGGTCGTCACGTCAGTTTGCAGTAGCCGTCAAATCTTTCAATTTACTTTTTACTTATTTGCTCATATGCAGCGCCAACTGTGTTGAACAGAGGGCCGCACGATGTGTCATATGAAATATAGTTTGATTACGAATCCAATGATATAAAGATATGATCTGGAAATGACATGTGGAAGCAGATACGGAGACAAATATATGTCAGTAAAATTAATACACTAAGTAATTATTATTGATTTTTAAAATATTTACCTCACCAAATAGATCGAGCACTCAGTTTGCAGGTATGAGTAAGACACATCGAAGTATCTACTAACGCGATCATTAACTTTCATTATTAAGCTGTGAGAGCAATTGTAATTGGAAAATTAAATGGAATCAGCCTGTCGTGTGAATGAAAACAGATACACTGACAACATGGCGTTATCTGTTGGCGGCGAGTAAAACTCACTAAACGCATCATGTAGATGTTAAGATATATTATTTTATTCTCCATTCTTATTGTTTTATGCTAAATTTGCATAGATTTGCCAAAAATCCGAAATTCTTCAATAACACACGAACCCTAATGACAGCAGAGGAAAGAGGATACAGAATTCTATAAAAATGAAGTGGTATTCATATTTGTATCATAAATAGTAAAGGTACCACGAGAATAAGCAATTCTCACCATTGCAAGTACAAATTGTAAATATTTAAACTTTGATTTTAGGGTAAAAGTATAGCACCTGGAAATTATTAACACACATGTTTATAGTGTGAAGTTGTAGTGCACTGCTAATTGTGAAAACGTAATTTTGATCAAACTTTTGTATAAAAAGTTCTTTAAAAGGACTGGTGATCACAAGAAATCCTTATGTGATGTGAGTGGGCAAACTTTTCGCGGATAGAGGTGAGGCGAGTTGGACAAGGGCGACATTTCTGTGGTGGGAATGAGCGAGCCATTATAAGATCGATGTCGAAGTTCCTCGAACACTCGACATGTCGTGCAGTTTCCGAAATGCTCAGGCCGAGCCTCTGGGCCATCAAAACCTTCCCTTGCTCAAACTCATATACTAGGTGATTATAATTAAAGTTAATCTTTCAAACCGCTGTAGAAATAACACCACTGGTCAGAATGACGTCAAATTGCAACGGAATATTATCGGGGAAGGGGGAAAATGTATTGCAGAAGAAAAATTATTGTTACAAAATGCAGCAATAGATGGAGCTGTAAGCATCATAATTTAACAGTGGTCGACTACAAATGAATAATACAACAATGCCTAAGGTGTATGTTTGACGTTAAACAAACTGTTCCTCTCACTGAGCATGGGTGTACATGTGTGATACTGTTAGTTACGTAAGCGCATCCACCATGGCAAGGTCATATTTCATCGGGTGGGAAAAAAGCGGTTTCTAAGTGTCCTGAGGCCAAAAACCGCATAAAAAGCATCATTCACATCGGTTTTTAATTGTCCTGAGGCTAAAAACTGCCTAAAAACATGACTCCCATCGGTTTTTAATTGTCCTGAGGAGAAAAAACGCATGAAAAGCTTCGATCACATCGGTTTTAAATTGCCCTGCGGCCAAGAACCGCATAAAAAGCACCAATCAAAATCAAATCGGTTTATTAATTTCCGTGTGACTCTCGCAAAACATGTTCAGTATGCTGTCCACCGTTTTCTACAACACGTTGAAACCGAGAAACAGCATGCACCACAACTGATCGAAGTTTTTCCGGAGACACGTTCAGAATGTGTTGCGCAGTGCGGCTTTTAATGCAGCTAAATTTGCAATAAGAACGCTGAACACCATATCTTTCGCTTAGCCCCACAGCCAGAAGTCACACAGATTAAGATCAGGTGATCGGGACGCTCAGGCTGTAGGGAAATGGTGGCTGATAATTATAGCATTTCCGAAATAGCGCTTCAGCAGCTGCTTAATTGGATTTGCAATATGCGGATGTGCGTCATCTTGCATAAAAATGATCCCATCCACAAAGCCACGCTGTTGGAGAGCTGGAATGACGTGGTTGCACAAAAGACACTCATAGCGCTTGCCAGTGACCGAACAGGTAACAGGATTGGAAGCACCTGTCTCTTCGAAAAAATATGGCCCTATGATAAATAATGCTGGAAACCTGCACCACACAATGACATTTTCAGGATGAAGTGGTACTGGTTGATTTGCATGTGGATTTCCCGTTGCCCATATTCGACAATTCTGTGTATTAACATATCCTGTCAGATGGAAGTGGGCTTCGTCAGTCCACGAAATCTTCCATGGCCAATCAGTGTCCACTTCCGTGCCAGCAAGAAAATGTAAAGCAAAGGTTCCTCTCGCTGGCAGATCAACAGGAAGGAACTCGTGCACACGGGTAATTTTGAATGGATAGCAAAGAAGGATGTTTCGTAGGATTTTACGCACCGTGCTCATGGGTATGTCCAGTGTTCGGGCAATTCTCCGTGCAATACACGTTTGCACTCCACCACTAGTCTCCTCCTGCATTGCTGTGGCCACTGCTTCCACTGACGTCGAGTCAATTCGTTTCCCCCCTCTACCAGGTTGCACATCAAAAGAACCCATTTTTTCGAATTTCCGAATCATTTACTCCAGACCTACGGTAGTCATCAGACCAACGCCTTTTTTCAAACCTTCCAGTGCCCCGAATTTTTGCAGAGCGACGTGTGCACAATCATCATTCTTGTAATGCAGCTCTACAAGCAGAGCGCGATCCTGCATTGATACAGCCATGGCGAACGTCGCAGACGTGAAAGGAGGAAGAGCCGTATACCCGGTGTGTTTATAGCAACTTCAGGGGGTCGTGCGCATGACAGGTGTTTTCATACACGTATTCTGACACATGCAGCGCCATCTATTGATCAATTTTCACACTATTGTTTTTCTTCTGCCATACGTTATCCCCCCTTCTCCGATAGTATTCCGTTGCAATTTGACGTCATTCTGACCTGTAGTGTTCATTTATAATCACCCTGTAGAACGCGCGCTCTCCCTATTGTAAACACGGACTGCACGCTCATTAGTACCAGCTGTACCGTGCGTCTGTCTGACTAGCAGTCATTCCTCACCAGGTGACGCTGCTATCTCCTAGGCGGGGTTATATTGATAGTAGGTCGGTGATCATAATATTCAGGCTGTTCAGCGTAATTGGTAAGAACTGGTCCAGCAGTGATGTGTTTCAAATATCTCGCATTCCGTGGAACTCAAAAATATTCCGGCGCTGTTGGGACTCTGATTAATTTTGCACAGTGTTCGACTTAGTCTCAAATAGGTAGTGGGACTTGGAAATATTCTGGCACAGTTTGGACTGTGATCATTTTGCACTGTGTGTCACTGACAGTGTTGTGGGGACTGAAGTCAAATTTCTTAACTGACCGGCATAGGACTGTGAATCGCTGTGTCGATTAGCCAATTTAGTGGTGAGGGTATGTCAGTGAATTTACGGCAGTTGGGTTGGGTTGTTTTGGGGAAGGAGACCAGACAGCGAGGTCAACGGTCTCATCGGATTAGGGAAAGACGGGGAAGGAAGTCGGCCGTGCCCTTTGAAAGGAACCATCCCGGCATTTGCCTGGAGCGATTTAGGGAAATTACGGAAAACCTAATCAGGATGTCCGGACGCAGCTTTAAGGCAGTGAACACGATCTGGTGCTTTCCAGCCACTTTATTGATTTATCAAATTTATGGTGTAATGTTATCCACTACTAGGGGCTCGAGTAATTTTATTAATTCAACATAATAACTTGTGTCATCAGGTTAGTGGATAATTAATTATACACTAAACTATACGCCAGAACTTAGATCATTTGTAGTTGGATAAGTGATTTATAACAGCAACTACATTCAGCCTAGCAGATCTTGGAGTTACGACTATTCGACAGTAAATATTTTACAGTTCTATTCAAGTTTAGAGAGTCGCAATTTAGGAAAAAGAAGTTGGCCTCTAGACTAACGTGGAGAGAGAGAGAGAGAGAAAGACTGAGGCTGTTTTTGGTTTTCTGTTATTAAATTAAAAAGTACCTCGCTTCCTGCTTTAGTAAGTGTTAAAATTAAACGATTTGTTGTTAGCCTACCCTGTGCTGATTCTCGTGACTGTTACCTTACTTCTACAGGAGTCGTTAAGATGTTACCTAGTTCAGGAGCTTTTCTATTGCACTGAAGATGTTATTATACAAATTTCTGTCTGTTGGGGGTCCATGTTGTGTTTATTAGGCAGAAATTGTCTGTTAGCTAACAAACAAACAGTTATTACCCCATCACCCACAAACAATTTCTCTATAATTTCTTCAGGTTGTTCACACAAATTAGACACAGCGTAGACACCCAAAAGTCAGAAATCTTTGCGAGAATTTCCTCACTGCAATAGGAAAACACCCGCATTAATTACCACCCTAAAGACTGCTATAGCAGAAAAGGAACAGACACCAAAATCGACTCACTGAGAGTAGGCTAATAACAAATCTTTTAACTTTCAACCCTACCTAAAACGTGCTAAAAGGAAACTTCCGTTGATTTACTTTTGAAGTAACCTGTTTATGATGTCAGTATTAAGCTACATAAATCCCAACAAACGATGACTAAATATGTTGCCCTCATTCCACCCTTAATCTTTTTAATTTTTGCATTGCCCTCGAATAACCTATGAATTTGAAAGACTACCAGAATTTCTGTATATTTAAATATGTGTACATACAGGACGTGGACAGCTCACTAAAACCATGAACATAACACATTAAAATACCTAATACGGTGTCGGAAACATGTTGGCATTCAAAACAGCTTCCAGGCGTCTATGGAATGGATAAATACAGGTCCTGTTCGGTTTCCAAGGAAATCGCATATCATTCTTCCTGAAAATTAGTGGCAAGATAATGATAGATGTCAATACGGATCACACATCCTCCTCTCCAAAGCAGTCCACTAAGGCTCGAGCGAGCGGTCTGTTCATATCAGACATTACAAAAACATTGAGCAGTGTTCTGATTTTCTTTCTTTTGTTGATGTTTTCCTTCGTGAGTAAAGTGCACCACCATCTTCTTTGGTCACGAGCCGCCACTGCAACACACTTTAAACCTATAGGAAGCAAGTCAGCAAGTCTCACAGTCACTGCTGTTTCCTTGGAATGTGCACCACTGTTGCTCCACCTAACAGCTTCTACAGTGAAATTCAACAAATATTTTGCCTACAATTTACGCTACTCCATAATTGGAGGCATTATTCGTAAGTAGCATCTGTTGTTGTTATCGACTTCAATCTAAACACTGCTTCGATATAGTGCTCCACACGAATCTGTCACTTGGAAACCTCTTCACATCTGCACAACAATGGTTGCCTACATTCATTCGAACTTTCTCAGCGTATTCATCGCTTTATCTCCGTGTACAGTATTCAGTTGCCACTATTACCTTTTAGCAGTTTATTGATACCTAAATACGTGTCCTATCAAAGGATTCCATCTTTTTGTCAAGTTGTACCATAAATATCTAGCCTTCCACTCTTCCATTTTGATTTAGTACATCCTCATCTTCCTGTAACATGGCAATGTATGGAGCAATTTTTACAATTTATTTAATGATCATTTATATTGATATAATCTGAAACAATTACACTAACGTTCTCTGTAATTATCCGTTTCGGAATTTGGCTATGTGTTTGACATAGATAAAACCTGCCCACACTATAATTGCAGTCCATAGAAAATAATGTCTTTATCTGATTCATTACAGACAGTGACATCAGATAGAAAAATCGAAAATGGTAGCACTTCGTCAGGTGATATTACGTCGCCCTTACTTAAAAACTTGAGTACCATTCAAGCTTTCAAACAACTGGCCTAAAAAATTTATAGTCATATTGTTGAAGTAATTTGGGACACACACACACACACACACACACACACACACACACACACACACACACACACACACAGTATATATATCTCAAAAGGTTTTGCATCACCCCTATTCCCAGAACTCCTGTAGATAGACATTGACTGTGGATATTGTATCACAGACATAGTCACTTTGACTGTTCAGAGAGGTCACTAACCCACCCAAAGATGTAAACAACCATCCACGGGCAGCGCCTATTAGACGGAAAGGGTCCGACAGCCGATCATTTCCAGTCATTCCACCCGGAAGGAGGTACACGGCTCTTGTTGTCTGTAGTTAACCATGCCTAGATGGTCAATACCGCGGTTTGATCACGTCGGCCGGCCGGGGTGGCCGAACGGTTGTAGGCGCTACAGTCTGGAACCGCGCGACCGCTGCGGTCGCAGGTTCGAATCATGCCTCAGGCATGGATGTGTGTGATGTCCTTAAGTCAGTTAGGTTTAAGTAGTTCTAAGTTCTAGGGGACTGATGACCTTAGAAGTTAAGACCCATGGTGCTCAGAGCCACTTGAACCATTTTTTTCGATCACGTCCGTATTGTTACTTTGTGCAAGGAAGGGCTCTCAACAAGGGAAGTGTCCAGGCGTTTCGGAGTGAACCAAAGCGATGTTGTTCGGACACGGAGGAGATACAGAGAGACAGGAACTGTCCATGGCATGCCTCACTCAGGCCGCCTAAGGGCTGCTACTGCAGCAGACGACCGCTACCTACGGATTATGGCTTGGAGGAACCCTGACAGCAAAGCCACCATGTTGAATAATGCTTTTCGTGTAGCCACAGGAGGTCGTATTACGACTCTAACTTTTCACAATTTTATTTTATTTATTTATTTATTTATTTATTGTTCCGTGGGACCAAATTAAGGAGAAGTCTCCATGGTCATGGAACGAGTCAATACATGAAATTATAACACGATATTAGAAACAGACAAAATGAAATATAAAAAAACATATTCAGGTGACAAGTCGTAAGTTTAAATGAAGAAAATCAACAATGTAACACTGGAATTTGCTTAATTTTTTAGCTCTTCCAGGAGCTCCTCGACAGAATAGAAGGAGTGAGCCATGAGGAAACTCTTCAGTTTAGACTTAAAAGAGTTTGGGCTACTGCTAAGATTTTTGAGTTCTTGTGGTAGCTTATTGAAAATGGATGCAGCAGAATACTGCACTCCTTTCTGCACAAGAGTCAAGGAAGTGCATTCTACATGCAGATTTGATTTCTGCCTAGTATTAACTGAGTGAAAGCTGCTAACTCTTGGGAATAGGCTAATATTGCTAACAACAAACGACATTAAAGAAAATATATACTGCGAGGGCAATGTCAGAATACCCAGATTTTTGAATAGGGGTCGACAAGAGGTTCTCGAACTTACACCACATATAGCTCGAACAGCCCGTTTTTGAGCCAAAAATACCCTTTTTGAATCAGAAGAATTGCCCCAAAAAATAATACCATACGACATAAGCGTATGAAAATATGCGAAGTAGACTACTTTTCGTGTTGAAGTGTCACTTATTTCAGATACTGTTCTAATGGTAAATAAAGCAGCATTTAGCTTCCGAACAAGATCCTGGACATGGGCATTCCACAACAGCTTACTATCTATACGAACGCCAAGGAACTTGAACTGTTCCGTCTCGCTTATAATATGCCAATTCTGTCTGATCAAAATATCGGTTCTTGTTGAATTGTGAGTTAGAAACTGTAAAAACTGAGTCTTACTGCGATTTAGCATCAAATTATTTTCCACAAGCCACGAACTTATTTCATGAACTACATTAATTGTTACTGTTTCAATATTACACACAAGATCCTTCACTATGAAGCTGGTGTCATCAGCAAACAGAAATATTTTTGAATCACCTGTAATACTAGAAGGCATATCATTTATATAAATAAGAAACAGCAGTGGCCCCAGCACCGACCCTTGGGGAACGCCCCACTTAACAGTGCCCCATTGGGACTGAACATCACTACCACTCTCAATATTGCGGAGAATTACCCTCTGCTTTCTGTTCTTAAAGTAAGAGGCGAACCAATTGTGAGCTACTCCCCTTACTCCATAATGGTCCAACTTCTGCAGTAATATTTTGTGGTCAACACAGTCAAAAGCCTTCGTTACATCAAAGAAAACACCTAGCGTTCGCAAACTTTTATTTAATCCGTCCAAAACCTCACAGAGAAAAGAGAATATAACATTTTCAGTTGTTAAACCATTTCCAAAACCAAACTGAACATTTGACAGCAAATTATGTGAATTTAAATGCTCCAGTAACCTTGTATATACAACCTTCTCGATAACTTTAGCAAACACCGATGGCATAGAAATAGGTCTAAAATTGTCAACATTATCAATGTATCCCATTTTATAAAGTGGCTTCACTACAGAGTACTTTAATCGGTCAGGAAACCGACCACTCCTAAAGGAAAAGTTACGGATATGGCTGAGAACTGGGCTAACATACATAGATCAATACTTCAGTATTCTGCTAGATACACAGTCATATCCATGAGAGTTCTTGGTCTTTAGTGATTTAATTATTAACTCAATCTTCCTCTTGTTAGTATCATGGAGAAGCATTTCAGGTAACAGTCTCGGAAGACTTTTTTCTAAGAGCGCTATATGATTCCCTGTTGGGACTAGGTTTCTATTTAGTTCACCTGCTATATTCAGAAAGTGATTATTAAATACTGTACATATATGCGACTTATCAGTAACACGGACATTCCCACTACGCACTGATTCTATATACTCGACCTGTCTCTGCAGACCAGCAACTTCCTTTACGACTGACCATATGGTTTTGATTTTATCCTGAGACTTAGCTATTCTATCTGCTTACCACATACTTTTTGCCTTCCTAATAACATTTTTAAGCACCTTACAATACTGTTTGTAATGGGCTGCTGCATTTAGATTTTGACTGTTTCTAACGTTTTGATACAATTGCCACTTTGTTCTACAAGATATTCTTATCCCTCTAGTCAGCCACCCAGGCTGCCAGTTTGTGCTAGTACCCTGTTTTAAATGTTCTAACGGAAAGCAACTTTCATAGAGCATGAGAAAAGTCTTGAGAAAAGCATTATATTTATCGTCTACTGTATCAGCGCTATAAACATCTTGCCACTCTTGTTCCTTGATAAGGTTTACAAAGGTCTCTACAGCAACTGGATCAGCTTTCTTGAACAGCTGATGACTATATTTAACACGTGTTGCAGCACAAAAATCTTTTAAAGTTAAAATTTGTGCATCATGGTCTGAAAGGCCATTCACCTTTTTGCTAACAGAATGCCCTTCTAGTAATGAGGAATGAACAAAAATGTTGTCTATGGTTGTTCTACTGTTCCCTTGCACTCTCGTAGGAAAGAATACGGTTTGCATAAGATTATATGAAGTAAAGAGGTCTACCAGCATCCTCTTCCTTGCACAATCACTTATACAATTAATATTGAAGCCACTACATATAACTAACTTTTTGTATTTCCTATAAAGTGAACCAAGAACCTCCTCTAGCTTTAGCAAAAATGTTGTGAATCGGAGTCTGGGGATCTATAAATAACAACAGTTAGAAGTTTAGCTCCGTTAAATTTAACCACACCTGCACAACATTCAAACACCTTTTCAGTGCAGTACTTTGAAACATCAATTGACTCAAATGGGATGCCGTTTTTCACATACATGGCTACTCCCTCACACCGCAAAGAGCTCCTCGAAAAGCTGCCAGCCAACTTGTATCCTGATAAAGGAAGCCTCTGAATTATCTCCTTATTTAAGAAGTGTTCAGATATACCAATAATTTCAGAGTCAACATCTATAAGCAGTTCACTAACTTTATCTCTGATACCTTATATTTTTTGATGAAATATACTAATTCCCTCATTACTCGGATACCTAAGCTTTGTCAAAAGTGATTCCCTTGTTAGAGAGACTTCCCTTAAGCAGGAATACCTATCGGCTGACTTCAATCTAAAAAAGGTGCAGCTCTAACACCCACTACTGCAGGAATTTTCCCATGAGTGATCCCACCAACCCCACCTATAAGCTTTGCCAACCTCCCCTTCCCATACCTGTTGAGGTGCAGGCCATGTCTAGTGAAACCCGTCCTGCTGATAGACTCCACCGACACCACTGAAATGTGACCCATGCTTTCTGTCATCAGCGCACCCCCAAGTCTCATGTTATTACGCTTGACGGCTGTGTTAAGATGAGGCCGATCTTGACGCTGAAACAGTTCCACGAAATGCACATTCGTGTTGCCAGTCTGAGTGGCTATCTTTTCCAGGTCACCATCTATGTTATACTCCCCATCCCTATCAATACTATTACCAGCCCCACCCACAATCACTACCTGATCCTCTTTAGTAAAATCCCTACATAACCCCCCTATGTTAAGTCACCTGAGCCAACCCTGCATTAGGCTTCACAGTGCTGGTGACCTGGTACTCACTCCCCAGCACTTCCTGCAACTGCTGGCCTACACCTCTGCCGTGAGAACTACCTAACAGCAGAACCTTCTTCTTCCTCTTCGACTTTGCAACTGTTCTAGGCTGACTGAGGTCTGCTGCATACTTCCTGCATCTACAGCTACTAGAGATTCCTCTCCAGTAGACTCTGACAGTTGGTCATATCTATTGTAAACATCAATAGTAAAACTATCTGAAAATCTTCTTCTCCTAGCAGATCTCTTGCCAACAGCCAGCTCCCATTCCCCAACCCCCTTCTCCCTCCTCATCCTATCTAGCTCCTCCTGCGCGTTTTTCAACTGCACCTGAAGGGCACAGATCTTACGCTCCTGCTCCTCTATCAACCTCCTCTTGCTACATAACCTGCAGTTCCAGGAGAGGAACTCACCAGAATGCCCACCGGCTTCCCCACTGCATTCCCCCAGTGAAAATACTTCGAACAAGTCTCACACCGCAATCCACTACTCACGAACCTACGGCAAATCCCACACTTCCCACTCATGGTAAAATCTAACTTTTTCTAAGTTCCGCTACTACAATAAGAAGATGTTAAAAACCTGACTACAATAATCACAAACTTACCCTACAAGGGAAGTAACTACTATTATTAACAGTATTAATAAACAACAAATGTGAATATAACAAAAGACAGAAAGAGAATCAAACGTCTAATGACACAGTAACGAAGCTGAAAACAGTTCCCAAAAGTTTCTTCTGATATTATTTCACCAGAAAACACCAAGAACACTGGTTGAAGACTACTAAAGTTCCTAAATAAACCACTATACACAAACAATTAATTAGTACTTAGCTTTCGATGCGCCGCTACAGCTGCAACTGGTCAGCGCGGAATGTAAACACAGGCAAGAGGTTAAGTTGCTCGATACGAAACACAAATATCAGGTCACAACACAAGAAAGGCAGAGGTGAATGAAGAAACCACTAATACGTCACTTATATAATAAATATTATCACAAAAACCGTTAAAATATGTATCTGAAACCTAAGAATATATGAAAACTTAGAGAGCGATCTCACACGCAGTCACTCGCATAATTCACAGCTTCACTCTCGACGTCCATTGCGAGGGCCATCCTTGCAACCACGACACCACGCAGCGCGGTACAGATGGGCCCAGCTGCATGCCGAACGGACCGCTCAGGATTAGCATCACTTTCTCTTCACCAATGAGTGTCACATATGACTTCAACCAGACAGTTGTCAGAGAAGTGTTTGGAGGTAACCCGGCCAAGCTGAACGCCTTAGACTCACTGTCCAGCGAGTGAAGCTAGGTGGAGGTTCGCTGCTGTTTTGGGATGGCATTATGTGGGGCCGATGTACTCTTCTGGTGGTGATGGAAGGTGCTGTAACGGCTCTAAGATACGTGAATGCATTCCTCCGACCGATAGTGCAACCATATCGGCAACATATTGGTGAGGCATTCGTCTTCATGGACGACAATTCGCGCCTCCATCGTGCACATCTCATGAATGACTTCCCTCAGGATAACGACATCGTTCGACTAGAGTGGCTAGCATGTTTTCCAGACATGAATCTAATCGAGCATGCCTGGGATAGATTGAAAAGGCCTGTTTATGGACGAGGTGACCAACCAACCACTCTGAGGGATCTACGCCAAATCGCCGTTGAGGAATGGGACAATTTGGACCAATAGTGCCATGAAGAACTTGTGGATAGTATGCCATGACGAATAAAGGCATGCCTCAATGCAAGAGGACGTGCTACTGAGTATTAGAGCATACGTACAGCAACCTGGACCATCACCTCTGAAGGTCTCGCTGTATGGTGGTACAACACGCAATATGTGGTATTCACGAGCAATAAAAAGGGCGGAAATGATGTTTATGTTGTTCCCTATTCCAGTTTTCTGTACATGTCGCGGAACTGTCGGAACCGAGATGATGCAAAACTTTATTTGATGTGTGTATAGAGAAACTGGTACACCTGCCTAATATACTGTAGGGTCCCCGCGAGCACGCAGAAGTGCAGCAGCACGACGTGGCATGGACTCGACAAATGTCCGAAGTAGCCCGTCCGGTTAACTGTGGGGTCTAACGCTCTGCTTTCCGGGCGGGAATGCGAGCCGGTATCCCGGCACGAATCCGCCCGGCGGATAAGTGTAGACGTCCGGTGTGCTGGCCAGACTGTGGATGGTTTTTAAGGCGGCTTTCCATCTCCCTCGGTGAATGCGAGCTGTTTCCTATTATTCCGCCTCAGTTACACAATGTCGGCGATTACTGCGCAAACACATTCTCCGCGTACGCGTACACCATAATTACTCTACAACGCAAATATTGGTATTACACTCGTCTGGTGTGATACGTCCCGTGGGGGGGGGGGGGGGGGCCGCTGGGGGCCGCGAAACGCACTATAACCGTGGGTTCGGTGTGGGGCGGCGGTGGGGTGAGTGGACTGCTGTAGCCTGTTGTGGGGTTGTGTACCACTGAGGCTACGGCGGGGGCGAAGCCTCTCCGTCGTTTCTGGGTCCCCAGATCAATACACAATACACACAGTACATAAAGTTCGAAGTACCGGTGGGGGGGAATGACACCATGAGTCCTGCAGAGCTGTCCATAAATCCATAAGAGTACGAGGGGGTGGAGGTCTCTACCGAAAAGCAAGTTGCAAGGTATCCCAGATTTGCTCAATAGTTTTCACGCCTAGGGAGTTTGGTGGCCAGCAGAAATGTTTAAAATCAAACAGAAAAGTGTTCCTGCAGCCATTCTGTAGCAATTCTGAATGCGTGGGGTGTCGCATTGTCGTGCTGGAACTGCCAGTCGTAGTGCACAACGGACATGGAAGGTTGCAGGTGATCAGACAGGACACTTACGTACGTGTCACCTGTCAGAGTCGTATCTGGACGGACGGCCGGTGTGGCCGTGCGGTTCTAGGCGCTTCAGTCTGGAACCGCGTGACCGCTACGGTCGCAGGATCGAATCCTGCCTCGGGCATGGATGTGTGTAATGTCCTTAGGTTAGTTAGGTTTAAGTAGTTCAGAGTTCTAGGGGACTGATGACCACAGATGTTAAGTCCCATAGTGCTCAGAGCCATTTGAAACATTTTTTCGTATCTGGACGTATCAGGAGTCCCATAACACCCCAACTGCAGACGCCCTACATCATTACAGACCCTCCACCAGCTTGAACAGTCCCCTGCTGACATGCAGGTTCCATGGATGCATGAAGTTGTCTCCATACACGTACACGTCCATCCGCTCGATACAATTTGAAACGAGACTCTTCCGACCAGGCAACATGTTCCCAGTCATCAACAGTACAATGTCGGTGTTAGCGGACCCAGGTGAGGCGTAAAGCTTTGTGTCGTGCAGTCATCAAGTGCTCACGAGTGGCCCTTCACCTCCGAAAGTCCATGTCTATGATGTTTCGTTGAACGGTTCGCACACTGACACTCACGGATGGTCCAGCATCGAAACCTGCTGCAATTAGAAGGGTTATACTTCTATCACGTTGAACGATTCTCTTCAGTCCTCGTTGGACCAGTTCTTTCAGGATCTTTTTCCGGCCGCTACGATGTCCGAGATTTGATGTTTTACTCGATTGCTGATATTCGCGGTACACTAGTGAAATGGTCGTAGTGGAAAATCCCCGCTTCATCGTTACTTCGGAGGCGCTGTCCCCCATCGTTGATGCGCCGTCTATAACATAACGGTCAGCCTCTCTTAAGGGGGGTAGGACGTCAAACGGGCCGACTTGGAGCAGGAGAGGCACCACAGGACATTTTATTTTCTACTGTCTATACTTTTACAAATAAATTCATAAAACTTTGTCAGCATGACCAGGAAGGATTCAGGATTCACACTCATAGCAGTGGAAGTGCAAAAACATAACAAAATATTTTTTTTAGATATGAAATTTCATCTTTTTTTCACTTACTGTTGGCTGCATTTGTTGCTAAAGGTACATTTTTCTTCACAATTAAGAGAGATTCTTTGATGAATTTTGCACAGCATACAAATCATACTTACAGGTGTATGAAACTCTAGAATTTTCCAAATCTATTAAAAACTATGGTAAAAATTGAGATAATTCACTACAAAATATGATTTTTTTTCTAAACATGAAGTTTAAAACATAACAGCTCACTCATTTTTCATAAATTAAATTGATTCTAGAGTTTCCGACACCTATAAGTATGGTTTGTATGCTGTGCAAAATTCATCGAACAGTCTCTCTTACTTATGAAGAAAAGTGTACCTATAGCAACAAATGCAGCCAATAGTAGGTGAAAAAATGATGAAATTTCACATGTAAAAAAATAATTTTGTTATGTTTTTGAACTTCCGCTGCTACGAGTGTGAATCCTGAATCCTTCCTGGTCATGCTGACAAAATTTTATGAATTTACTTGTAAAAGTATAGACAGTGGAAATTAAAATGTCCTGTGGTGACTCTCCTGCTCCAAGTCGGCCCGTTTGACGTCCTACCCCCTTAAATGTTGATAACCTGCTACTGTAGCAGCAGTAACCGATCTAACAACTTCGCCAAGCACCTGTTGACTTATATAGGCGTTGCGGAGCGCAGCGCCGTATTCTGGCTCTCTACATATCTTTGTATATCAGTACGCATGCCTATACCAGTTTCTTTGGCTTTTCAGTGTAGCTTATAAAAGAAACGCGCGTACAGTGGATTAAAGAGTCGCAGAAGTGACTCGAGTCGAAGGCGAGTCGCTAGAAGGACCAGGCACAGTGTACCTTCTTTGCTCATTTCTGCAAATGATGTGAACAATCACTACGCAGAACACCACAAACGGATTAACACGGTATTCGCTACGTTGCGTATTGCTACGGCGCACAGAACTGTTAAGTAGTTAACGTTGGCAGAGTATGTAATTATTCGGGAGTGGCATGAAATCAGCCGATCACAGTAGGGCAAAGTAAAAGCAGAAAATGAGGTTGTATCTTAGAAGGAGACGGCACTGAAATCGAATGTTTGTAATTTTTAGATTTATGGTAACTGAATTCCAAAGCAGTTCGATCCAATTCTCAGGCATTCTCGAGAAAGTCGACTCTGAAAATTTCTGATCGGCTTTAACCCTTCGGTGCACCATTATCACTGCAGTGGACAGCTTTTAATAGTAGTGGCCTCTTTGGCGTTTTCAGTCAGTCATGAGGCTCTAAACGTATGCACGACACATCACCAGTAGGGAGTGCCCGCTGCGGTGGACTACCGGCATTTGCAGACGCAGGCTGATTGAAAACGCCAAAGAAGTGACCACTCACAGCTACGCAGTGCGTGGACAAGGCGTTCCATAGGGTTATTACTCTAAACGAAAATCGAATTTTCAGTAAGTAGTACCGTTCTGTGGTAGCGTGCTTGCTTGCCATGTGCTGGGCTTGAGTTCAATTCCAGGCGGATGCAAACTTTTAAACAAAGGTGCATGTTCTACGAGCGTTTCTATGAAGCGTACAATACAGGAAAGTGAAAAAAATGCTATAACGCTCGAGACTGGTAATAACTGGACGAGTCTCATACCGATCATTATTCTTTTCGTACAGTTCTAATACTTACACCATTTTAAACACAAAATTCCTCAGATATATGCTAATTAATATATAAGTATCAGTTTGTTATTTTCATGAGTGATGAACGTCTTCCTATTGTTAATTATATATTCCACCTAAAAATCGGGTTTTCATTCCCAAATAAATGTACAATCATTGATTTCTTATAAAATATTGTTAATGAAGCTTGCTTACATTAAAAACAATTAAAAAATTAAATTTCCTTTTTACCTCTAAGTATTTTACACGTCACGGAATTGCTCGTAGAACATGCAGCCTTGTTTAAAAAATCAGTCAGGCTGGGAATTGAGCCTACCTTACTCACGAGGGAGGCAGAGATTCTGTCAAACAGCTGCATAGGGCTGCAAGAGGACTATCTTGCTTTCGTGTACTTAAGACATTTAGAACACTTAAAAGTCGATTTTCTGAAGAATTTTTGAGAGTTGCAGGGAACTGCTTTGGACGACTGTTGTTTGATATCTCAGCTTCACTTAAAAAGGAACTCATGTCCAGAAACGTGTCTATTTCCCGACACACACAAAAAGCGCAATACACGTTAATCTCTAACTCCTGCTCCTTGTCGTCTGGCGTCTGGACCGACTTACAAGAAGGGTCCGATGCGACGACCACCGGCGTCAGCATATATACAGTACCCCCGTACCATCTTCTGGTACACAAAATCACAAATCTCTGGCTCTCGAGCATCCACCACAGCCATGAAATAGGTCAGTAGATTTTCCTCGGGTGCCAGAGGGGCCTCGTAAACGAAGGATTTCGTGTGACCCCACAGGTATAAGTCGGCCACAATAGTATTACACCTGGAAGTGACCGCTCTTCGGTCAGCTAATAGTGAGTTTCCATCGTGGTGTTTAATGAGGACATACTGAAACACTTGATGATATACACTGATCCACCAATGCAATGTCACCACCGATCTACTATCGATATAAACCTGACAAGGCGATAGCAGCGTCACCTGGCGAAGAATGACTGCTACTGACACAGATGCATGGTGTATATAGTAAGCGTGCTGTCCTTGTGTAGATTTATATGAGTCTGAGCAAGAGCAGATTTTGATGGCCCAGAGGCTCGCCACGAGCATTTCGGAAACTGAACTACTTGTCGGGTGTTCGAGGAGTGCTGCAGTGAGTGTCTTCAACACGTAGCAGAACCACGGAGAAACCACGTCCAGACGTCGTGGGGATGGGCGACCATCCCTCGTTACATATGTCGGACGTCGTAGGCTGGGCAGACTGGTAAAACAGGACAGGCGGCGAACTGTGACGGAAATAACACCCGACTTCAATGCTGGGCATAGTACAAGTGTATCTGAGCGCACCGTTCGCAGAACACTCCTAACGAATCCCGACACCTTCATCATCATGCCGATGGGAAGGCACATACTCTTCGTCTTCCAGGGGAGCCGCTCCTTGACACCTGTACTGCGGAATGGAGACAAGCTGGCGGCCGATCCATTGTGCTCTGGGGAACATTCGCGTGGGCACCCATGGGTCAATTGGAGGTCGAGCAAGGTGCCATGACGGCCAAGGAATACCGTGCAATGTTTCCAGACCACGTGCACCCCTTCGTGACAATCATGTTTCCCGAAGGCAGTGGTATTTTTCAACAAGATAATACGCCATGTCACAAGACCAGGAGTGTGAGTGAGTGGTTCGAGGAACACAGTGATGAGTTCCCATTGATGTGCTCTTACGTCTCTCACTCTATTCCATATCGCTTCAGCAACGCAAGCATAAATTTCTAGTACAAGTATTTTTTAACCTAAGTGGTTTCCAAATTTTCAAGGGAGGAGGATGTAATACCACCTAGTAGGGCGCCATCATTCTCGATTTTTATTTTTTGTGGCATTGCCTGTGATAAACGAAGCCGTATGAGGGTATACTTCTCCATGGGTTACCGTTATGGACTATACAGCTTTTGTCTGTGTGAAATATATAGCAAAATTCCAAACCACTTAATTACATACAGTGCGAATCTAATCATTTCCAACAAGATGAACATAATTTGAGGCATGTATTCAGTGATCGTGTGAACCCTTCCATGACTTTCAATGCATTACCTATTGTGGAATGAGAACGCATACAATTTACATGTTACAAGCATAGATGATGATAAAAGTAATGGTTGTTATCGCGTTAATTTCGGAAACTGTATTTGTACTTTATAAAGTAATAGCAGAGGAGAAACTGAAATTGTGTTCCGTATGTTGTGGATGTTTAAAGAAATATGATTGTAAAGTTCAGCTTATGCATTTGTAAATATAGAAGAGATATAAACAGTGGATGTAAGCTAAATGTAGTAGATACATAAAAGATGTAAACTGAGAGTGTAAGGCACATGTTGATAATGTATTACGAAGCTGAAACTGAAAACTGGATCTTGTGTAGGTATTATGAATACGTGACTGTAGCCTGATGGTTGTACCTGGTGCTGCCTAGATAACTATTTATTCCAGTTCTGTAAGTCCATCTCCTCCCCCTCTCTCAATCCATCTCCTCCTTCCCTATCAGTCCATCTCCACCTTTCTCATACCTGTGTCGATCTCCTCCGACCCCCTCTCTGTCTGTCCATCTCTTCCTCCTACCTTCTTTCTCCATGTTATCAACCCGGCCGGGCGGTGTGGACGTGTGGTTCTGGGCGCAACAGTCTGGAACCGAGCTACCGCTACGGTCGCAAGTTCGAAACCTGCCTCGGGCATGGATGTGTGTGATGTCCTTAGGTTAGTTAGGTTTAAGTAGTTCTAAGTTCTAGGGGACTGATGACCACAGATGTTAAGTCCCATAGTGCTCAGAGCCATTTGAACCATTTTGGACAACGTCTGCTAAGTGTGTTCCGAATGGAGTTAATAGTAAAGCAGTAATAAATTAAATTCTCATTCCTGATGCGTCGGTTTTACTGCAAGAACCGCGAAAATGTAGTAAACTCTAAATTCTTTTGCGTACATCATTTTGTCTGCATAGGTGGGTGCGGCGGGGGGAAGGGGGTTGAGCGATAAAAAGTCTCGTAATTTTGTTAAAATTATGTGTAAAGTTTGTTGCAATTCATTAAGTGCTCTCATTCTTAAAACTGTATGAATATGGTCCGACTATTTGTGTGTCGTCAGTTACGCTACTTTTTTGACCCTTTTCAGAGGTAGATGGTTCTTACCCACACAGCGGTCCTTTCTGTTTAGGAACAGATATAGAACACACATACATACATTCGTACAAACAGTTTTAGAATATGTATGGTTATGGATAACGATCAAATATTCTATAGTATATCGAACTACATATCTCACTTGTCGGTATTTTTCTTGTGATCTGTACTTTGCACATCCTGCTTGACCTTCGGTAACAGATGGAACGCACCATCCCCTTCAAGTATTGCCTAAAGTGTGTCACGTACTCGCCTCCAGACTAAGGGACTGTGTTGCATGGAGACTGACACAAGCAGAGAATACTCAACGTGTGTGTGTGTGTTTTTTGTAATTTCGGAAAAAAAATCAGAAGTTTTGAACATGGTGTCAATTTACGCAGTTCAGGTGAAGCTTATGTAATCTTGGAACTACTATAGTTTTGTAAATATCTTTCAGAAACAACTGGATACGTTTGAACATTGCGCAGCACTACTGATTTAGTTGTTTCGCTTTAATGACCCCTGATAAGATACATCTCTGCGATTGGCTGTTTCATTTTAATGAATGGTAGAAAAATTAAATATCCCTCCAGCACCATCTTGCTTTTTTCAAACTTTGCGCCACTGATCTCCCGCATTATTTAACTTCCCCTTCATCACCGTCCTGGAGTTTTAAATTTCCTGCCATCGTGGATTATGTCGTCATGTCAAAAATCCCAGCACTGTTTCCTGACCGAGCGAGGTGGCACAGTGGCTAGCACACTGGACTCGCATTCGGCAGGACGGCGGTTCAATCACGAGTCCGGGCATCCTGATTTAGGTTTTCCGTGATTTCTCTAAACCGTTTCAGACAAATTCCGGGATGGTTCCTTAGCAAGGGTGTGGCGGACTTCCTTCCCCATCCTTCCCTAATCCGATGAGACCGATGACCTCGCAGATTGGTCTCCTCCACCAAACAGCCCCTCACTGTGTCCAGAAGCCACAACTTCTACGTCCAAACTCAGAACTGAGGTGTGCACCAAACCAGTCGTTGTAATGGCACTTTTACACTGAGAAAAATATCTTCGATTTTATATGCCCAACATTTAAGCTGTTTGGCTTCACAGTTGGTGAGATGGAGACCTAATTATGATTTCTGATTGTCATCGAAATGAGACCTCCCAAGCATATCAGCAAAAAAGTAATTGTTTCGATTGAGACTGGATGCAAGGCTATTGTATAGTTTCTATTCAGTCTTCCTCTGTAGCAGCAAATATATCACTACAGTTACTGAAATATTGAAGATTACAACCTGTCTAAGAACAAAATACGGTCGTTAAACTTGTAAACCTATAGTCAAACTGTTGACTGTTTCTCAGAAATGTGTCTTTAGATGGTTTGGAAGAAATACCATCACATATATTATGACATTTCATCAACACGAATTAAGCGGCAAATATCATCGTCATACTTACATTACGAATTACACTGTCGTTCTCATCGTGCGATACACTACCTACAGTCAAGCTCCTGGAAGAGAACAATAGGGAGATAACTTTGTTCAGCACAACCTGTGCACCATCCAACCAGTCACCCAGCATGACTCAGCGAAAAGGCACGTAGGGTAATCTCATGCAGCTGTTGTGATGTTATCTTTATTTTTGGTTGGTATTCATTTAACTGTGTTCATCTGGGACATAATCGTCAAATTTATGACTGCAGAATTGCTAATAAAACCACCAGAAATGAATAGTTACTACCTCCCGATGGATACAGAGAGGAAAGGATTGCCACCATTAGATCCAAATGTATACAGGAACGAATTCTAGTTTACTGTGTTCACTCAGACATTGTCCTAAAATGCGTGGCTGGCTGCCTGCGTGTCACATACAAGGAGCAGACAACACAACGCGATTTTACGAACTCCAGCACCATGGGCTGCGCTGCATCTCTCTCTCCCCTCATCGATGTATAATTCTCCCCCAGAAACTCCCAAAACTAAATATAGTATCTTCTCTTCTTTGAACAGCCTTTACAAGAAGCGACTCACTTGAGTAATGGCCGCTCATTCTGTAGTCCGCTTAAATTTCACCGCCTTAAACTCTCAAAATGGCTCTCATTACTTATTTCCTTGCAGATTGCATAGTGTATTTGAACTTCTACTAACTATCGAGAAAATTGATCTGTCCTACAACAGCCACATCCCGCCATAAGTACAGCGCTATCCTATTGCATTACGACAACCCTCGCAATCCTCGCCTAACAGTTGCCTTCTGCAGCCCATGCCTCAAAAATGAGTTCTCATATCCTGCTTGTATGAGAAACCATTACTCTGGTGCCTAAGTTAGTAGCGTTTTTGTTTTGCGTAATGGTATTCCGGTGGCTATGGGTGTATTTATGGATTGTCATTTCTGTGTTTGTAGTTCATTGTTGCTACTTGAATTTACATATTGTCATTTTCTCATTTGGAGACAATGAGTGGAGTTGCGGATTGCCAAGTAGAGAATTCGGAACATTTCCGACATGTGCTTCTGTTTGAGTTTAGTAGAGGGGTGACAGTAGTAGAGGTATGCAGAAACATTTGCACCGTGTACAGGGATAATACCAATGGACAGAGCATGGAAAGAAAATTGTTTTCTCGTTTTGACATTAGTGACTCTCCATGTTCAGGAAGACCTTCGTTGTTTGATGAACGGCGCTTAAACTCAATAATCCTCAATGATCCACGTCAGTGTACACGGGAACTGGCAAATGTGATGAACTGTGATCTTCCACTGTTGTGCGACGTTTGCATGCAATGGGGAAGGTTCAAAAATCGGATGTTCTAATCCAAAATCACAAAAATCAGTGGGTGGTCATATGTGCATCTCTGCTTGCTCGTCATCGATTGGCTCCTGAACACCACCGACCTTCCTATCCTCTATTGTTGCTGGTGACTAGAAGTGGTATCTTTATGCTAACATACGGAAAAGAAAGGCCCAAAATTCCTGCGCACATCCACAAAAGACAATGTTATACATCTGGTGGAACAGCGACGGTGTGGTGTATTACGAACTGCTTCCCCGGCATGTAACCATCACTGCTAACATTTATTGTCAACAACTGAAACGTCATGCAGACGCAGTAAAGAAACAACTACCAGGAAGACTGCGTGAAGTGATGCTACTCCACGATAATGCCCGCCCGCAATTTGCTAGACCGACAACAAAACAGTATACAGGAGCTGGGTTGGAACTCATTCCGTACCCACCTACTTCACCTGACCTTGTGACCTCAGATTTTAATCTTCCCCGCTCTCCATTGAACAGCCTTCGAGGAACTCCCTTTCCGGATGAAAATGAGCTCCGATCGTGGCTGCACGACTTCTTCGTCTCAAAACCACGTGATTCCTACAGTCGCAGAATTGAAAAATTACTCTTCATAAATAATAAAGGGGAATATATTATTGACGACTAAAATGTCTGTTATGGGTATCTGTTGTGTTTATGTCATGAAGAAACGCTACGAACTTATGCACCAACTCAATAGCTACTTCTAAAGATCAGTGAGGTTGATAGGACGAACGTGACAGGCAGCCAAATGACTGAGTGACGTAGCAGGCAGCGGAACAGCGGAAGCCGCGCAGTTCACAGAATGAAGTCATTCGGCCGTGTTAGCCGAAGCTACCCGGGCCCAGATATGCAGCAGCGGAACAGCTCGTTTCTGAATCACCGACTTTGTGAAGACCCTGACGTTTCCGCACGTGACATTCCAATGAGTTCCTGTCGTTCTCCATATAAACTCGTAAATGACGCAAGAGGTGAGGAGCTACGATCCTGAGCACGCTAGTCAGCTTACGAGTTGCTTGTTGTGTTCAATGTAACTGCCCAAAAGAATGCGTCATCTGGGATTTCATTTAAAAGCTTAATTTCTGACTTAAGCCAATGAATGACTTCTACCCTACATTCAATAAAAAAGCAAAAAATATGAACTGAAATGTGAATTTTACTCGTATTTTACTGAGCAGCTAAATGACGCAGTTATGAAATAATTGAAGCTTATGTTATTTATTCAACTACATTGCATCGCAGTAACAGAAAGAACTGGCCATATAATACGTCATTTTATATCGTAGACTTATAAAAGGAGTAATACCAGCGTAATGAATTTTTGAATTACCTAATGCGAAAATGATAGTATCTACTAGAACAAATTAATAATAATATCGAATCCTCAGCTTAAGGTATTTTCATTCTTGCAAAGCTTAACAATATCCAAAGAAATGGGAAGATATTGGTCAGCGCCTCTCAGCAGGAATTATACTGCCACTTTCCTGTAATGTTTTGGGAAAACCATACTGAAGTCCAAATCAGAATGGGATGAACAGGAAACATTTTCTTTGTTCTTTTCAAATGAACAGTATTTTATCCTATTTTTATTCAGTTTAGTGAAACATAAAGAATTCAGCACCATCAAACTGACAAGAGTATTCAATAAAGTATACAATATTTTTCACGTTGATTCATTTCAATGAATTACAATCACCTCAAAAACTTTGTGGGACCTGAAGAGTTACTGAAGGGATAGAGCGGTTTTGTGTGGAGAGCGGAATTCAACCTGATATCGAAAGCTTGAGATTGCATCCTGCTGTTCCTTTGACATAAATCCTTGTTTTAAATCACAAATCTCACAAGTGACTAGATGCGCTTGGTTGATAGTTCTGCTTGTTGAATAAAGACCTGTGTCAGGATAGTGAATTAACGCCGTATATAGTCCAGGGAGGTCACTTGCTGCCTGAAAATATTCCTTGTATGTACTTTGAGTTTCTGCCGAATATAAAAATGGCACTATCAGATTTGTTTCGCCTGTTTTGCAAGTTACAGTTTATTCATACTTCAGTTTTCTTGCCCAAATATGTCTCATCCATCTGTGTCATCATCGGTGGATTCTTATTTTATTGAAATTAAAGGAAAAGGCAGAAGATCTGTTATTTTAACAGTCGTGGGTGCAATAACTACTGTAAGTTCTTGCGTAAGCAGTTGTTAATCAACTCACTTCATAACCTTGTTCTGCAGTGCGCTTAATACTGCTGTTCATAACATCAAAAACTAAGTTGGAAACAATGCAAGACAGTAACTGTTATTCATAAATAGACGGCATCGATGTAGCAACTGAGGACGAATGGCTGCCAACATTAACAATAAAATCGAAAATCTGGCTAGTTTGAAAAAAAATTTACGCTAAGGTATTTTGATTTGATGAATTTGCGTTGCGGGAGCTTGGAAGCTGCGATTTCTATTCGTAAATAAACACTACCAGTATTTACTGACCGATTTATTTAATCTTGCAGCGTAACAGTTAAACAAATGGTTACCAGAAAGTATTGTTACAGACAGCGAGACAGTCCCCGAGAAGTAGAAAGAAGGAAAGAAAGAAAAAATGTGGTGTTTAACGTCCCGTTGACACGGAGATCGTAAAAGACAGAGCACAAGCTCGGATTGCGAAAGCGTGGAGAAGGAAATATACCGTGTCTTTTCGAAGAAACCATACCAGCCTTTGTCTCAAATGGTTAAGGTAATTCATGGAAGAACATAAATCAGTATGGCCAGACGGAGATTTTGACTGCAGTCCTCCCGAATACGAGTCCAGTGTCTCCCCACTGAGCCACCTCACGTGATCCAACAAGTAAAATTTCTCTGTTACGTCAATAAATGATCTGGGAGTTGTCATTAATTAGTGTAACTCTGTCATCGTTGTACGAAGCCTGTATACAGACCTTCGTTGATAGAAATCGTCATACTGTCCAAAGGCTTTAGAGACATATTGCAGAAAATATTTAAATAAAGCGAGAATTTAAATTGTAGAGAGTGAAAATAGTACCTAATATTTGTTTATAAGAATCAATCTGAGCTGACGACCCTTACACATCTAACATTATTCGTAATCTGTATTGTCTGCCATTGAAACACTTTTCAATCTTATAATATCGTTGGTATGCTGGATTTGGGTGTCTCCCCATACTATTAACTTACAAAGGTATAATAAAAGGTCTGACATTTACAAAAGGTTGTGATCGGCAAAGAACGTAGAATCGGGTTTTGCATCAATTTACTTGATTGAAATCTCAAAGTTTTATTGTCAATTGTAACTGTTGTCATGGGTAGGAAAACTAGTACTTCTTTAGGATAAACCATGACAAGAGGCTCTCTTCCCTTAAAAGGATCTCAACCAGAATAGAGATCTCTTCACGCAAATACCACAGAAATTTGCACGTAATTACCTATTCTTCATAAAAATGCACTCTCTGTTAAAAATATAATACAAGAGCTTGAAGCTGAATTTCAGTCTTTGAACAGCATGACGGTATGCGTTACTAGCTCCAGTGCAGAGGTAATGATATACTTGTTGTTACTGCAGAATTAACGTATCATGTACTTATATCAAACGTGGCACACGTTTGAAAACTAGAGAATATGTAATCAAAATCGATGTAGGTAAACATTTTGAAGTGGCAACCCTTGAACTAACAAAGCTAGACATTTGTAAGAGGTTAGACATTCTGTTGTGTGCCGCTCACGTAGTGGTAATGTAGAAAGTTTCTGAAAGAAATTAACTGAAGTCCCCAAATCTAACATAACATTACTTTGACACCTAGTTAACAATTAACACATTTGTTATGAGAACTTTCGGCATGGGACAAATGGTAAGCACTGCTACTAGGATATCAGAGATTTCAGCATCAGTATTAGGCAATATACTCACAGATATTGACAGGGAAAGTTGTAAAGTATTAATAAGAGATCTTGACCTGTCTTATCATTAATTTAAGATAATAAAGCTAAAGACAGGCTTGGTAAAACCCACAACATTGCACGCCTACAGAAAATTCTTTTCAGAACATAAAATACATGCGTTTTCTAGGACGTTGGCAAATCAAACTTGGGATGAAATGTATATGAACGACAATGAGAATGCTAAATTGTCTAATTTTGCAAACTGTTTAAATTAATTCTTCCGGAGACATTTCCAAATAAGCTACCACTACAGCAGCAGGTAAGGTAAGTAAATGGATAACTGCGGGTGTTGGAAAGTCCTCGCAGTCAATTAAATTTCTCAGTTCATTACAAAAACAGTATACTTATCCATAGTTCGTAGATTACTATGACACGTATAAAAATTATACAGGAGGGTAATGCTTGCTGTAAGAAAGTTATTCAGTAACAAAATTGTAAATTATGCAGAGAATAAATGCAAAAATGTTTGGGATGTTATACAACATGTGACTGGAAAAGGCAGACGCAAATACAGTAATATACTAATCAAAGATGATGATAGAATAATAGAAAACCCTCAGGAACCGGCAAATTTCTGAAACAACTATTTCTCTGATATTGCAGAGAAATGCAACAAAATCTTCCTAAAATATATGTAGCATCCATAATGGCTTGTGCAGCAAGCAGAATGGTGTTGTTCCGTACGGTAGAACTTGAAGTCCGGAAGACAATGCAGAAATTAAGAAATACTATATCAGCCTTTATTAATGTGATTTCAGTCTCTGTTCTGAAGCCGTCCTTAGACGGCTTACAAAACCCACTAATAAACATAAAAAATAAGTCCGTTAATTCAGTCATTTTCCAGAGTACCTATAGCACACACAAGTTGTGCAATTACTAAAGAAACTTAGTACAGAGAGTATTGAAAACCACAGGCTAGGTTCACTACTGTGTGCATTCTCAAAAATATTTCAATCAATCATGATAAGTAGAAAAATCAGTTACATTAACTAGTGCAAACTTTTTAATGAACCAGAGTTTGGTTTCCATAATGGGAGAGGTACATCGTCGCCATTGAAGTGTTTACAAAAGTGTTACCAGAAGCTCTTGACAACAGTGACTGTGTTACTGGCGTATTCGTAGACTTGTCAAAGGCTTTTGATACTGTTGACCATAAAATACTACCAAACAAACTAGAAGCAATAAATGTAAGAAGAACAGCAGACGAGTGATTCCATCCTTACTTGGAAAACAGAGTGCAAACGGCAGAGGTAGCTTACTCATTCGCAGATGAGAAATTTTTTGCGACACAAACAAGAAGTATATAAATAAAAGCGTTCTTCAAGTGAGTCTATTGGATCTAGTTCTTTTCTTAATATACACAGTGGCTCAACTGCCACTACCGATGCCGTTTTGTACAACCCGAAATATTACGTCTTACCTTCTTAACCCACGTGCGAGATTTTTCATATTCTCTCGCTCGCTACGCGCAAACTATTAGTCCTACGGAAAAAATGAACAGGATCTTTACTGTAGGAAATATAATGTGGTTAATTTTTTTACTCGTATACGCTCTCGCGTAATGCCGTAGTGTTCAACTTGCTCAAGAAAAACTCCAGATGCCGTTGTTTTCGAGTTATTCAAGAAAGACGTACAAAAATAAATTTCAGACCCCACTCCCATACCCAGCCGTTACCGGCCAGTATTTCTAGTATGTCACTCATGGAATTTCCTCTTACCTCCGTACGAAAATTTCCGACTATATGAACTATTGCCGATATTCGACTCTTTTGGTCTTTATTGACTGGCCTATTACGCCACTAGCATAATCGGCTATTTCGCTAACATTATTAATTTAAAAATGGCCCTGAGAGTAATGAATGAAAAAAGATTTTCGTGAACGTTATGCTAAAACTAATTACGTTGACAATTCAGCCCAACTAAACCCTTGAAAGCACGGTAGTTCCGTAGTCAGAAGGCCTGACTAATACAACGATGTAATTGATTATTTTATGCTGTTAAAATTTTAAAAAATCTCAGGTAAAATTTACAAAAATAACAGTTTTACGATTTGTAAATGTTCGATAAAGACTGTGAGACCAATCAGTGAAGACCAAAACAGGTCCAATGTGGGAAATAATTCGTGCAGTCGCAAATTTTTGTACTGTGATAGGAAGGAGTGCCATGACGACATAGTAGAAATCCTGACCGGTGGTGGCTGAATGTGGCAGTAGGCTTTGAAGCTCAGTACGTCTTTCTTGAATAACTCGAAAACAACGACATCTGGCGAAAACTTACTCCAGTACAAAGTTTAACTACATTAAATTTCCGACGACAAACGTCCCACTTCTTTTTTCTGTAGGACTAATACTTTGCGCCTAGCGAGCTGAGAGAATATGAAAACCTCGCGTGTGCTTTTTGACGGCTAGACATGACATTGCGAGTTATGTAAAACGACATTGGTAGGGGCAGCTGAATCACTCTGTACATCAATTACTTTCGAGACATTATTAGTCATAAGGAAAAAGTACTTTTTGCTGTTGACAGTAATACCATAGTCACTGATGAAACATAGGAACTTTTACTACAGAAATCAAAAGCTACTCTAAAGGTTGTTTGCGATTGGGAAGTATATAACAAGTTAACGTTGAATACAAAGAAAGCAAACAGTATGCACTGCAGCGTAAAAAGGGAACACATTTCTGTCGCATTAAGCATAAACGATAAATTTATACATTGTGTAACAAATAAAAAGCTTCTAGAGATAAATATTAATTGTCGAGTGACACGAAATGAACACTTAAGGATGGTGGCAAAATGTACATATGTTATCAGTGTGTTTATCTCTTAGATCCCGATCATAAATTTGTACCAGTCACTGTCTTTCGGTGACATATTATTCCTATGTACGCTCTGTTCTTAGCTATGAGACTCGTTCCTGGGGAACTAAGGCACAAAACACGGATACAAATTTTAAACTGCAGAAAATCGCCGTAATAATAGTAACTAATAGTCAGGCTCATTGTAAAAATTGTATCTTTATTGCACAAAGTGAGTACATTTACCAATCTGATCTCCATATCAGGGTAAGCATTTCTATGTACTTCATTAACAGTTTACCCATAATCATGGGACAAGAGCCCGTTTGGGCTCATATTTACCTAGGAAAAATAATAAAGAAGTTCCAAACAGCAAAGAATAAAATTTTACACTGAATTTTCAAAGCAGACGGTAAGGATTACTAAAATGCATCTATTTAAAAAGGCAACTAAAACGTTCTTCATGTCCAGTGAATACTACTCGTACATAATCAGACATTACGTGAGAGTAGTTGTTACCAATGAAACCAACTGCTTTTCATATTACCATATTGTAATGCTTTCTCAAGAAAATTATTCGCCAGATCTGTAGTGTATGACAGTAATGTGTTGCCATCCTCTTGAGTTCAATATGTCACTCTTCATGAGGGGAAGCTGATTCAGTATCCAAATGGCGAGACAGTAGAACATGTGACGTGCTTGTGGAATAACGGCATGTTTACGGCCGTGCAGTCAACTTTCTGAACCGATTGTAGTTAGTGCGTAAGGCACATCAAGAAGTTTGTGGTTCCGGAGTCACCAACGGGTGTCCTTGATATGTGCAGCGATGAAGAGAATAATGATTTTTATAACAAAGAATAAAGAGGAATAGGGATCAACCGAATGAGGCAGTGCTGTCGTTAAAGCTCTAAGCTCATACTCTGAATAATGTAGTTTGCTTTGTCTAGCCATCATTATTTAGGTTTTCCGAGGATTTTCTAAACAATTTCAGGTAAATGCGGATGTTTTTCCTGCATCAAAGCTCAGCCGACTGCTTTTCCTATCCTCCAACGGCATAGTTATGTATTCTGTGTGTATGTGAATTTTTCAGCTGTTTACTTTCATTCTGCCATGTCGATAAATTTAATATCATAGATATATTTAGTATCATAGATGAGGCCTGGGTGAAGAATTAGTAAATAAATAAAATAATTAAAGTAACAGTTTGGTTATTATTTACGATTGCTACGAAAAAAATTTTTGTCTATTTCAATTTGTTTCTCATGAACTTCGGTTGCAAAATGCAGAGCACTGAGTGATTGTGTACGAGAATCTTCTCCGTAACTGTCGTTTTACATAAAATCTGAAAAAAAACAGATTTACTACTAATTCCTTGTCAGGAGAATATGAACTTTCAATCTTAGCGTAATGATGTTGCTGCAACATTGGAATCCCCAGGCTCAAGTAAAAATCGATTAGTGGTTTGAATATTAACACCAAATGTTGATTCAAAGTACGTTCCCGAGCTAGACGCAAACATAGTTGAAAAACCGAGTGATGTGTTTGCTGCTAAAGACTGCATGGGGTCACATTTCGCACAGGTATTCAACCAGTTTCGCTCGATCTTTGCAGAATCTTAGTTTTCTTTTACAGAGACTGTGGGCTTGTAACTTCTAACCATCCATTTTTTCTGAATAATTTCATCAGTGCGCTGCACTTGGTATGCTAGTCAATCTGCGCCATTCCCAGCATATAGGGAGCTCAAACCAGCCTCTGAAATGCCACTGGATGCGTCACGGTACTGATGCATGGTAACTCGACTCTCGATCATCAGAGTAGAGCATTGGCTTATCTCTCACGAAATTGATGTGAATGTAACTACTTCCCTGTGTACCACCAACTTACTGAAGGTAAAACTATTCTATCCACACAACTGCGACGCATTTGTCAAAAGGAACTCTAGCATTCCAGAAACAGTTACATATCTTTATATTGACATCCATTGTGGTTCTGCAGAATAATTCTGAAGATTAGGTGGAAGTACTGAATAGAATTTGAGAGCAAAGAAATTTGTTGCACAACCTGACTCGAAAAGTGATCGGTTGGAAGGTCACATTCTGAGACACCAAGAAATCACCAGTTTGGTACAGGAGGGAAGTGTGTGGGCTAAAATTCGTGGAGGGAGACCAAGGGATTGTACAGCAAGGATATTCGGTAGGATAGAGGTTGCCATAGTTCGTCGGAGATGAAGAGGCTTGCTCACGATAGAGTAGCTTGGAGAGCTGCATCAAACCAGTCTTCGGACTCAAGACCTCAACAGCAACAACATTGGCGATGGTGTTAAGAAAGCTGGACTGTTACAACAGGGAAACAGATAATCTTTATGAATGAAACCTTTTTTTAGACTAGCAGCGACAGTATACATGCTTGGAAGCGTTGTTCTGCGTCAAACTGCGGCCAGTACAGCCGGCCGAAGTGGCCGTGCGGTTAAAGGCGCTGCAGTCTGGAACCGCAAGACCGCTACGGTCGCAGGTTCGAATCCTGCCTCGGGCATGGATGTTTGTGATGTCCTTAGGTTAGTTAGGTTTAACTAGTTCTAAGTTCTAGGGGACTAATGACCTCAGCAGTTGAGTCCCATAGCGCTCAGAGCCATTTTTTTGCGTCCAGTACTAGTGTTGCAGCGCAGGTGAATAAATACGTGTACGCCCTGTAGCTGCTAGGGGAACATTTGAAGTGGCCGAGGGACCTGACCGTTGTATCACAAAAAATCTCGCTTCACGTATACCTTTTACAATGTCAAGAAGCTCCAAAAATTGCATGGTTTCCCCAAAGTATAGAAATGCTTCGAAATGAACATAATTTAAGGAATGAAATCAAAACAAAACATTTGTCCTCAATTGCACCATAGTCTGTGTGTCTGAGACTCAGTTGGTCCGTATGTCTGATAGGTGCCTGGCAGTGTGTGTCCCGCATCCACACGTGTGTGTGTGTGTGTGTGTGTGTGTGTGTGTGCGTGTGGTACGGAGGGTAGGGGGTAAGGGGGCAATACGGGATGTATGCAACCCCTTGAAATCTGACAGGTATAGACTTCCTTATTCATTAGAAAATTCTCATACATTTCTAGCAGTGAGTTTCTGCGATTTTACTAAACTGTAGATTTATTAATGTCAACAGTAGCAGCAAAATCTGTGGCTTTAGTAACCTCTATATTGTTGTGATCGGACGGTTTTTGCTTTACCTTCAGGTGCTGCGAGCGGTTAACGCCGGTGTGCTATTAGATTAACTCTGAAAATAGAGGCGGATGAGTGTCATATGGTAGGCACATCTGTAGTGGACTCGGCCCTTAAGGGAACTGCCAGAGAAACTGAATCCCAAGGGACCAGCACTTGTAGATGTTGCGCCTTCCGTCGGTTCTCTTTTAAAAGAACGAACATGGCGACAGGGGTGGTAGAACTTAAAATGGCTGCTTTACTTCCGGTGTCCAGACGACAGGTACATTTAACCTTACCTGCTAATCTTCTGCTGTCTTGTCTGTAGCCAGAAGCAGGCCTCACCACTTCTAGCAGGGTTTCGGATTATTAATTAAATCGTTGTAGAAGGCAACACGGGAATTCTGTAGATCAGAAGTCGAACAGATCTCATACGGTACAGCACATATTTACATAAGCACACACACGGAAAAGCAAGGTAGTTTGTTACAATCAAAATATCGGATACTGCACACATAGGAATAACACATGCCTGACACAGAAAAGTCTTGTTGCAGGACAGCACAAAGACCATAATTGTGCAACATAAACGAGCGTTCTGTTTACTCGTACAGCCATTGAGGAGCTGGACGAGAATAGTGTTTAACGTCCCATCGACAACGAGGTCATTAGAGATGGAGTATGACCCCGGATTTGGGTAGGATGGGTAAGGAAATGGGCCTTGCCCTTTAGAAGGAACCTTTCCGGCGTTTGCCTGAATCGATTTAGGGAAACCGTAAGAAACCTAAAACTGGATGGCTGGACACCGTTTTGAACCGTCGTCCTCCCAAATGCGAGACAAGTGTGCCAACCACCGCACCACCTCGCTCGGTGTCCAGCACGTGACTGAGTGCACTGAGAGATAAATCGTAATTATTATTACCCACGAGAAAGAATAAACTGAAGCGACAGGGGCAGTACAAAGCATTATCACGCAAGCATAGTTAGCTTTGTTGCGCCTACCAATATACTGTAAATCCAAACCGTTGCATTTCTGACCGTTCACGATCGTAATGATTGCGGTTGCTTTAGCTTTAAAGCGAAAGAGCACTAACCAGAGCTGTAAGGTCAACGCCTGCTACTGAGAACAGTAAGCAAGCACAAAGATATACAAATGGCGGCAACTTCCGCGTTACGGAACTCCACGGACCAATTCCAGCTAACAATTGCAAGCAAGTCAGGACCAAAGGGCCCCTCCCGTCAATTTTGTTGCCGAGAGCATCGCAACCCAGTAAGCGTTCACCGGTAGAAAGAGGAGCCCGTAGCCAACGTAAACAAAGTGACAGTCAAGCATTGTTCCGGCCCGAAAGGCCTGGTCTCACGTTTCCGAGGTTGGGTCCCGTATAGTCATGGCAATCCTGCAGAAAGAAGAGGACAGAAAGGTGTCCGTCCGTCACGAAGAAAACGAGGTCTGGAATTCGAAATGACGGATCCAATAGCGTCTGTGGCTGTTCGCCATATTCCTAATTACTTGGAATTCTTAAATTAAGGCTCTGAAAATTACTTCACCCCCACGAGACAACAGTCCTACGTTGCTATGGTGGTATCTGACTGCTCGGAAATATTAGCACGATTTGGTTTAACTGGCGTTTAATTTCACCAACTTCCTCATTAGTAATCGGATCGATATTTATGATACATCAAGTGATTCGTAAATGTCCGTATAGTTTGAATCTGTCGTCAGAAAATTTTAATGTATTTTTTCATAACACTCATTCTTTGTAAAAAGGCTCTTAAGGGTGGCAGTCTTTCCTACTGCACACATTAAGATAGGCTAGAGAAAAGTCTCTATTCTACTCACTGAAGTTCATAGTTGTGTATTTTCTGTTCTTGAACATCTGTACAATAATTACGTGGGTGGTGCAGAGCGACTGCACGATAGATTCAAGGCCTACGTAGGCGAAACACAAAAATGCGACGTCCTACATCACTAGACGGAGATGAAATGTTCCGAGTCTGTTTTATTGACGCCGATTGAACTTTCTGTTCAAAAAACCATTGGGACTTTGTATGTTACGATCTCTGTTTCCCACGTTCCCACGTGCTGGGGACTGTTGTCCAACCCCGCGTAATGAATTTCCGAGAGCATCACGGCACCATCCGAAGTGTGCTCCTCTCCCTTCGCGTGTAGCCACGAGGGACGGATCCTCGCCATATTCGGTACTAATAATGGTAAGAATTGTCGTCTGCACGGCGTTGGTGAGAAAGGACTGAGTGTTACTACTTCACCCTCGCCGGTGTGGTGCCCCTTGCTCGTAGGCCTTCCTAAGCACTCCCAGGTATAATAGGAGACATGCTGAGCTATCGAATTCAAACGAGGACTAGTTAACAACCACGTCCTTACAATAGAACTGATACATATTTGTGACTGGAAACCCAGACGAGATAATCAGAGAGCCACCGGATAACGTAATCGCTACATTCAATGACGCCGGACGGGCGAATGAAAAGGTCACTTCTAGCGAGGAAACGATACGCTTTGGATCCCAGTGAACTTACATTGGCGTTTACGTTGTATGTGCATTGCGTCAGATAGCGCTTCTGGTTTCGCCTATCGGTATTTCCGACGTTGGCAATGGGTACTGTTGTCCTAGACGATAACAGTTTAACCATAATAGGCTACGGATGAATAAAGCTACTACCAATGCTGCTACTGGATATGTTTGGCTATCACGCTGTTGACGGGGCATCGTGCTGTTTCGTTGGCGCGGCAGCCGTTTCGGTGCTGTCTTGAGGTCGAGGTAGATACCATTCTTCCCTCTCTCATTTCCCCGTACAGATTTTATCGAACATCAGAAAAACATCGGTCTAACATCTTGACCCACGGATTCCGGAGATAATTCTCAGCACAACGCAAACATGAACACCATGCCTAATCAGCAATCTTCTGCATGTCCCACAAGAACACCCACTCCCCTCGATAATCATCGTAATCACAACAGTCGTTTACCGTTTGTCTGTGGGCAAACAAGGTCCGTGACCGCATGCTGAGTTTACATGGCAGAGTTATTGCCACAGGGTACAAAGAACATAGCAATGCAGTACTGTATGTATGTACATTTACACTTCTTTGGGCCCAGATGCATCATTAGAAATGAGAGGAGAAAACGTGAGTTTTCAAAGGTCTGAAAGGTTTCCTCTGTAGGAAGTGGGACCCTCTCAAACTCTGTGGCGTAGGAATACGGTGCAACGTACAGCCACAGAGTTTGTAACCCTGACGCACAGTGGGCACGGCTGCACAATAGAGAGCCAAACGAGGAGCCGAGTACGGCCTTGCTTGTTATCATTAGATTCTACTCGCCAATTTCAGGGTGTTTTTTGGGGTGCCCCACATACTTCACCCTAGAAACCCAAGAAACGTATCTTGTTCAACTGTAATTTCAGCAATCATCAGTAAATAAAAAGAGACATGAAAATAATGAAATAAATCCAGTAACATAATCATATGTAGAGATCTGCTAGCTAACGACGTATCATAGGTGGCTACCAAGGACAATAAGCGTTATTTATTCACGGTGGCCGGCCGGTGTGGCCGTGCGGTTCTAGATCTGCTAGCTAACGACGTATCATAGGTGGCTACCAAGGACAATAAGCGTTATTTATTCACGGTGGCCGGCCGGTGTGGCCGTGCGGTTCTAGGGGCTTCAGTTTGGAACCGCGCGACCGCTACGGTCGCAGGTTCGAATCCTGCATCGGGCATGGATGTGTGTGATGTCCTTAGGTTACTTAGGTTTAAGTAGTTCTAAGTTCTAGGGGACTGATGACCTCAGAAGTTAAGTCCCATAGTGCTCAGAGCCATTTTATTCACGGTGTTTTCGTGATACTTAACTACGAGGGGTATATATGTGACGTGTTTTTCCGGTTATTTTTACTGCTATTGAAAGGAATTCCTTAATGACTCTGATATTTTTGCATTGCATACTTCTAATTTTCATATTTTTATTTTCTGAGTAGAAATACTTTCATTAATCGACACACTGGGTATCCTGGATTTATTCGTAAGAAGGTTGGGACTTCAGATCGAAAAATGGTTCAAATGGCTCTGAGCACTATGGGACTCAACTGCTGAGGTCATTAGTCCCCTAGAACTTAGAACTAGTTAAACCTAACTAACCTAAGGACATCACAAACATCCATGCCCGAGGCAGGATTAGAACCTGCGACCGTAGCGGTCTTGCGGTTCCAGACTGCAGCGCCTTTAACCGCACGGCCACTTCGGCCGGCCGACTTCAGATCGAAGAACCAAGAATATTCTGTCCATATTAATATTAAATTTTATTCAAAGGAGTACTGCACGTATACTAATGAAACACGCTTACCACTAAGGCATCAAACAAATCTACCTTAAATTCGTCTACACCTACCATACATCAATACCCCGCAAGCCACCGGACAGTGTGTGGTATATTATACCTCTGGTATCAATAACTGATTCCTCTTTCCCTGTTCATTCGCCAGTGGCACGTGGGAAGAATGACTGTCGAAAAGAGTCTCTATTAGCTTTAATTTCTCTTACTTTCTCGTTGCAGTCATTTTGCGAGACATATTCTGGAGGAAGAAGTATGTTGTCCGGCTCTTCCCCGAACGTATTTTTTCGGTAATTCGGTAGCAAGCCTCTCCGTGATGATAACCGGCGATCTTGTAGCGTCTGCCGTTGGAATTTGTTGAACATTTCTGTAATGCTCTCACACCATCTAAACGATCCCATATTGAAATGTGCAGCTCTTCCTTGAATGTTCTCTATGTCTTCAATCATTCCCACCTTATAAGCATCCCAGAATGATAACCAGTACTCAAGAATCGATCGAGCTACTGTTTTGTAAGCCCCTTCATTCGTGGATCAGTTAAATTCCCTTATGAGTTTTCCTATGAATCTTGATGTGGCGTTTGCTTTTATTGCTGTATGATTTATGTGGTCATTCCACTTACGGTCGCTCCGGATGTTCGTCCTAGATATTTTATGCTCTATACTGTTTCTAACAGTTTCTCATCATTATCACAATTACACAATAGTGAATTTCTTCTGCTATCACTGCGTAGTTGTTACTCTTCCATAATAACATTTTATCTTTGCACCGTAGTTTGTGCTGATATGAAACTTTCTAGTAGATAAAACTGTGTGCCGGACTGAGACTCGAACTCAGGACCTATGCCTTTATCACGAAGTTACTCTACCAACTCTATTTTATAATTGGAGTTTATTTAACATCACCACTTTGACCCTAAGAGAAATATCTGCACCACTTCAGGTGTTGGCCCCTAACCTCGCCTATCCCAACAATTCTGTATAAACCAAAAAGGATTTCTTGCACGTGTTCTCAACATAAAGAGGAATACTGTTGGGATCATAGTATCAGAAATTGTACATCAGATCAACTGCTCATTGCATTGCATTCCAGCTACGTGGTGCGTCGTAGAAAGCACACCAAAGGAAGTTGCAGAAGTATTTTCTGTATTTCGGATTGCTGACGATGACCAGTAGCAAAAAAATATCGAACTGCATGGCCGCGGAACCAATTCACAGACTAAGTCATCGCCTGAGGGTAGCACACGACATTCTGGAACAACATCATCTGCGTTGTTATTCGATCAGGAGTGACACATACGAGGAAGGCCAAAATTCGGTGGACCAAGTGCCAGAGGCTTACTGCCGGGCCACAAACGAAACGTTTGTGCCACGGGAGGGATCCACGATGCTATGTGGGCATTGACACAGTGCTTACGTTGCAAGAAGTCAAGGGAGCGGAGGCGATGTTCAACGAGTTGAAACCCGATCTGTTGCAGCAGCCATCTGCAGTTGAGGGCCGCCGAGCACCGCAGGTCAGCCGTAAAATAGGTTCCAAGGCGGCGTAAGGTATCGTTTACACTGAGTAGGTCAACGATCCCCTCAGGCAGGCCTGTACTGATATACATAGCTCGCCATTTACGTACATTAAGTGAGCTGCCCGACTCCTCGCCGTAGGTCACCACCCACACAAGCGCCGCCCGAGTATCGTCAGCACTTCGAAGGCAAAGGACCAAATCATCCACATAAGCGGTACAGCAAAACCGGTGTCCACCTAGCGACGTCCCCATTAGTCGTTGTCGTAGACCACACAACAATAGTTCTAGGGCAAAGGCTAAAGCAGCCCGACAGGAGTCACCCCTGTTCTACCGAGTGCCGGATCAGGATCGATTGAGTGAGCCTACCATTATAAAAATGGCTCTGAGCACTATGGAACTTAACATCTGAGGTCATCAGTCCCCTAGAACTTAGAACTACTTAAGCCTAACTAACCTAAGGACATCACACACATCCATGCCCGAGGCAGGATTCGAACCTGCGATCGTAGCGGTCGCGCAGTTCCGCATTGAAGCGCCTAGAACCTACCATTATACAACAAGAGGGATGTCGCATCGTGCAGGGGATTTATGAGCACTTTGACAATAGTTTGTGTAACACATATGACGGAGGACAGCTGTAAGAAAGGAATGATCAACCCTGTCAACACGTGGCTGAAATCTAAGGACATCAAAGCCAAGGGCAAATGTTGAGCTCGAGTGAAGGCAATCAGATCCCTGTAGGCTGGCTCTGAGCACTATGGGACTTAACATCTATGGTCATCAGTCCACTAGAACTTAGAACTACTTAAACCTAACCAACCTAAGAACATCACACAACACCCAGTCATCACGAGATCCCTGTAGCGGCAGACCGCTGTCCGAATATTGTAAGTTACCCCTAGCGATGCCTGATCATAGGACACAGCATGACAGGTGATCCTCTTAAGTCGTGCTGGGAAAAAAAAGTTAAAAGATCTTCATGTCACTATTTAGCAGGGACAAGAGTCGAAAGTCACTGACGTACACACCCACTTGGGATTTTGCAAATAGGGGTAATGAGACTCTATAGAAAGGCATCAGCGACCCTCACCATGGGGAGCATCAATCGTCCGACGATAACAGTCCACTGCTTCAACCAGATGTCGGTAAGCACGATAAATTCGAGGACGATGCCGTCAGGGTTAGGTGACTTGCTAGCGGCACCTGCTCGGATAGCCTCGAGAAATTCGTCATCTGTTACCGGTGCCTCCAGCGCCCATCTCGCATCCTGTGGTATCATGCCAAATGTGTGCCTAGAGACTTCAGTGACAGCCGGTGAATTAGGGTGGTTGCGGTACAACCCAGTAAAATAATCATGAAGGACGCTTCCAGTTTCATATTAGGCTTTATGCTGCCTGCCTTCGTCATCAGTAAGGATTTGACTCAGGGAATGGCGCCGTCGTCACCTACTTGCTACAAGGCGGTACTTCGATGGAGCTCCCAAAGGCATACGGTCAAAAGTGTGGGCTCGCACCATTAACCCTTGAAGGTGGCATCGCATGAGAGCTGCGAATTACGCTTTGGCGCGATTCACTATTGTACATCATTCAGGCGAAAATGGCATCGTGAAGCAGTCCCTCAGCGCTTGGTAATAAAAGACCAGGGACTGCATACTTAAAGCTTCTGAGTCTCTGCTATACGCCGTCGTAGTCTGGCAGAGGCCAGGTTTTGTGTAGGATAGCGTCCATGACAATGTAGACGGGTAAGCGCCATGTCGGCGGTGATACGAATTCGAAGTAAGCTCGATAAGATGCCGACAGCTGGGAGATCCCAGTAGCGCCCCATACAGCTTCCAACCACCCCCTCTATATCTCACTCCCTGGCAGTCGAGGGTGATGGTGCAGACATAAGCCACATGATAGAAAAAAGCGGCAAGCCAAATTTCAGACTCCTCCGACCAATGAACACGACATATAAAAAGAATCAAGGGGACCTGAAGACTATGTGGTGTAGTGCTTGAAATTGGGACTGTCACTATGAACGTTTTCCCACGTGTCGACAAGTTGGAGACAGTCGACAATCGTAGCAAACTCTTTGCAAGGCGAATGACGCGGCAGCTGACCTCTGGGGTGTAGAGTGGAATTAAATCACCACCCAGCACCATCGCGTCTTGCCGCCCCACTAAAAGAGGTAAGACCGCTTACGCGAAGAAGGCAGAGCGTTCCCATCGCTTCCCCGAGCCTCAAGGTGAGTATATGTTAATAAGAGTGTGAGAGCCATACCCCTCGCATCCGGAAGATATTGGGCGTCGTCGACGGGTAACCCTTCATGGATGAGGATCGCCGCCGGCCACGGTGGCCGAGCGGTTCTAGGCGCTTCAGTCCGGAACCGCGCTGCTGCTACGGTCGCAGTTTCGAATCCTGCCTCGGGCATGGATGTGTGTGATGTTCTTAGGTTTAAGTAGTTCCAAGTCTGGGGGACTGATGACCTCAGATGTTAAGTCCCATAGTGCTTAGAGCCATTTTTTGAGGATCGCCACACCGCTACCGGTATCCGACACGTGGAATACGATGATGATGCACCCAAATGTGTTAAGAAAACCATCAGTAGCGCCCCTTCGCCAAGGCCGAACCGTGAGTAATCAACAGAAACAGCTTCGACGTGGCCATCAAGGTATTTGAATGTTAGTCCCTGGGTGAAACGCCGTGCAACATCAGCGCTAACTTCCTCGGTCCGAAGTTTGGTGTACACGACGCTGCTCGTCAAGGAGAAGTGAATTCCTACATCTCAAGGTACGAGATGAAGATCGTCACGTACGAACTGTATCACTTCACGATTTCGAGGTCGAGCATGATTCGCACGAAATGTGATCTTTATAATACCACGGCAGTAAGATAACGCCATTGCAGGTCAGAACTTGGATTTATATATGGGTGTAGCACCACTCGCTAACGAGTAGACTGAAACACGCCTGCGGAGCTCTTCCCAGAAAGCCGAGTACATCCGTCTATTGTCATGGCTATGAGACGACGGCCAACTGAGCTACTATGGAACGAATCACTACACTTTCTCAAAGGTTTACTTCCGCCATTAACTCTTCTCCTACCTTCCAAGCTTCACAGAAGTTCTCCTTCGGAACTTGGGGGAATAACACCCCTCGAAGAAAGGACATTGCGGAGATTCTTACGTTACATTTATGTACGTTCCGGATGAACTGCCTTCCCTGCACCATTCATCAGTCCTCTGCAGAATCTCCTGCAAGTCGCTACAGTCTGATGGCGTTGTTACGTTCTTATAGACAACTGCATCGTCTGCGAACAGTCTTAAGTATCTTCTGGCGTTTTCAACTAGATCCTTGCTATACGAGTATACAAAACTCCAATAATATCAATGTGACCATCGCCTATGTTCGACATCAGCGTACAATAACCACTTATAGAAGGCAGGTGGCGGCACTAGCTATGGATGGTACCTTAAGTGTGTTGGGGAGATGCGGGATACAGTTCAGCCGTTGTCGTAATGCTGAAACGGGCAGATTTATCTGACGTCCAAAAGGACATGATCATTCACTTTCGGCCCAACCGTGGAAGCATTTCCGAAACGGCTAAGTCTGTAAACTGTTCACTGTCATTGTGGATGAAGTTCACCATGAATGCAAAATAGCGCATTCTAAAATTGGCGCCGAAGCAATTGTGGTGTACTACGGGCTATACGAGTAGATGACAGGGCTGAACGACAGCGGCGGAGTTTGTGTGTAGGCGAATAGACGTGAAGCTGTTGAGCAACTGACAGCCCAGATGAACCAAGTAGTTACTAATAGTGTCTCCTCGTTGACTCTACAGTGAACGTTACTGAGTATGGGTCTCCGCAGCAGGCACCTGGTTCATTCACCAATACCGACTGCACGTCAGTACCGCAACTGGATTCTACTGAGTTTCGACAGGTCGGCTTTCCAGGTGAATCGCGTTTTATGATCCATCGGGCAGATAGCCGTTGGCGTGTACGCCGTGAAACGTCTGAAAGCAAACACACTGCAACAATCGTCGTAAGGGTCCAGGCCGGAATAGCGTTATGACTTTGGAAACGTTTTCGATGCATTCCCTGCATCATTTTGAAAGGTCACAGTGGATCAATACGAGTATGCATCTGTCTTTGGGGGCAATGTCCAAGCCTACATGCAGTTCTTGGTGCCTTGGAACGATGGCATCTACCCGCAGGGCAATGCAAAGTGTCACACGGCTTGCAGTGTACGTACGTGGTTCGAAGAGCAACAGCATGAGTTTACCATACTCTTGGCCACAAATCTCTCCGAATTTTAACCCAATCGAGACTCTGTGGACTACCACGTTCCGGTTGCTAGTTCAGTAGAGAGACGTAGTGCAGCTTGTAATCTCACTGTATTCGGCATGGCTCTACATCGCTGTCGGTATCTTTCAGAACCTCATTGACCCTGTTCCTGAAGGTCTCACGGCGGCCTGCGCTCCAACAGATGGCTATTCATGTTTTTGACAGGTGGTCGCATTAATGTGACCGGACAGTGTATACTCTAAACAGTAACGGTTCTATCTCACCTCCTTGGATACTCGCGAAATTACCTTTATGTCTGTCGATTATGTTCCGTTAACATCGATTTGTTGAAAGCTATCTGCAAGGAAGACTTGAATTCAGTCACGAATCTTGTCCGATACTCGGCCACCTGATATTTGTTTCACTAAGCGGCAATGCCGGACCGTGTCAAACGCCCTCCTGAAGTCAATTAATGCGGCATAATCTCTGTACAATCTTATAGGTATCTTGAGTTGTCCACATGCCTTTTCTCTACTAAGCGACTGTAGTTTCTTTTCTGTTCCACAACTTCTTAAATCAGTATCTTGCATTCTGGCGTTCCTATAGTGACTGGAAAGAGCGATCTTATTACAAAAGGGCCGGCCTCGGTGGTCTAGCGGTTCTAGGCGCTCAGTCCGGAGCCGCGCGACTGCCACGGTCACAGGTTCGAATCCTGCCTCGGGCATGGATGTGTGTGATGTCCTTAGGTTAGTTAGGTTTAAGTAGTTCTAAGTTCTAGGGGACTGATGACCATAGATGTTAAGTCGCATAGTGCTCAGAGCCATTTTTTTTTATTACAAAGGGCATTCAAAGAGTTTTGCACAGTCGACTCTAATTTTTTTTATTATTTGCATGAGGAGAATGAAGTTTATTGCGAAGATACTTGGAACATTTAGGTATACATAGACTCTACTCAATGTAGCCTCAATTAGCTGTGACGCATCTGGCCCACCGCTCTTTCCGTGATGTAAATGCACTTTGGTAAAACTCTGGGGATTTACTTTTACACCATCGCTTGACACAGGAAATAAGGTCTTTCTCACCATCAAATGTTTTACCACGCAGGTGGGCCTTCATACGACCAAAGAGGTAAAAATCAGACGGAGCCAAGTCCGGACTGTAGGGAGGACGAGGAACAATTCTCCAACCCATTTTCCCGATTTTCTCCTTTTTCATAAGGGCTGTATAGGGTTTGGCATTGTCATGGTGTAGCCTGATGGTCTGACCCTGAAGCGGTGGTCTATGGGTATTAATTGCACGTCGCAGCTTGTCCAATGACAAACAGTAACGGTCCAGGTTAACTGTGGATGCAGGTTTCAAAAAGTCAATGAAAATGACACCATACTGATCCCAGAAGAAGGAGGACATTATCTTTCGGCCTACCGTTCCTGAAAGTCTTGGTTTCTTCTTCCGAGGGGAACCCGGATGACGCCACTCCATGGATTGGGCTTTGCTCTCAGGTTCGGACAATAACAACCATGTTTCATCCTGGGTAATAATGCCATCAAAACACTGTTTCCACTCGTCAGTAAAGGTCTTCATTAGACACTCGCACACATTCTTCCTCATCGTTTTCATTTCTCTTGTCAATAATCTATGCACCCAACGTGCATAGATTTTTCTGTACCTCAGTGACTGTACCAGTGATACCACACTACCCGATGACAAACGAGTCATTCCAGCAAGGTGTCGTGTCGTCACAAATCTGTCATCTTGAATGATTTGATTAATGCTCTCCTTATTCACATCACGCACTGCCGTCGATGGTCTACAGCATCGTGGATTGTCCAGTAAAGAGAAATCACCTTCTCTAAACTTCTGCAACCACCACTGGATACTGCTGCGATACACTGTGTCCTCCCCATAAACGATGTGGCGGGGTCATCACCGGTCTTGAACAGGAATTCCGTCACCGACCGTTGTCGCAACACGACACCTACTTCAGAGTCCATTATGGCTCACCTATAAATAAAAGAATACCTTTAAATACCTACTTATAGCTAAATGTTCACAGAACATTTCATTGTCCTCCGGCAAAAAATAAAAAAATTCGAGACGACTGTGCAAAACTTTTTGAAGGCCCTTTGTACAATCCTCCGTTGTGAAATTATTTTTGAAGTTATAATTCAATATTTTGTCCTTTTCTCTGTCATCTTCCGTTTCGGTGTCATTGAGGTCACTGAGTGACTGAATAGGTGATTTCTAACAGCGTACCCATTTTGATAATACCAAAACTTTGTAAAGATTTTAGTCAGTTCGTCTGGCAAAAATTTACTTTCAAGTAATTAAACACTTCCCTCATTGCTCTCCTTACGCTAATTTTCACTTCTTTCAGTGCTTATTTGTGTATACCTATATCTCCGTCAATACCAATCAATGGACTGTGACCGAGCCAGTTCTGTGTCCTTCCATTAAAATTTAGTACTTACGCCGTAAGAGATTCTCAGTCTCGCTGTCAAGTGGAGAAAGAAAATTGTTGAATCTTTCCCTCCTTTGATAAACTAGTAGACCGCCCATGCGCTTAAGGCAGCGTAGAAACGTATTCGTTGGTCGAATACACAGTAACATCGAGATAGCGTAGTGAGCAAAGGGAAGCATGTGTTCTTCAAATGGAATTCCCGCTTCAGTTTGCTAGAAGAAAAATGGTATCCTCTATAGCGCCAGTATTATCAACTAAAGAAGCCAGCATGTTGGTTGTGGGGTCATTATATGAGGCGGTTTGTGGTTCATCCCTCCGGTACAAAGAACAACGTCGTATGACATAAACAATTAAGTAATAACTAATCAGTTGTTACCAATACTAGATGCCCGCATCTCGTGGTCGTGCGGTAGCGTTCTCGCTTCCCACGCCCGGGTTCCCGGGTTCGATTCCCGGCGGGGTCAGGGATTTTCTCTGCCTCGTGATGGCTGGGTGTTGTGTGCTGTCCTTAGGTTAGTTAGGTTTAAGTAGTTCTAAGTTCTTGGGGACTGATGACCATAGATGTTAAGTCCCATAGTGCTCAGAGCCATTTTTTTTTGCCAATACTAGAGATCAAGTGGGGTGAAAAATGTTGTTCACGCACATGAATCATGCCATAGAATCAAGATGGCGCCCAGGTCTGCTATCAATTGAAATATTACCCGCCACACTAAAAACAGATTTTTCACAAAGGGTTAGTCTGCGTAGTAACGAACTCGTCACTCTCTTATGTTTAGTGCGTTTGTCTTTCTTGGGATAATGGACTTGTGATCGTATTCAGTAATTACACTGAAGTGTGTAAAACACATACAAAATCGATATTTAAGAAACTGTAAAACCATTTGGCCTTTCTAACACGTCAGTTTGTCTGAACTGCTATATTCAGACCTTATACAGTCACTTACTTCATATGGGCTGTTATGAACTGTTGCGTCGTTCATTCGTTCACCGTACCATCTGAGAGTCAGCATTATCTTTTATGAGGTGGTTAGGAAGATCGTTCCCAATTTTGAAAATCTCTATGTTCTCTTCACGTTTCCATTAATATGAAATCTTTCTCTGATGAATTACTCACCCTCTTTGAATCGTGAGGTGAGATCTTTTGCTATCCTTAGTTTTTCAGCGTTTTTAATCAATCCACCCAGGTTCCATGATACCCTCCAATTCTCTTCCCGTTGTGCTCAAGCAAAACACTAGTGGCTGGAATGCTGACTACTGTGTAAGGATCTCACATAATTCAGTTTTCATTGAGATATTTCAATCTAACTTTATCTATGACAACAACAGAAGATGAAGAAATGGAATAAAATTCGTGCATCTCTCAGGACTTGAACCTAGATCTCCACACTCACAACAGCAGCACAGTAAAAAAATGGTTCAAATGGCTCTGAGCGATATGGGTCTTAACATCTGAGGTCATGAGTCCCCTAGAACTTAGAACTACTTAAACCTAACTAACCTAAGGACATCACACACATCCATGCCCCAGGAAGGATTCGAACCTGCGACAGTAGCGGTCGCACGGTTCCAGACGGAAGCGTCTAGAACCGTTCGGCTACACCGACCGGCAGCTCAGTAAAATTGATGCACGGAATATCCTAGACGAATGCCTTCCCTAACATAAACGTCAATTCACGTCATCAGCTTATTTTCTCCTTCTTAGATCGACACTAACAAGGGGAAAATAAGCTGAAGACATTGTAGATAAAGATGAGACTCAACCGTCTCAAGGAAAATTTAATCATAACAGAACACCTACATCTAAGGGACAGGCAAAATTTCACCATTACGTCCAACACTGGGGTGCTATTCCAATAGCGAAGAGCCTCGTCAATAACGATGATCTAAGAGCTAGAAACTAAGCTGGAGATGTGGACTGAAGTTTCTATTGCGGATGATTTAGGACTAGGGTGGCCGAGGTTGGTGTTATGTCTAGCACACCTACATGATATACCGAGAAACCTGTGTTGAAATCTTGTCTGTGACAAAAATTTTAATTCTTTTCTTCAGCTTCTATAATTACTGTGGAATGAGTTGCGATGTTGGTTGGGTTTACGCAGTTTTTCATATCATTCGATTGTCGTAAACATGTACCTAAGTAAACGTTTTGCTTTTGTGGAAGAGATTCCTTTTTATTCTTTTTAGTTGTAATGTGTACCAGTGGTTTCGTATCTTCTCTGTTTGCACCTTTGGACAGTTTAGCATGCAAAATCAATGCTGTTTATGCCTTACGTTCTTCTGCAAATCATTCGACTTCTTTCGAGAAACGTGAGCTCTTTTCATGAAAGCTTTGCGTTATCTATTCGCTTGGCCCGATTATACTTGATTTTTGGGCACTAGTGTACTACTTTTTCCATTATTGCCAAGTAATGCACTTTCTTTCAAAAAAGGCAGGTTAATGATTAATTGTTTAAGAACTGTAGGTAGGTAGGATCTTCCACATTCCCAAATTCGTAATTAGAGTTTTGCGGTTTAAGAAAATAGATATTACTGAAACACTATTTAAATTGCTTATAGCTTGCTTTAACAGCATGATATTACTTAGGTGGAAGTGCACCCTCCCCCCTCCCCCACCAGCCATGTACTTTGCCGTTGATGGTGTGGCTTGTGTGCCTATGTGACATAGACAGCCATGCCGCAAGTGGAACCACAACAGATGGGTATCTGTTGCGATGTGAGACAGACAGGTGGTTTCTGAAAAGGGGCAGCAACACTTTTCAGTAACTGCAGCAGCAACAGTCTGGATGACTGGGTGAACTTGCCTTCTATTATGTTGGTGCATAAATTCGTAGCTTTACTGTTTTGCATGTTGTTGTTCCGGTTGCTATGGATTTATGTATCGGTTGTCAGTTTTTATTTGTTGTTCACTACCGCTATTTGATCTTACTTATTGTCACTTTGTCATTTGGAGGTAGTGAGTGGAGCCATGGACGCTAGAAAATGGAGTGCCAAGTGGAGACATTGAAACATTTTCGATATTCTTCTGTTCGAGTTCACTATAGGAGTGAGAGAAGCGAAGGCCGTGTATGGGGATCACACAATTGGACAGGGTATGACAAGAAAATGGTTCCCTCGTCTTAAGAAGGATCTTTTTGACATTACTAGTTCCACAAGTTCAGGAAAATCTTCGTCGTTTGATGAAGAGCGTTTAAACACATTAATCCACAATGATCCATGTCACTGTACTCGAGAACTGGCAAATGTGATGAACTGTAATGTGCGTGCGTGAATTCCTAAGGGACCAAACTGCTGATGTCATCGGTCTCTAGACTCACACACTACATAAACTAACATATGCTAAGGACAATACACACACCCACGCCCGAGGGAGGACTCGAACCTCCGTCGAGAGGGGCCTCGCGATTCGTGACATGGCGCCTCTAACCGCTCAGCCACTCCGCGCGCCGAAGAACTGTAATCATTCCACCATATTGCGCCATTTGCGTGCAGTGGGGAAGGTTTGAAAATTGTTTGTGTGATTACAGCATGCTCTAAACTAAAATCATAAAAATCAGAGGGTGCCCATATGTGCCTCTCAGCTTGCTCGTCGTCATTTGGCTCGAGAACAACGCCTACCAATCCTGGCCTGTACCGTTACTAGTGATGAGGAATGGTGTCTTTATGCTAACATAAGGAAAAGAAAGGAATAGTTGAGCCCAAACAGAGCAGCAACTCCCCGTGCAAAGAACCCCGCACATACACAAAAGACAACGTTAAGCGTCTGGTGGAACAGGGATGGTGCAACGTACTATGAATTGTTTCCCCTAGATGTAACCATCAGTACTGACAGTATTGTCAGCAGTCATATAGACGCAATCCTAGAAAAACGAACAGGATTACTGCGTGAAGTGATGCTACTCGATGAAAAGGCCCGCCCGAAATCTGCTAGACTGATAAAACTCGCTATGCAGGAATTGCGTTGGGAAGTCATTCCACACCCACCTTATTTACTTGATCCTGCGCCCTCAGATTTTCACATTTTCCTCTCTCCATCTAACAGCTTTGAGGGAATTTACTTTCTAAATGAAAATGCGTTCCGAACATGGCACGACGAGTTCTTTGTATCAAAACCACGTCATTTCTACAGTCGCAGAATCGAAAAGCCACCCCAGCGTTGGCAGACTGTTGTAAACAGTGAAGGAGAATATGTTATTGATTCCTAAATTCGCAGCTATGTGTACCTGTTATGTTTATTAAACTAATAGAAAAACGTTAAGAATTTATGCACAAACCCTAATAGAAACCTTGGATTTCGAAGGAGATATAGAATTTAATTGGTGAAAAGAGAAAATATAAAAATTCAGTAAATGAGGCACACGGAAGGGAACACAAAGATATAAGAAATGAATGAAATGCTGAAGGACTAAGCAAGAAAGGCTAGAGGACAAATATAAGGACTTAGAAGTATATTTTCCTGCGGAAAATATAGGTACTGCCTACAGGAAAATTAGAGAACCCTTTCTAGAAAAGAGAAGCAGCTGTATGAATATCAAGAGCTCAGACAGAAAACCAGTACTAAGTAAAGGCAATATTATTGAAAGGCATAGAGTACGTAGATGATGCAGAGAGATATGATACTGCGAGAAGAATTTCACGAAGCACTTATAGACCTAAGTCGAAACAAGGCCACTGCAGCAAACAACATTCAGTCTGAACTACTGACAGCCCAGGGAGAGCCAGCCACGAGAACAACGTGCAGGACATATGAAACTGATGAAATATCCTCAGACTTCAATAAGAAACTAATAATTCCAATTCCAAAGAAAGCAGTTGCTGATAGGTGTGAATATTACCACACTTTTGGTTTCTGTGTGCATTTAGTCTCATCAGTTAAAAAGTAAAAAGACAAATTATACATCTGTATTGTTGTGTAAATTAGTTTGCTGATAGTGTTATGGGTGTAATAGACACATTTCATTTATCACAGAAAATAACGTTATTGCGTTGGGTAAAATTTCCCAGAAGAAAGGTGCAATTTTATCGTGTTCAACATTTAGCAGTAAAGATTTGGAATTAAAAAAAGTAATGAGTATGAAATATTATTTAAATCAATCGTTGTTTGCCTATAATGGCTACAAATTTGTTTTCAAGTGACTGCATATGAGTTCATGTGTGTCCACTTGCTGCAGTGTTATTTCTTTCTCATACAGACAGGCTGCAAATGGTCCGGTATAAAATAATGATCCTGTTGCACATATTATGTAGTCTTAAAACGAATATTAAAGCCCATTTACATAGAATCAGTCATTTTATACCCAAGAAAATTTTTCGTTTTGCAATTTGATCAGTAAATTTCACTCTTTTTTACTGACGACCATTGACATTTGAAGCTGGCCACCAACTTTACTGACTTTTGAAGTAAAGATTATTATGGGACTGGGTGTGGAAACTACAAAGCGTGCGTAATCTTTGCATTCGGGGCCCTGCCTGAGCTTCCCCCACCCTGTAGCTTCCCCCACTGCAGCTGTCTCCCACCACTGCCTGTGTGCCCCTACTCCGCGACTCCTCCAACAGTCCACGAAGAGCGCAGCTGACACTTAGTTCGAGTGAGATCTCCGTGCATAGTGCGACTTGTGTGAGCTATTCGAAGAACGTCACAGTGCTTTGCGCGCGCTCCGGGTGGTTTCACAGTATCAGTTGGATCACTCGATAGTGCATTATGTCGTCACTGGCTGCCAATGAATTAGGACAGAACGCGGTTATGTGCTACTTCCCTTGGCTTCCGTACTACCTTAGGTACCAGATTGGGTTTGATATTCTTGTTAATACTCCTGATACAGAAGGGGATCCTTCCGTGGCAGGTCAATCTCCGCACTTGATCCATGTTCAGTTGCACTTTCCAGATGGGTTTCTCTGTAATCCTGCTAACTTCGATGAACTGCCACATCCCCTTTTCTTTCTAGGTGGTGACCAAGACGTCTACCCTCCACACCCCCATTTCAATCCGCCAGTGTACCCAGATTACTTACATGCAACCGCACCCTTAAACCATCTTGTGCAGATGTACTTCCACAGAGTTATGATGTGGCAAGGACAACTTGATACTCGTGTCGTTGTACATGTCGTAAATGGTCAGCCTGGGGAATTTATAGCAATTGATGACACACTATACAGTGCCATTCCTCAGTGTAAAGAGTGCGGTGAGTTTCATAGTGAGCCAGAACACGTTCACAACAGACGACCACAAGGCGGTCGAAAACGCAAGCGTTCAAAGCAGTCGCACAAACAGTCAGGACGTTCACATCAGCATCACTCAAAGTCTGGAGTCACAGGTCAACGAGACACACCATATCCAGCTAGACCCACATGCAGTGAAAGTGTCACCACAGACCCCAGTGAGTATAACGTAATGCTTATGAACTTCTTCATTGACAATTAAAGCGGAACACAACCTATTAACTATGATTGCCTTTGTAATGTTCTCTGTAAACGTGCTCCTGTATTCATGAATTGCACTAAAGAACTATCAAAATTAGAAAATGTCGTTGCCACTGTCTAGCGAAAACAGGTGAATACACTGCTGCCAACAAGATTTGAAGTAATTGTGTTATGTAATCACTATGAACCTTCGTTAATCACTAACAAAATTCGTAGTTCATTAGAATGTGATAAGGCGTATAAGCCAGATGTAGAATTCTGTGTGTGGAACATGTATGATAATTTGTTGACTGTGATGCATACTGAACAACTGCACACTTACAATTAGAAAATACTAAAGCAAACTAAGAATTCAAAAGTACATATGTGTTATGTACATAGAGCGTTATTCTGTACAGACTGCAGCACATACTACAATCTGGCTTGGCCATTTTAGTTTCAAGTCTTTCCTTTTCAGCACTGTGTATTTAATACTGTTTCGTTATGTTATACACATCCTGTGGTGTCACCGCCAGACACCACACTTTGCTAGGTGGTAGCCTTTAAATCGGCCGCGGTCCGCTAGTATACGTCGGACACACGTGTCGCCACTATCAGTGACTGCAGACCGAGCGCCGCCACACGGCAGGTCTAGTTTCGAGAAACTCCATACCAGTCGCCCCAGTTGGACAGCCGACTTTGCTAGCGATGGTTCACTGTCTACATACGCTCTCATTTGCCGAGACGACAGTTTAGCATAGCCTTCAGCTACGTCATTTGCTACGACCTAGCAAGGCGCCATATTCAGTTACTATTCTGAACAGATAATATTGTGAATCATGTACCGTCAAGAGCGACATTCATAATTAATTGATTAAACTTAAGTATCACACTAATTACGTCCGCTTTCTGAATTCTAATTCCTTGTCATGTTCCAGACCTCACGTCAGTAGAGTCCTTCCCTTCTCACGCCAGCCTGCGTGAGCTAAAACGCGTGCATTTCGGCCCCCACTAGTAACACGGTTTTCGCTCTTCTGCCAACACAACACATCTAGCACTAGTTTTGTATTCTATGCAGAAATTAAAATAGTGTGAACTTATGTTCATAGTTAATGAGGGGAAAGTAACAAAATTGATTTATGATGTGTGTTTGCTTTTCTACTAGATGCAATAACAAATCTCTTACCAAACATTTATGAGTATTAGTTCTCTTAAGGATAATATGAAAACACATAACAAATTACATTCTGTCACACAGTAAACGGTATCTAATTTAAAACTATACTGCTTGTTGTAGACTTCCACTGATTGTCTGTTATAGTCACATAATTTTTTTTTCAGGTTGATGAAAATATCTAAATTTCCAGTATGCAAATCTTAGTTAATTTGTGCACAGTCGTCACTATCAAGTTTCTAATTTCAGTTGTATTTTGGAAACTCAAAATTCCTAAGTAAATCACAAATAATTTGCACATAACATGAATTTTTCACATGAATGAAATTGTTTCAGCAGTCACAGTTGTGCATTAAGTTATCTTGTTTAAGTTTTTACCACAGCCCAGAATAAAACATAACAGGAAATTCAAGCGATTTAGCAGTCTTGCAGAGCATACAGCAGCCAAGAAATATTCGTTTACTTGTAATTTCTTTTTTTAAGAATAACTTTCACTAGCTGTGCTGTATTAAACTAGTTATCAGTGACTTACCTGTAGCAAATAATTTGTTAGATTTCTGTTAAATCTTCTACCTTTTTTTTTTTCAGGAAACCATCTGCAAAATCAAGATGAACCTACATTGATTCATCAGATGGCAGGTGAAGATCAACATGGGTTACCTGAAAGGGTGGAATGATTACAACACTAAAAGGAGAATGTCAGATCAGTTTCCACCCAGGCTACTGCTGCCACCACCATAAAGAAAATGGATCGTTTTGATGAGGATGGTCAGAATAATAGTGAAAATTTTGTTCATGGTGATGAATACATATTTTTTACGGGTGGGTAATATACATGGATTAAAAGCTAAGTAAAATGTCCATGTTCATCAGTGAACATACAATAGGGAATAGCTATGTCTACAGAATACATCACTGTTGGATGAATAAGCTTAATATGAAAACTTGTACTGAAGCTGTGACAGCAGTCATACTATTTTTGTTGTGGAATTACTAAAGTTAGAAGGGACAATTACAGCAAAGTATAACTGGAAATAGAAGTCGATATTTTGGTTGAATTAGACTCTTGTAATCAGGTTATTAACCTTTGGATATGGTAAATAATATCTAACCTATATAGCTGTGTTGTTTGTGCACTACAGTTCGATATGATTTCATGAATTATAAATTTAGTGGTTGTTACGAGTGACTGGCAAGAGTGAGAATTAAGTGGAAAAACATTTTTTATACAGTGTGAAGAATGGATGCTTACCTTTACCAGATATGATATCATACTTGATTGTTTACCATAGCCTTTTATAGCATAATGCAGTATATTGAATCATTTCTTGTTAGATAAATTTTTGGGGATGTGTTTTTCTCTACATATAGTACATGCATATTACTACAACTTGTAAAATGTATGACTAATTTAATTTTTCTATAAAGGAATTCTGATCGATCAGTTTTCTATGAATCTTCCAAAAATTATAGTATCTTACACCTGTAATTCTACAAGAGTGCTAAAAATATTTAAAAGTACAGTTTTATACTCATTCACGTATATACACCAGTTATCCTTAATATAATTGTCAAAATATTTATGTAATTGACAATTTTGCCTTTTGATGTATTTCTTTATAATGAGTATTTTATAGTAATGTAATATTATGTCTGTATGTTTCTCATTTATTAAAGAATCAATACATTGAACAAAATCCCTTTCATGTGATTTTTTGTTCCAATTGGCATTTAGGCTACGGGTAAGCAGTGACATATCTAAATACAAGCTGAAGAACTTCTACAGCATATGATGACGGCTAACATAGAGCAAATTAATATGAATTCTGAGATTATAGGTCCCTATAATAAACAAAGTTTAGTAGTGTGAGATGAGATAACATATCTTAATGAGAGTATTTTGCTCATCATCAATGTTTGTGCTAAAATGCTGCCATGAAAGTGGTGTCAGGATATTCTGAAGCATTGACTGAAGTTACACACAGAATGTTTCTTGCAGAACCAAAACAGAGATAAAAATGTACATAGAAAACTAGCAATGTTACTCTGTCAGAAACAACAGCTGCTATTTCTAGAAATTTTTGCAAGTATGAATCCAGATCTGCTGTACATACTTAACGTATGTATATATAGAGTAAATATGTCTTTTTTAAGTGATGTAATTGTAATAAAGAATACTCGTACATGCAGTTTTGCTTATATTGTGGTGCTTACAAGATTCAGGACAAAAATTTCGACAAAATCTCTCACTGAATGACATAGTATTCAACAAATTAACTATTATCGAAGTTAGTAAATTAACGGCAAAAAATTCGTCATGTGACTACAGCAAATTTGCAAGAGAAAAATTACAGTTATTGTTCTTTAGGAATTTTCATGAATCTGATGCTGAAAATAAATGGATGTAATATATATTTCTCAAATACACTATTGTTGTGGCAGCAAGGAAGCTGATAATCGTGTCAGTATTGAAATAGTACTAAAATTTTGGACAATTTATTAACTTCTTAAATGTTTTAATGATCTTTATTCTTGTATGTCTCTCTCATAGTTTTCTCATCAGGAATTTTGTAATGAGTATCTGGGTGTAAGACTGGTTTAAGTCAAAATATTGTCATGAACAGGGACACTCACTATCCTGCTTGAAAGTTTGTAATGTCACTGAAAACAAAACAACAATTTTATTTCTAGAATATAATACATAATAATACAAAAATTTATGTTGTGAAACAAATACTGTTCGCGAAATCAATACCTCTCATAAAATATATTCTCACTCACTAAAAGTAGCACACATTACAGCAGTTCTAATTCATTAGCAGTGCTTTTAATCAGTACAAAATCAATATAGCCATGAATGCTCTAAAACAGATTATGTTCACACATTACTGATCTAACATTCTGATCACTGAAAACCATCCTTGCTCAATGTATTCCTATATGTTTTATAAGACTAAATGCTCTTAGACAAAGATTCTGAAACACAGTCCACCTCACATAGTAAATAGATAATATAAAACATGAAGTAATTGACAAGTAAATAAAAACAGGATGCTGTATCACTTAAAGGCAAACAATGAGGACACTGTAGTTGTTTTGTCAACAACGATAAAACATTTTGTGAAGTTATTTTTAGTTTATTATTAAAGTTAACATATTCTGATATACAATTAAAATTTCTGTACAAAATACTTTTATCGTTCATTAAATAGGCGACCAAATAAGTCAGTCAACTGCATTTATACCTCAATATTTATAAAGCTGCTGTCACAACACAGTCGCAACAAAATGTCACGTAGAAGACAGGTGGCCATGTAAGAAATGAATAACGAAGCTGCATAAAGTTTGGACTGGTCACTATTTAAAAAGTCATGCTTCAAATTAACGTGAGTTTGTTGTTCCCAATATAACGCACTTCCAACATACCCATCTTCAGAAATCTTTCAAAAAATATCAACGATCTATGGTAAATACCAAAGAGAATCACTAATGTAATAGTTACAACATTGCCACCGTATTTCGTCCCAGTTGACCATGGATATAATAAACAAGAAAATAATGTAAAATTACACTGAAAATAAGAAAACGAATGAAATGAGCCATACTGGCTGACCTCAGCTTGTAACAAAACCTAGCAGTAGAAAAGAGCACAAGAGCTACAGGAGTGTCTTTACAAAAATTGTAAGAGCATAGAAAGAGAATAACCAAAATAAATATATTGTAATACAGTTCCATGAAAAATGAGGGTACAGTTTGTTACTGCTAGTATAAAAAGTGACAGGTGAAAATGAGAATAAGATGTAATGTCTGTGCAAACTACCTCTTCTCGAGATACAAAAAGGTATAAAAAGTTAAGACGATAATGACATTCAATGTCTGAGCAAACTGAATTTTGTGTTTAGATAGGTATTATTCGTTGAACTATCAACATTCTTTCATAGTGTTTGTAGCATGAAATGGCGGGGGTTGTGTGTTGGGAGGGGAGAAGATGGGTAATATGAGAGACCAAGGAGGTGTCACAGTACAAGTGTACAAGTGTTAAATCACATTATTTTTGGCAACTGCCATTAATTTTTTTTTTTTTTTTTAGATTTCAATCTCTTCCAAAATATCCAAATCTCATCATTTGTCCTCTATACTAAGACAGGTAAAGGCTTTTCAGTTGCCTCCAGTATGTTTATTACTGACAAGATGGTATCCTAGGGCTGTGAAATTTTTATTGGAGAGTTCCTGAAACCCTTTTTGAAAATCACGAAGCGTTTTTTTAACGGTGATAGCTAATATAATCATGAGTGCTGACTCTCTCGTCACCCAAGGGCGTACAAACGTGCGTTCTTCTGTGCAATGTTAAAAAGATTAGCAAAGTGAGACCTAGACCAAGCATGCATTGAGAAAGCAAAGACAGTCATACAGATCAGTTTGCAAGATGTTTAACGCGGTAAAGTTCGGGGTCTACCTCTTATTCAAACCGGTTTAAAGAACGTAACGCAAGGGCATTTAGCAAAGCTAATACACAGTTACGCTTCCAGACACATAGAAAGCTCAGATCAGTACTACACACTTCGGCAGGTGAAAACCTAATTGGATTTTTAAAACAGGTGCCTGCAATAAAATCATGTGAGTCTTGTGAAAAAAAAATTGATCAATCGAACAGATCGTGATTTTCAAGCATGATTTAACGAAGACTGCAATAAAAACAACACGCCCTTGGGATGCTATTTTGTCAGGAAGAGACATACTTTGGAGGCAGCTGAAGAGTTTTTAACTGTCTTCCATACAGAGCCGAATGGTTTACATTTTTATATATTGGGAGAGATAGAATTCGGCAAAAACTTTAATGACAACCTACGCAATATTCTGAATGAGCAAATCAACTCTAATCGGAAGAGCGTTTCTGATGTTTTTCAAGATTTGTTATATACACAGGTCTTCTCGTTTCCAAGTCCCTTGTTCTAAATAATGTAATTTGGCACTTGTGCTGTAAAGCCTCCTTGGTCAAATGCGTTCTACTTCTCCCTCACTCCCCACCCACCCGTTCCCACCGCCCACCTGCTTTGGACATTTCGCACAGTGTTGTTACTGCTCTCTGAATAGTAAGTCTCTAAACACAAATACCAAGTTTGCAAATTTGTTAGTTCATTAGGAAATAACGTATTCAATGGTTCATTTTGCGCGATAGATAGTAATGTTGTGGGATGAGTGATTATACAGTCACATCTCAAATTAAGTTGTACACACAGTTCCAGTCTGAACATATCTATTTCCTTTTCACAAAAACAGAAAAAGATATACCGATGTTAACTAGTAATTCCTACCCATCACCTTCTTACATTAAAATACTGGTATTTTTCTATGGAAAGGAAGGAATTGTCAAGGAGAAATTTTCTCAGGTTATTATCAAATTTTACTTTGCTCTCTGTGAGCTGTATTAGTGATCAAAATTTGTTGTTGCAGCATTGAGTATCAGTTTTCGTACTGAAGACAACCTTAAGGTGGAGTAATGAATGTCATTTTTCCTTATGGTATTGTAATTATTTATTTCATTGTTCCCCTTGAACGGTAGTGGATTATTTACAACCAATTTCATGAAGGAATAAATATACTGTGAAGCATGAGTCGGAACGCCCAACTCCTTAAACACAGGACACACATTATCATCACGACACGTTTTTGCAAAATGAAGATTTTCTTTCTTAAAAATGAATTATGCCAGAACATTATTCCATAATACACTATTGAACGAAAATACGGTAAATATGTAAACTTTCCGGTTTTTCTCCCCACAAGATTCTTAATGATTCTAAGCTCAAATGCGGCTGAAATGAGTTGAGTTGTTTTAGAAGATCCAAAATATATTTTTTCCAATTTAAATTCTGATCAATATGGACCCCTAAGCATGTTGAAGTTTCCACCGTACTTATTATTTCTTCTTCATGTGTTACACTTATCATTGGTGTAGTACCTCTAGACATGCAAAACTGAATATGTTGTGTCTTTTTAAAACTGAGGGTGAGAAAATTCTCAAAAAACCGGTCAATGACACTTTCAAGAACTTTGTTTACAATTTCTTCTGTTTCTGTGTGTATGCTTACATTGATTATAATAATTCTGCCTGTTGTATACTAGATGGACGATCATTTACTTACGTGAAGAAGGATAGACGACTTTTGTCTAAAAGAGATGGGGCCCCTCCACGCCCGCACCAACGTGGTGACCAAACCAAAAGTTCTACTGTCACCTCCGTAAACATGTTAGTTGTCTAGTAAGTGGATCACAGGATGCTGGGCTGTGATGTTGTCCGTGCGTCTGGGTAAGGCTACGCATTAACACGGTCCATCGGGTGATAGATAGTGGACGAAACGCGAGTGAGGGTAGCGATTTGAAGAGCAGAGGGAAAAAAGTGCCATGGCTCGTGCCGTGGGAAAACAAGCTCTGCGACTGTGGGATGGGTAGTAAGAGCAGTAGTGGCTTACTAGCTGCGATAGCTCATGCAAGGTTGGATTTGTTAGTATAGGTATCATGCATCATTACCATGGCAAGCGATGGCGATGTGTCCCAGTTGCTGCTGCTGCTGCTGCATTCCTGGAACAATCAAGATCGTTATACAGTAGTGGGAGATCGGCCATATATCATCTCACTGTGTGGGGGATGTGTGGAGCTTGTTTGCGTGCAGTGTACGGTACGGCTTCCCTGTGTGGTGCCAGTTATTCGGCAGTGTATTCCAGCTGGATATCCAGTAATGGCGTCTGATTAACAGGGGCTCGCCTGTGCCGTTGTGTTTGCGTATGCTTGGCCATAGATGTTATGTCCTTACAAGTGTGTCTTTTGGTCTTTTTTTTGTTTCCATCTATGGTGGTGGTCGTAGTTCCCCAGATTCAGAATAAACGGGTTCTGCGAATGTCTGGAGTTTCTGTATAGTCTTGTGGTGAGTTTGTGGATTACCTCCGTGAGAGTCTCAAGTCGGTATTCCCGGTGAAGGGCCGCGATGCGTGTGTATCGTGGAGCATTGCTTATGATTTTGAGTACTTTGTTTTGTATGAGCTGCAGACGGCGCAGGCGTGTAGGCGCAGCGTAGCCCCAGACAGGAGCTACGCACGTCATCAGGGGTCGGATAAGTGTCATGTACGTGGACCTCGACACCCTTCTGTTCAGTGTGCTACGCCTGTTGAGCATAGGATAGAGCTGTTTGAGCCTCGCGCTAGCTCGGTTGGTCATGTGTTGTATGTGGTCCCCCCAGAGTAATTTCTGGTCCAGCCAGACACCGAGGTATTTGACTTTCTCGCGGAAACGTATTGGACGTGCATGTGGAGTTATTGGTCTGCAGTAGCGGTGTTTGCGCAGTTGCTTCGGTCTTCTAGTGAACAGAACGGCTTGGCACTTGTCGATGTTTACTCTAACACGCCATTTCTCCAACCAAGGCTCGGCCACTCTGAGTGCAGTCTGTAGGCGTGAAGTAATGTTTGATGGTTTCCAATCTTGCGCAAGGATGGCTGTGTCATCCGCGTAGATTTCCATCATTGTGTTGTGTGTGGTTGGGAGATCGTTTATGTAGAGGTTAAACAGTAGGGGCCCTAGGATGCTTCCCTGGGGTACTCCCGCGTGTATACCGTGTCGTGTTGATTGTTTTCCCTGCACGTCAGTGTTGAAGCTCCTGTCTGTGAGGTATGAGTGTATTAGATGCAGCAGCCCGTCAGGGAATCCCGCGTCGCTGAGTTTGCGGATTAGGCCGTTGTGCCATAGACGGTCGAAAGCCTTTTCGATGTCCAGGAACACTGCCCCTGTAGCTTTGTTTATGATGAAGCCATGGGTTGTATGTTCAACGACCCGTAGGAGTTGTTGTGTTGTGGAGTGGTGATTCCTGAAGCCGAATTGCTCCGGTCTCAGGATGTCATTTGTTATGCAGTGCCTAGTGATGCGTTTGAGAATCACCTTCTCAACAATCTTACTGAGCGAGCTCAGAATGCTGATGGGTCGGTAATTTTGTGGGGGGCTGTGGTCTTTCCCCGGCTTCCTGAACATCAGGACCTTGGCCGTCTTCCAAAAGGCGGGGAAGTGTTGGTGTTTAGTCTGAACCTTGAGGAAGCCCATTGGTAATTTCTTCCCAGTCAGAACTCTGCCCCCAGATTATATTGCTTGAATTACTAAGAACAGATCTCTGCATTCTTTTGGATAGATGCAACATTATCCATTGGTTGACTATATCAACAATCCCATAGAATGTTAATGTTTCTAGGAGAATACAGTGACTCACACAATCAAACGTCATAGAGAAGTGGCAGGAAATACCTACCAGTGATATTTTATTATTTAATGGTTGTAAAATATGATGAGCGGACGTGTAAGTGGCATTCTCAGAATAGCAACATTTCTGGAACCCAAACTGTGATTTGCTAAGGATACTATTGTTGCTAAGGTGAGATACTATTCTAGAATACATCCCCATCTAAAATATATTGGAGAATTATGTCAGCAGTGAAACAGGTCGATAATTATTGACATCTCTCTTGTTACCTTCCTTAAAGGGGGGTTTAACAACGCCATATTTCAGTCTCTCTGAGAAAATGCTTTGAGTTAATGACACATTACATTTTTCAGAGAAAACTGGGCTTCTTATATGGAAACTAATTTTTCGCACTCTTTTAAAATTATACGTTGTGGTGTTGGAAGTCAGGTGTAGAAGCTGTAGAGATCTGTAGTGACTGAATAAAGAGTCCCAGACCGTTCTTTCCACCAACCAGTCGTCTTCTAAAGTTGTGTCTCCAGCGCAGAAGACAGCTCGTCGGTTGCGGGATTATCTTCGGTGGAGTCTGTTTAGGATATGTTGTCAACTGCGACGAAGTGTGGCGCCACTATTACGACAATGCCGCCATCTGGCGTGAATGTTAGCCTCTAAGTTTGAAGTTACGATTTTTTCACTAACTTGCTTATGACTGTTACATGCACATCTTGTAACCTTCTTGCAGCACGATTCTCCTAGGTATGTTTCTGCTTGAAGTAAGTTGTGTGTTCAAATAAGGTTTTTTCATTTACTTCCCTATTCTCATACTGTCTTGTAATTTCCATGTTTCTTTAGTAGTTTTTGACCGATATCTGAAAATAACGTATTACATCAATAAAGTCGTTCTGTCCTGAAGCACGGCTTTTTGATTAGCAATCAAGCCAGCCTTCATGCAGTACTACTGTTCGATGATGTTAAAATCTTGTTTGTTCTTATTTCGCGCAACACTCATTTAGATAAATAAAAATAGGTTCTAAGAATATTTTCAGTGTGTCTGGTACATGAGAATTAGCATTAACATTGTAATGCTGCAACTTCAGTTTTTTATGCAAGTGTTTGACAACAGTAAATTATCGTCATTGTACCTGCAGACTTTATTTTCTAATGCCATTTTGGTATTGATTATTATAAAAATTTAAATAACTGTATCTGCAAACATAAAAAGAAATTTCAAAAGACCTAGGTGTTAGACTTGTTACAATCGATCCTAATATGTTGTTGTTTCGAAAATGTAACCTATGTGACATTCATCCTGATGCACAAGTCCCAGACAGATGTTTCTCCATGCCACTACAAAGAATGTAACTGATACTCTTGGGAAAAGTTGCTTCTGTCAGGCTCTATCACAATAAATTATTCCTGCATGTGAAGGTAACATATGTGGTGGCATGATCAAAATGCTCTGTAAATATTTTAGTTCTATTCAAAAAACCACAACATTTACTGTCAAATACATATGTAAACAGGCAGTAAATTCATTTGACTTACGCTGACGGAAGAAAATGGGAATTCCAAAAAATAATTAATGTACAGTAACGAAATTCCGAGTTTACTTTTGTATAGGTAACATAATTAAATGATTAAAGTTGCAACATCAGAGGTCAATGTAAGCGCGCGATAAGCAATTGTAAATGTGAAATGCTGTTACATTAATAACCAGTGTGACCACCAGAATGTTGACTGTAAGTATGCAGATGTGCATGCATTGTGCTGTACAAGTGGCGGACGTCAGTTCGTGGGATGTAACTACGTACTTGTTATACTTGGACGTTTAGAACAGGGACAGTTAACTCTGGTTGTGAGTGATGCTGGAACTGTAGTCAGATGATGTCCCATATGTGCTCGACTGGAGACACATCTGGTGATCGAACAAGGAAAAGTAACATATCGACACTCTGTAGAGCATTTTTGGTTACAACAGCGATATTTCGACGAGCGTTATCCTCTCGGAAAACATCCCCTGGAATGCTGTTCGTGAATCGCTTCACAATAGGTTGAATTACCAGATTAACGTACAGATTTTTCAGTCAGGGTACGTGGGATAACCACGAGAGTGCTCCTGCTGTCATAAGAAATCGCACACCAGACCATAACTCCAGATGTTTGCCCACTGTGTCGAGCACGCAGACAAGTTTTTTGAGGCGCCCAAGCGGCTTCCGTTTAGAAACACATGGCCATCAGTGTCACCGAGGCAGAACAAACTTTCATCATAAAACGCAACAGACATCAACCCTGCCCTCCAATTAGCTCTCACTTGGCAAATGGCGGTAGTTTGTTGTCAGTGGAATGCGTGCTACAGGGCGTCTGGTGCTGAGCTGTTTTTGAAGTATCCGATTTGTAACAGTTCTGTCGCTGTGGTGGCAACTGCTGCTCACATTGATGCTGCAGACGTAGTACAATGCACCAGAGAAATTATGTTTAACTGCCGTCTGGAGGATCTATGTTCTGTTCTGGGCGCTGGCAAGGATAATTGTTTGGTTGGAGGACTGGAAAAAGGTTTTCAAAGTTTCATGAGACCTATAGAGGAGCTACTCGAATAAAACGTACATGCTCCAAGGTGTGGAAGTGCGTCAACGGATAGGAGATCCTTGGGCTGCCACTATACCTCTCCAAACTGCATCCAAATAACGCAATTTGATATTGGAAGGCATAGCAGCCGGTAAACGTTGTGTGATCGTCTGAGTGTGATTGCGTAACAGCTTTTGGCTCAGAATAGCTAAAATAAAAATGCATATGTACATAAAGTAGAATTATGAAAGAAAACGAAATCCGACACGATAACTATTCTGTTCCAGAGAAAAGTTGTAAACATTCTCACGTGGACGGAAAAAGTTCATATACTCTGATTCATACAAAATTATCCCCTCGTAGTGCACCCCTCGAAGTTGAGTGTTCAGCGCGACGGAATGTCATACCTAACGGCCCGGGTTCGATTCCCAGCTGGGTCGGAGGTTTTCTCCGCTCAGGGACTGGGTGTTGTGTTGTCCTTATCATCATCATATCGTCCCCATCGAAACGCAAGTCGCCAAAGTAGCGTCAACTCGAAAGACTTGCACCAGGCGAACGGTTTACCCGACGGGAAGCCCTAGCCACACGGCATTTCCATTTCCATCCACTCGTTTAACAACGAAATCAGACATTTTTTAGTGAGACGCAGTGCGTGTTGTGGTGCATTTCACCTACTGCAGTGTACAAATTGCATTGTTGCCATCCATTTCCTTAAAGTTCTAAGAATCTGCCCAGTACCTAGAAATGTTTAAATGTGATAGACGATCAGTAACAAGCCAGATGCCTAAAGAATTAAATCGTTCCGAAATTAACACGTCTGTTGTCTAAAAATAAAATAATATATAGATTAAATCAAATTACAGATGGTGAGTTCTTAGGTCATTCCTAGTTAATTTTATACAGGGTGAGTCACCTAACATTACCACTGGATATATTTCGTAAACCACATCAAATACTGACGAATAGATTCCACAGACCGAACGTGAGGAGAGGGGCTAGTTTAATTGGTTAATACAAACAACAACAAAATGCACGGAAGTATGTTTTTTAACACAAAACTACGTTTTTTAAAATGGAACCCCGTTAGTTGTGTTAGCACATCTGAACATATTAACAAATACGTAATCAGTGCCGTTTGTTGCATTGTAAAATGTTAATTACATCCGGAGATATTGTAACCTAAAGTTGACGCTTGAGTACCACTCCTCCGCTGTTCGATCGTGTGTATCGGAGAGCAGCGAATTACGTAGGGATCCAAAGGGAACGGTGATGGACCTTAGGTACAGAAGAGACTGGAACAGCACGTTACTTCCACATGCTAACACCTTTTTATTGGTCTTTTCCACTGACGAACATGTACATTACCATGAGGGGTGAGGTACACGTACACACGTGGTTTCCGTTTTCAATTACGGAGTGGAATAGAGTGTGTCCTGACATGTCAGGCCAATAGATGTTCAATGTGGTGGCCATCATTTGCTGCACACAATTGCAATCTCTGGCGTAATGAATGTCGTACACGCCGCAGTACATCTGGTGTAATGTCGCCGCAGGCTGCCACAATACGTTATTTCATATCCTCTGGGGTTGTAGGCACATCACGGTACACATTCTCCTTTAACGTACCCCACAGAAAGAAGTCCAGAGGTGTAAGATCAGGAGAACGGGCTGGCCAATTTATGCATCCTCCACGTCCTATGAAACGCCCGTCGAACGTCCTGTCAAGGGTCAGCCTAGTGTTAATTGCGGAATGTGCAGGTGCACCATCATGCTGATTCCACATACGTCGACGCGTTTCCAGTGGGACATTTTCGAGCAACGTTGGCAGATCATTCTGTAGAAACGCGATGTATGTTGCAGCTGTTTGGGCCCCTGCAATGAAGTGGGGACCAATGAGGTGGTCGCCAATGATTCCGCACCATACATTTACAGTCCACGGTCGCTGTCGCTCTACCTGTCTGATCCAGCGAGGATTGTCCACGGACCAGTAATGCATGTTCCGTAGATTCACTGCCCCGTGGTTTGCGAAACCCGCTTCATCGGCAAACAGGTAGAACTGCAACGCATTCTCTGTTAATGCCCATTGACAGAATTGCACTCGATGATTAAAGTCATCACCATGTAATTGCTGATGTAGCGACACATGAAACGGGTGAAAGCGGTGACGATGCAGTATGCGCATGACACTACTTTGACTCAGTCCACCGGCTCTCGCAATGTCCCGTGTACTCATGTGTGGGTTCATGGCAACAGCAGCTAACACACCAACTGCACCCGCTTCTCCTGTGACGGGCCTGTTACGGACCCGTTTGCGTGCTACGACCATACCTGTTGCATACAGTTGGCGGTAGATGTTTTGCAATGTGCGGCTCGTTGCATGCTCTCTGTCCGGGTACCGTTCTGCATACACCCTGCAGGCTTCAGCTGCATTTCGTCGACACTCGCCGTAGATGAGTATCATCTCCGCCTTTTCAGAGTTCGAATACACCATGGTCACAGTTCCTACAACACTACACTATCACAGACGTCTGGTAACACGTTGTACTACAGTTGGTCTGCGTGCGGAGACGAATGCAGTATAACAATAGCAGCAAGCGCTACATGCGGACACTGCGACAGCTAGACCAAACCACAACAGTGCACTACAGCCACACTCGTAAACACGGTCGTCATCGTAAACATGTCCCTGCAGATGCTGCTCGGCGACCGTGGCCCGTGTTTGTTACAACACGCAACTGATCGTCGGAGGTTTCATGCGTCAACTTTACGTTACAATACCTCCGGATGTAATTAACATTTTACAATGCAACACACGGCACTGATTACGTATTTGTTTATATGTTCAGATGTGCTAACAAAACTAACGTGGTTCCATTTTAAAAAAAAACGTAGGTTTGTGTTAAAAAACATACTTCCGTGCATTTTTGTATGGTTTGTATTAAACAATTACACTAGCCCCTCTCCTCACGTTCGGTCTGTGGAATCGGTTCGTCAGTATTTGATGTGATTTACGAAATACATCCAGCGGTAACGTTAGGTGACTCACCCTGTATATACAGGGTGTCCCAGCTATCTTGTCCACCCAAAATATCTCTGGAACAATAACAGCTATGGGGAAACGACTTTCACCGGTATCAATGTAGGGCATACGTGCTTTTTAACACAAACTTATGTTTTTTTAAAATGGACCTCCTATATTTTTTTTCAGCAATCCATAGCGTGACAAAGCACATACACAATGGCGTTGATTGCATCGCAATATTCCCATTACATCCCGAGATATTGAGACGCGAAGTTGACGCTTGAAACACCCGACATGCGCTGCTAGCGCACGTCCTGAGACTCAGGTGTGAACCCCATGCTGCCCGTAATTGCGATGTGATTGACATGTATAATCACACCTCCATACTCTTGAAGAGGTCTGAAACGAGTAATACGGTCTGCTGCCATCAACTCTCATAAGCACATAATGGTTTCCCTCTTGCACGTTTTACGTATCTACGTACACAATATGAACCAGTGCCGATCGGTGTACACCCGTCAGGTTGTCTTATTTATTCTACACACCCAAAATAAAGTTTATCCAATGCGTTATGTGACCCATTGTGCCTGTCGCGCAGGGCCTGGCTCTATCTAGTCAAGTGTCCAACGTAGTTCCCACTACTGCCACAGTTACCACTTCGCCTTGTTTATGATTTGCGACCCATGCAAACTCCTGTACTCCACCACCCTCCGAGCATCCCATTTGTTGTTGCTTTGGCGTGCAGTACACCGCTTGCCAGTGTAGTCGTGCATCAGAGTAATCTAGTGACGGCACGGAGGTAGTACACATTGTGAATAAACGTTGTGTTGTGGAACTTATACTGGACAGTATAATATACACACATGAAGATATGGTAGAAATGCTGCTGATCTATGGAGAATGTACGTTGACGGGAAATACATTATGAGATTACTTGTTTGTTGATAGTACTGTTAGCGAACATCTACATCTACTTGACTACTCTGCAATTCACATTTAAGTGCTTGGCAGAGGGTTCATCGAACCACAATCGTACTATCTCTCTACCATTCCACTCCCGAACAGCGCGCTGGAAAAACGAACACCTAAACCTTTCTGTTCGAGTTCTGATTTCTCTTATTTTACTTTGGTGATCATTCCTACCTATGTTGGTTGGGCTCAACAAAATATTTTCGCATTCGGAAGAGAAAGTTGGTGACTGAAATTTCGTAAATAGATCTCACCGCGACGAAAAACGTCTTTGCTTTAATGACTTCCATCCCAATTCACGTATCATATCTGCCACACTCTCTCCCCTATTACGAGATAATACAAAACGAGCTGTCGTTTATTGCACCCTTTCGATGTCCTCCGTCAATCCCACCTGGTAAGGATCCCACACCGCGCAGCAATATTCTAACAGAGGACGAACGAGTGTAGTGTAAGCTGTCTCTTTAGTGGACTTGTTGCATCTTCTAAGTGTCCTGACAATGAAACGCAACCTTTGGCTCGCCTTCGCCACAATATTATCTATGTGGTATTTCCAACTGAAGTTGTTCGTAATTTTTACACCCAGGTATTTAGTTGAATTGACAGCCTTGAGAATTGCACTATTTATCGAGTAATCGAATTCCAACGAATTTCTTTTGGAACTCATGTGGATCACCTCACACTTTTCGTTATTTAGCGTCAACTGCCACCTGCCACACCATACAGCAATCTTTTCTAAATCGCTTTGCAACTGATACTGGTCTTCGGATGACCTTACTAGACGGTAAATTACAGCATCATCTGCGAACAACCTAAGAGAACTGCTCAGATTGTCACCCAGTTCATTTACATAGATCAGGAACAGCAGAGGTCCCAGGACGCTTCCCTGGGGAACACCTGATATCACTTCAGTTTTACTCGATGATTTGCCGTCTATTACTACGAACTGCGACCTTCCTGACAGGAAATTGCGAATTCAGTCGGACAAATGAGACGATACCCCATAGGCCCGCAGCTTGATTAGAAGTCGCTTTTGTGGAACGGTGTCAAAAGCTTTCCGGAAATCTAGAAATACGGAATCAACTTGAGATGCCCTGTCGATAGCGGCCATTACTTCTTGCGAATAAAGAGCTAGCTGCGTTGCACAAGAACGATGTTTTCTGAAACCATGCTGATTACGTATCAATAGATCGTTCCCTTCGAGGTGATTCATAGTGTTTGAATACAGTATATGCTCCAAAACCCTACTGCAAACCGACGTCAATGAGATAGGTCTGTAGTTCGATGGATTACTCCTACTACCCTTCTTAAACACTGGTGCGACCTGCGCAATTTTCCAATCTGTAGGTACAGATCTATCGGTGAGCGAGTGGTTGTATATGATTGCTAAGTAGGGAACTATTGTATCAGCGTAATCTGAAAGGAACCTAATCGGTATACAATCTGGACCTGAAGACTTGCCCGTATCAAGCGATTTGAGTTGCTTCTCAACCCCTAAGGTGGGATTATTGGAACATAATGATTATTAAGTTAATATGTCTGTTTTCTACCCTACTCTACATACCTGTATTGTACCCTGTTGTAGGTGGACGAAATGCTGTTCAGGTAGAACGACTGCACAGAAGACGATTCCCTGACAAGCCATCGCCTTCGCGCCGGATGTTTGGTCGTCTCACGTCTCGTCTACGTGAAACGGGAAGCTTAAATCCAAGACCTCGACATCGTCCTAGAACACGCACATATGAACGTGCTGAAGTTGCTGTGCTCGCTACCATAGCTGTGAATCCTCAAATCAGCACACGTCAAATTGAACGTGAAGTTGGTGTGTCGAAATCAAGTGCACAGCGTATTCTTAAACGTCATAGATTTCATCCTTACCATGTTCATTTACACCAGGATCTTCATGGAAATGACTTCCGCAATAGGTGGGCTCAGCAAAAACTTCTGACTAATCCAAATTTTTTTGCAGATGTTCTCATTACCGACGAGGCATCATTCTCCAACAAAGGAATTGTCAATATGAGGAATATGCGTTATTGGTCCGCAGACAATCCAAAATGGCTCCGTCAGGTAGAGCATCAACGTCCGTGGAAAGTTAATGATTGGTGTGGGATTATTGGAGATGCCATTATCGGACCTTTCTTTATAAATGGCATCCAAAACGGCAGACAGTACTCCAGATTTGTACGACACAATCTTCCTGTTCTCTTGGACACCGTGCCTCTGAACCAGAGAATGGTCATGTGGTATCAGCATGACGGATGCCCAGCACATAACGCCTTACGAGCACGACGACTTCTGAACCGTAAGTTCCCTGGTAGGTGGATTGGACGAGGTGGCCCAGTTAGGTGGCCTGCCCGATCTCCGAACCTTACACCGCTGGATTATTTTCTTTGGGGAGCAGTGGAGGATTCTGTTTACCAACATGAACCAACGACACCAGAGGACATGAAGCAACGCATTATTGATGCTTGTACAGCCATCAAAGAGGAAACAGTAGCACGAAGTAGGGCATCCTTCATCCGCAGAGTGACCCTATGTATGCAAGCCAATGGGCATCACTTTGAGCATGAGATGTGAACGCTTTGTTTAGTATGTAGTGCTGGTATCACAGTGGAAGTTTCTACAAAGGGCCGTTTTACCCAGTGATGTTAAGAAGCATTTGTTTGCAACAATTTGTCATTTAACGCATTAGATAAACATAACATTGATAATTATGTGATAATAAAACTAATTGGATAAACATGTTTACATTCATCTTCTATGTCCAACCGGAACTTCCCAAATCAAAACATTTTTACCTAAACAACGGCAAAACTTTTAGTCCACTTGCTCGTTTCACTAAAACCATCAACATGAATTTTATTATTACGAGTGAATGATTAACTGTCACTTGCGCTAGATCTACAGTAAAGTAAAGTCTTAACGTTGAACGGCATTACCTTTTTAGTAACGGATTAACGATAAGCGAAGTTAACTTTGTGACTAACGTTGCGGTACACAGATATGCTACAGAACCGCATCACACCTAGCCTATGGGATAAATACCTGCTGGAATGTACGACGTTAATGCAGGATGGCAGCAGACCGTATTATTCGATTCGGACCTCTTGATAAGTATGGAAGTGTGATTACGCATGTCAATCACATCGCGATTACGGGCAGCATGGGGTTCACGCCTGTGCCTCAGGACGTGCGCTAGGAGCGCATGTCGAGTGTTTCAAGCGTCAACTTCGCGTCTCAATATCTCGGGATGTAATGGGAATATTGCGATGCAATTAACGCCATTGTGTATGTGCTTTGTCATGCTATGGATTGCTGAAGAAAAAATATAGGAGGTCCATTTAAAAAAACACAAGTTTGTGTTAAAAAACACGTATGCTTTCATTTTAGAATGTTTCCAAATATGTACATTCATGGGCCCCAGCCCTACATTGATACCGGTGAAAGTCGTTTTCCAATTGCTGTTATTGTTCCAGAGATATTTTGGGTGGACAAGACAGCTGGGACACCCTGTATATAGATACGATCCAATGCATGTCATACAATTTTAGGTGCATATTAACGACCACTGGGAAGTACTTATTTCAGTATTGTTAGAGTTTATACACTTCTGTTTCCTCTGTATATTTCAGGGGATGTCGAGTCCACTGGCAATATTAAAATATATGGGCACGTATAGTATGCTGTCAAACGAAAGAAATTCTAAACTCATGCTATTCCGTCATCTCTGGTAGAACATAGTGACATTTTTCCACTCTTGTACATCTCTTCAAAGACTCAGTGAAACACATATTTCCAATTCTTGTGTAAATGGTAGAAGAGGTAACTGCTGGTTCTGAGCCAAGAGATCTGAATTCAGCGCCAGCATTCCTGGAATCGATAACATTGGCATCAGCATTCCCACGATGCCCCTCCCCTCCCTCCCCCCCCCCCCCCCCCCACCAATGGACAATGGCACAAACTATGTGCAACAACGTCATCATGCTCAAAGCCAATTTCTCAGGCGCCCCAGAGCGCAGGAGGTCTGACGTTTTCGCCAATGGCATACAAGTTCAGCCCTCCACCACTTCTCTAGCAATTTTAATGCTCATAATTCATTTGCGTGAACACCATCATCTTCCGGCGGTACTTTGACCAGTTTAAAATACCGACAGTAGTAACACGAGTCAGCTGGGAAGAATACGTCTGACAGTATTTATCAATACCTTTTGTAATAACAATATAGTTACTATTAGGAAAATCTGTTAGTTTGCATATTCACGTCACAGCACTCCAGTGCTACATGTGGGCAGCAGCTAATATTACACTGCTTCCATGCAGGACTTACAGAACAACGGCATGTGCATATTATGGACACGCTGACCTATTGTGATGATTAATAACGATATGACATTGTCTGTACACAGTATATATCTAATGTATTTATATTTACGTTTTGTCGTTTATGTTACAAATCCTGATCTGGTGCTGGACGAGGACACGGATGTGTTCTGAGATGTATTATTACCTCAGTAGCGCCTTCCATTGTCCACAGGATGTCATCAAAACCTATGGGACCTATTGCTAATCGACTACTCAGTGGCACAGCCGCAGCAACAATCGTCTGCAGCCTAAAGAGCCATTCATCTAATACTGACAGAACTGCTGGACCAGGAATCGGAGGTGTTCCACGACTTGCTGCTATTGCCTGGGCCACACCAGAACTCTTCTGCATCAAGACATAATAGTTTACTTGGACTGCCAAGCAATTAGGAGATATATAGGGTTACAATGAGTGGCTATTGCAGTAATTTTCAGTTGTAAATTGATGATATATATATATATGTAAGTAAGTATAGCCAATAAAAGACCCCTTTGTTTTCAAAAACAAACGTATACACACACAATTATATCATGCATATGTACAAATTCTGCCCCAAATATGCCGTGTACGACTACACCATATGTGCGTCATACAAACACCGCATGTATGTCATACATATGTTGTACATACGCTGCAGTGAGATACGTCGCCACTATCAAATGATGACATCATATCGTAGTCTGTAAAAATGTTAGACGAGCGGTATCAAATCTGGAGTGTTAGCTGAGTTCGCCCATCTTAAAGTCACCTTTCGTGAGAATTGTTATAGTGATAGACAGGTCAGACGTGCGATGCACTATCGAATAACCGTGCACTGCGTGAGTGATGATAATACCGAGGTGACACCAAAGTCTGCGACCTTTTTTCCTTACGCTGGGAGCATTTCGAACATTATTGGTCGTATTTTACGTAAACATGATCCAGACGGGTGTTACGATTAATCAAGGAAAACCTCAAGTTGGGAAACGGGGCCAAAATTAGTTAGTTACTGTCGAATTGCCATTTACAGTTTCTTTATTGATTACTTCAACCATTAAGTTTCATTTCTTTATCACTTGACCAGGAACAGATCCAAAAAAGCTAGTAGGCATGAGTGCCTTTTAAAAACGATTTACTTTACAGTTAACGGCCAAGCCATTTTACTTAAAACCGACTTTGATAAAACATTTGATAACAAATCAAAATTTTCCAAGAAATGAAATTAAAAAATTACCCTTAATAGCCAAGCCATTTTACTTAAGACAGACTTTGATAAAGCATTTAATAACAAAATTATAACCTTCCTAGTAATGATACTAAAAAACCACCAATTTGCATACAATTTCGTTACCGATCATGTAGGGAGCCAACTTCTTTTAAACTTTGGCACAACAAGATATTAAATTACAAGGGCTCACTAACAGGGAGGCAGAACTAGCATTTTCAAAGGATGCCAAGTAGACTAAAACAATCAAAGTAAAGATCAGTCATTCACCTTTTATAAAAACTAACAATTTTAAAGCCACGTAATTTTAAAAACCCGCCAATGAAAGGCAAACTTAACCTTTTTAAAGTGGCCAAAAACAGAGTAAAATACAACCATTTAACATCTTACAATAACTAAAAACTTTAATACCATGTCCTGCCACCAAAATGTCCTGGGATAGAAATAATTAACCGACCGGGTGTAAGGGCGGCCACAATTGTCTCCCGAAGGATGCTCTGGCTAGAAGCGGACTAACAGACCCACAACGCCTCACATTCAGCAATCACATCGACCTCACGCGAGGCCAGGGGAGGAGGAGGAATCCAATCAGGAACCATAATCCCTGCCCAAAAATACACTTTCTCCTAGGCAGTACTAATAAGAAGCCAATAGATCACTGTCTATAATTACACCGGCGACAGGGACAGGAAAACCGAACGCAGGAGGCCACAAGGCAGAAAAAATGTAATCTAAAACAATAATCACTGCCCAAAAATACACTTTCTGTCGGGTAGTACTAATAAGAAACGGAAAAGATCACTGTCTATAAATACACCGGCGACAGGGACAGAAAACCCGAACGTAAGAGGCCACAAGGCAGAAAAGACGCTGGTTGTACAAACCAAAACTCTTCAATTAACATCTAAACCTTTAAGCAACTTAACTTGCAGTTTATCAGAGAAACAGCAGGTGAACTCCGATGCAAAGGTTCCTCACACCCGACGGTGTACACGTCTTCAGCGTACCAAATTGGGCACCGTCACGCAGCCACGCGCTCTGTCAATTTTCCGTCTGGAGGCGGGGGAATGATGGACTAGTAACTCGCCTAACCTGGGCAGTGGTATTTCGCCGCCGTGGGTGCAGAGAAGACGAGACTGGTAGATAAATAGATAGATAGAGAGAAAGAGAGAGAGAGAGAGAGAGAGAGAGGGAGAGAGAGAGAGACAGAGAGGGAAATGCGTATAATATTTCGCCACCATCACTTGCTTGTAAGTGTGACGAACTCGTCGAGATGACGTAGCAAAGTGATCATAAGGTTCCAAATTCGATCCTCCTTATACAGCACCTCCACGCAAACATATACATATCACTTGTCTATAACCTTAGTATAACACCTTACAACGCGCCACTTAACTATATATACGCATGCTAAAATAAATTGATTTGTTAAAACACTTGTGACGAAGGAAGCTGGGCTAATTTTAATTCCCCTCTTGTTTTGACAACTGCCTCATTAAGATGCATGTTTTCGTTTTGACTTAACTAACATTAACATAGCTAGTATAATCTGTATTTTCGTAAAAGAGAAAGGTTGGCCATCAGTTTTAAAGAATATAACAACGGATCTAATTTTGTGCCTAGTTTTCTATATGTAATTGATTTTCTAATTTATTTTGACCATTCCTAGTTAGTATCATTTGTTATAGGGTGAAATCAGTGATTGTTTCGTAACTTAAATTCTATTGTTGACATCTAAACAAGCATTAATTCTGTAATAATTGTAAACATTTGGAAGACAAAGTGCTAGTCATCTTAAAGCATCATTTAGCTCTATTTAAAAACATGTTAGCAAAACCAGCTCTTCATTAATTCCAAAGTAATTAACACTTTTGTCAAAAGCATTGTTTACGTAACTCTATTTGTTGCTTTCAAACAACTTAAACAAATAATTCTGCCTAAGCCCTTGCAGTACCAAAAACTGCTAAAAAGAAATTTTTCGATGAATTCAGATAATTTAATGAGTTAAGTTTTAATTGTAATTTCTGTAAATCAAACTTTGAACAATGTGTAGTTTCAGCACCGATTATTGTGATGATATACAAAGGACCGATTTTTGGTCACGAGACATTCAGTCCACGGCCGAATTTCAGACGGGTAACCTGTGCTGGTTAGAACATCAACAATGCTTCACAATAACTTTGGAATAAGTGTTAAACAATTAGGTCGTGTGTAAAAACAGTGACGGTGTCTGCTCCATACGCACCTGATTATTCTTCAAGAACTGTGAACTTTGTGGTTAGGTTCAAATGGCTCTGAGCACTATGGGACTTAACATCTGAGGTCATCAGTACCCTAGAACTTAGAACTACTTAAACCTAACTAACCTAAGGACATCACACACACCCATGCCCGAGGCAAGATTCGAACCTGCGACCGTAGGGTTTATGGTTACGTTTTACTGCTCGTAGACGTTCAACAGGAAACAATTGTACCAGTATGTGGAGTTTCGCCTGAAAACTAAACATGGGGCTTATCAAAAGTAAAAAAAAAAAAAAAATAGTGCACTGGCCATATAACTGTGTAATATTTGGGATTGTTAACAGTGAAAATTTAAGTACTGTGAAACACAACTGTGCATCTGTCGGCTACGTAATTTGCAGTAGTCAGTGTTGCAATCCACAACTCATTTTTTCTGACAGTGTAGCAACGCAGCACGTCGACACCGAGGACAACAAACGAAGAATATTAAAAGCAGGTGGAACCGCCACACACTCACGCCCTTACCCTCTCGCTACAGAGTACCGATCCAGAACATCGACCAAATGGCACGAGAGCAGTAGGAGCCCGCACCAATATGCCAAGAACGGCAGCGCAAGGTTGATAAATGATTCAAATTATTCGGATAATTTTGAGCACAGGCTACATTGTGATTGACTCATTTTCTACAACTGTGGAGTCAAGATTTGCATTTAACGTGAGGCAGCTAATTATTTACAATGTGCAGTTACATCTGCATTGCATGAAGCCTTTGGACAAGACAGGGCACGTTTGCAATTTGGATAGATGCACATCACCATAAAGTGTCGTAAGGCGGTGTGCGATCTATGTGTGGTGTCGGTACGACATGTGTACGACGTCGGTAGACGTGTGGGCCACCTCGGTATGCGATGGATATCAGCATACAGTGTCCAACAGTTGAACAGTTACATCTACTTTTTTGGCATCTCCTGAAAAGTTTTTTACTGTTCGTTTGCTAAATTAATTGCGGTCCTCTCACTGCCGAGCACAGACCTAGAATGGAGAGCAAGTTGCCCAAGAGCGGTGGGGCGCAACAGGTATTGGCAAAGAGCGTGATGATGTGAGCAGTAGAGCACCGCAGTGATTGGCCAAAAGAACATCAGCAACCAGCACCGGAGGTGCGATTCGTGGAAGGCGGACATCACGAGGGAGAGAATGAGGAGGTCACCGACCTTTATGTAACAAGTACAATTCCCTCAGCACCAGAAGTACAGTTCCTAGGACTCTGATATTGTAATGTGCTGACGTCTATGTCTACATCTACATGGCTACTCTTCAAATCACATTGAAGCGCCTGGAAGAGGGTTCATCGAACCACCTTGACACTAATTCTCTCTTATTCCACTTTCGAACAGCGCACGGAATGAAAGAACACCTGTATCTTTTCGTGCGAGCTCTGACTTCCCTTATTTTATTGTGATGATAGTTCCTCCACATCTAGGCCAGCGCCAACAAAATATTTTCTCAACCGGAGGTGAAAGCCGGTGATTGAAGTTTCTACATCTACATCCTAACTCCGCAAGCCACCTGACGGTGTGTGGCGGAGGGTACCCTGAGTACCTCTATCGGTTCTCCCTTCTGTTCCAGTCTCGTATTGTTCGTGGAAAGAAGGATTGTCGGTATGCTTCTGTGTGGACTCTAATCTCTCTGATTATATCCTCATGGTCTCTTCGCGAGATATACGTAGGAGGGAGCAATATACTGCTTGACTCTTCGGTGAAGGTATGTTCTTGAAACGTTAACAAAAGCCCGTACCGAGCTACTGAGCGTCTCTCCTGCAGAGTCTTCCACTGAAGTTTACCTATCATCTCCGTAACACTTTCGCGATTACTAAATGATCCTGTACCGAAGCGCGCTGCTCTCCGTTGGACCTTCTCTATCTCTTCTATCAACCCTATCTGGTACGGATCCCACACTGCTGAGCAGTATTCAAGCAGTGGGCGAACCTACTTCCTTTGTTTTCGGATTGCATTTCCTTAGGATTCTTCCAATGAATCTCAGTCTGGCATCTGCTTTACCGACGATCAACTTTATATGACCATTCCATTTTAAATCACTCCTAATGCGTACTCCCAGATAATTTATGGAATTAACTGCTTTCAGTTACTGACCTGCTATTTTGTAGCTGATTGATAGGGGATCTATCTTCCTATGTATTCGCAGCATATTACACTTGTCTACATTGAGATTCAATTGCCATTCCCTGCACCATGCGCCAATTCGCTGCAGATCCTCCTGCATTTCAGTACAATTTTCCATTGTTACAATCTCCCGATACACCACAGCATCATCTGCAAAAAACCTGAGTGAACTTCCGATGTCATCCACCAGGTCATTTATGTATATAGTGAATAGCAACAGTCCCATGACACTCCCCTGCGGCGCACCTGAAATCACTCTTACTTCGGAAGACTTCTCTCCATTGAGAATAACATGCTGCGTTCTGTTATCTAGGAACTCCTCAATCCAATCACACAATTGGTCTGATAGTCCATATGCTCTTACTTTGTTCATTAAACGACTGTGGGGAACTGTATCGAACCAGTAGATCTGTTGCATCTTCTAAGTCTTCTGGCCATAAAACAGTCTTTGTTCCGCCTTCCCTACGACATTTCCTGTGTATTCTTACCAATTTAAGTTTCGTGAGAAATTTCCGCCGTAACGAAAAGCGCCTTTGGTTTAATGATTTCCACCCCAAATCCTGTAACATCTCTGTGACACGCTCCCCCATTTCTCGACAATACCTAACGTGCTGTCCTTCTGTGAACTTTCTTAATGTATTCCGTTAATCATATCTGATAAGGAAATCGCACCGTGCAGCAGTACTCCAAAAGAGGAAGGTCGAGCGTAGTGTAGGCAGTCTCTTTAGTAGATCTTTTGCATCTTCTAAGTCTTCTGGCCATAAAACAGTCTTTGTTTCGCCTTCCCTACGACATTTCCTGTGTATTCTTACCAATTTAAGTTGTCCGTAACTGTAATTCATAGGTATTTAGTCAAATTTAAGGGCTTTAAATTTGAATGATTTATCGTGTAACCGAAGTTTCATGGATTTCTTTTAGCACTCGTTGGTGACCACACACTTTTCATTGTTTAGGGTCAATTGCTCACTTTCGCACCACAGACATCTCATCTAAATTGTTTTGGAATTGGTTTTGATCTTCTGATGATTTCACCAGACGATAAATGACAGCATCATCTACAAGCAACCTAAGACGGCTGCTCAAATTGTTTCCTAAATCGTTGGTAAAGATAAGGAACAGCATAGGGCCTATTACAGTACCTTGGGGAACACCATAAATCACTTGTGTTTTTCTCGAAGACTTTCTGTCAGTTGCTACGAACTGTAACCTGACAGGAAATCACTAACCTAATCGCATAACTGAGACAATATTCCATAAAAACGCAATTTACGTCAGATCAATTCCTAGAACGCCGACGCCGATGACCTATAAGTTGGGGTCAAGGGTGGCTCATCTCTCCTTCCCTCCCATTTCTGTACACACAGGAAAATGTAACAATCATACAAAACACACTTTACTGGTCGTACATGCTAGAATTTTGGAAAAACTCGAGGCGGAAAATACAATGGATCTATCTTCTTGAACTTTCCAGTCACTCGTAGTCATCTCGGTTGCTGTGAACATAGAATGATGCATACCAAGAAACCTTTTCACATATTACCGTGCTAGAGTGCTGTAGTTGCCCTCTCTTAGCATCGTATCAGTCATTTCGTTCCTTGTGTAATGGTACCTGTCAGAATGTTGTCAAGAATTATGCTTCTCTAACGTACAACGCTGCTACCAAATTATAATGTGGGTAAATAACCATGAAAAGAAGCAGTTCAAGTGCAGCTACGGTATTAGGTGCAATCATTTACTCCGACGTTTACTGATGGCCATTAGGCTGTAAACTAATGAAGCTACCAATCACATTCTGATGGCACACGGACACTACCGCATTCAAACTTTGATTGTACTCAGCACCTAAACTATTCATTTATCTATTGCAGCCTCAGGCAATATTCGAATCGTGTGTGTGTGTGTGTGTGTGTGTGTGTGTGTGTGTGTGTGTGTGTGGGTGGGTGGGTGGGTGGGTGTTTATGTTTTATACACCCCGTATATGTTACATTCGGACTGATATTGCTTAATATTCTATCATGCTGTACGGACGACTTGTAACTGGTATAATTTTGTTTATTCTACTCCGTTTGAAAATATGAGCTGTGAATCACTTTTCAGGTACCATGACCTTTTTACAACTGAACCAATTTGCGTCCATCATTTCTTGATCCTTCCATTTTTCTCGTCTCTGTACGACACACGTCAACAGTGAATATGCGTGGCGTATCCAACAAATAAACATGAAATTTACATATTCATTAGGTTGTGCGTTATTGTGATTCATAGCAAACCTTTTCTTGATATTTTTGTTTCCTAACAGTCCTCTGACTTCAGTATGAAATATTTTCCTAATTGGTACAAATATGTCCTAAATTCAAACTATTTGATTAAGTCCAAGTTTAATTGGGCTCAAATTTCACGAATGGCACATGGGTGCTACGTGCAGGATGGTACATTGGCACATTTTGCTGCCGATGTACGACTAAATCTAACGTACCAATATGGAACCAGATGGAGCAATCGAATAGGGCTGTACTTTCACCTCAAAGATTGCATCATCTCACTCATTTGGTTTATTTTATGTTGTATCAACTTAATAGTGAAGTGTAGTTACTTTTGGTGACGAGGTTAACGAACTGGAGCATCGAATTTAAGTCTTGTCAAGATTTGCAAAACGATTTAGGGGTGTTTGACAGAATTTGTGAACCACTGTAGAAACGAGTGGAATATTATATTTCAATGCAAGAACGACACTGTGGAATATCTCCTTTTACAGTTACACGTGTATAGTGACTTGTAACACGTACAGTGCTGGAGTAGTATTGTACTCCTTGTTAGCGTAGCCCCTGAGCGAAATTCAAGCCTAGTTAGATGGGGCTTTAAATGAGAATTTTACATTTAAAATACATTCGTACTTAATAGAGTTATATTTTATACTGAAGTCATTAGCCAGTAACCAGTACGAGATAAGACGAATTTATTGTACGGCTGAAAGCTAAGAGCCCAGGGCTAAGGTGCGCCACAGCAAATCTAGCTAGGTGACTGGTACAAGTCAGCCCAGACACAAAGACGAGCAGAGTAGCAAGAAAGGAGCAAATCCCGAGGCTGGGAATTTGGACGGTGATGCTAGCACGGCCTTTGTGTAAGAGGGCATAAGAATCTCAAAGAAATGGCGGAGTGTCCAACAAGCTGAAAGATGGCTTTTACAGCTCTTCAAGAGTGTATTATAATTAATAGTCAAGTATTAAAGCAAACCTGAACACATCTGTGATCTCAGAAAAATGAGGCCCATCGAATGTCACAAGAATATTTTATTGTCTTTAAAACTACAGGAGTTAATATATCACAGCAAACGTTTTCACAAAGAACCTCTAAATTAACAACTTTTAATTGCTTCGTGCGATTTCAACAAACAGTATCTCAGATGATAGCACTGTACGATTGCTATCATTCTAGAAAGCTACTCATCTTTATGTATTTTATTTATCGCCATGTGACGTCTTTCACGTCTTTTTTATTACGTAAATGTTTGTCAGATTATCACATTCTCCACAATTATATATGCAAATGAATACAGCATGAGTACCATACATATTGTCATAAGAAGGATATAAATTTCCATATTTTTAGAGCTGCAGCTGTCAAGAGGAGATATTCCCGAGTCTTCGCTCATTGTCGAATGCCATCTGATTGACACTGCAATCGTAATATTTAATTATAAGTACAGTGATAAAATATATTGAGGAGATAAAGAAATTGGTACGCCTGCCTAACATCGTTAGGCCCTACACGAGCACACAGAAGAGTCGCAACAGACATGGCACGGACTAGACTAATGCCTGAAGATGTGCTGGAGGGAACGGACTGCAGTGCTGTCCATCAATCCGTAAGAGTACGGGGAGGGGAAGGTCTCTTCTGAACAATAGGTTAGAAGGCATCCCAGATATGCTCAATAATGTTCATGTCTGGGGACTTCGGTAGCGAACGGAAGTGTTTAAACTAAGGAGAGAGCTAATGGCACCACTCTGTAACAATTCTGTACGTGTGGAGTGTCGCATTGTCCTGATTGAGTTGCCGAAATCCGTCGGAAAGCACAATGGACATGAATGGATGCAGGTGATCAGACAGGATGCTTACATACATTTCACCAGTCAGAGTCGTATCTAGACGTATCAGGGGTCCCATATCACTCGAACTACACACGCACCATACCATTACAGAGCCTCCACCAGCTTGAGCACTCCCCTGCTGACATGCAGAGTCAATGGATTCATAAGGTTGTCTCCCTACCTGTATACGTCCATCTGCTCGATACAATTTGAAGCGATACTCGTCCAACCAGGAAACATGTTTCCAGTCTTCAACAGTCCAATGTCGGGGTTCACGGGCGCAGGCGAGGCGTAGAGCTTTGTGTCATACAGTCATCAAGGGTACACAATTGGGCCTTCGGCTCTGAAAGCCCGTTTCAATGATGTTTCGTTGAACGGTTCGCATTCTGACACTTGTTGATGGCCCAGCATTGAAATCTGCAGCAATTTGCGGAAGGATTGCACTTCCGTCATATCGAACTACTCTCTTCAGTCTTCGTTGATCCCGTTCTTGCAGGAACTTTATCCGGCTGCAGTGATGTCGGAGATATGTTATATCGGATTCCTGATATTCATTTTACACACATGAAACTGTTGTGCAGGAAAATTCCCACTCCATCGCTACCTGGGAGATGCTTTGTCCCATAGCTCGTGCCCTAACTATAACACCACATTCAAACTCAAATCTAGATAACCTGCCATTGTAGCAGCAGTAACCGACCTAACAACTGCGCCAGACACTTGTCTTATGTAGGTGTTGCCGATCGCTGCGCCGTATTTTGCCTGTTTACATATCTCTGCATTTGAATACGCATGCCTATACCAGTTCCTTTGGCGTTTCAGTATATATGTGACTGGTTTCCTAGGACGATTGTTCCTGGCGTGCGAGACGTGTGATGGCAGTAGCCTGTGGCTGGAATGATTGACATTTCCAGCTTACGGCAGGCGCCGTCCAGACTCCACGGGCTGGAGCACAAGAATGCAGCTGACCTAACCGTGTCGCCCTGTAGTAGGTTGAACAGCGAACTAATCCTCAGTATGCGCTGGGCAGCATTCGTGATCACGCGTGGTCTCTTTGAAAATTTGAGAAGATTCAATATGGACGTGTGTTTATGCTGGACAGTTATTCCCTCCCATGTAGATTGACCAGTTAACTGCTTCTACAATCTTCCAATCTTCATTTGGTTGAGAGAACATCGATTGTGACGTGTGTTTTGTGCATCTAGATGGTGAAAAACAGATGGAAGAGACGTTCGCTTGTTCTCTAGAAATGAGAAAGATCTTTGATGACTTTGTAAAGTACAAGCATGATTTGGAATATGTTATATCGCTGACATTGGTATTCGCTAAAAAATACGAGTGAAACTACCCGTTTCCTTTTTTTCACGAGTTTTCGCGTAAATATCTTCACAGATGTGGTAAGTCCCTAGTTACTCAGTGATTTGCAGCAGATTCCACCACTCTGCACCTAGCTAAAGTTTCGGGTTTCTAGAGATATAATTTCCGCTCTTTAGTTTCGGAATTATAATTACTGTGCAAGTGACCCGTAGCAGCATGCCGCTTTGAGGCTGATACTGAGAACTATCACGTGAATCGTATGATATTCTAGTAAACCATGTGAAAACACATATGTTGTTGTAATAGATGGCTGTAGAAAGCATAGCACTAAGCAAGCAGGTTTAGGCCAGAAACAGTAACGCAGTTTTACCGGGTGGAAACTGCCCAGCCTTTGTACATCAGCTCGGAGAGCGACCGCGGTCCGCCGAGGGTGTTCTGATCCTATGTCCGAACGACGTTGCTAGAAGTATCTAGTGCAGCGATGATGATGAGCCGGCCGCAGTGAACGAGCGGTTCTAGGCGCTTCAGTCTGGAACCTCACGAGCGCTACGGTCGCAGGTTCGAATCCTGCCTCTGGCATGGATTGTGTGATGTCCTTAGGTTTGTTCGGTTTAAGTAGTTCTAAGTTCTAGGGGACTGATGATCTCAGATGTCCCATAGTACTCACAGCCATTTCAACCATTTGATGATGATGATGATGATGTTTGGTATGCGGGGCACTTAACTGCGCAGTCATCAGCTCCCGTCCGAAGTCCCAGTTTTTACGCAGTACATTTTTTACACAGTCCAATGTGGCCACTGTCACGAATGATTATGATGAGGATGAAATGATGATCACAACACAAACACCCGGTCCCTGGTCAGAGAAAATCCCCAACCCGGCCGGGAATCGAGCCCGGGTCACTGTGATCTAGAGGCAGCAACGTTAGCCTCTAGACCACGAGCTGCGGACATAGTGCAACGAGGACTATATACTGTGCTTACTTTTTTTTCGGGTGGGGGGACCAGTTTGTCTTTGCGGTATATGTAAGAGTGTCTGCTGATCGATAGCTATATGGAGGTTGCAGAAGTGGTAGTTTCGAATGGTGCAGCATACGAATTCCCTTTACTACATCTATATGGTATGTGGTGATATAGTCAGATTGGAGATCGGTTTCACGCTGAAAAATTCAAGTTTTTCTCGTCCATGGGAAGATAGTATAATGAAGGAAGTGTCTTTGACGATAGTTTCTGTATTTCATGATCTGTAGACCACTTATGCAGGGTTTAACTTTCAGAACAATATAAGTGCAGGATGTTTTTATTCGACCTGTACCGAATAGTTTTTGCTGTTGAAAGTATCGTAACTAGCCTATCTGCAGAAAATGGCGGACAGTGCTTCCACACCGGCAGCAGCAATATTTTAGTGGGTAAATTCAGTGAGAACCAATCAGAATGCTCCATTCACAAGAAGTTCCATAACGTCAGAGAGACAGACAACCTTTCTGCGAAGCAAAGGAACCCTTACAGACTCGTTCGAACAAGACGGGTGCAGGGCATCCACGGAAAGTTCTGTGCCGTCTGACAGTCATATGATGTCTTCTTTGTTCGAGTGTTCAGAGACAAGTCTAAGGAGATAATCATTCTCTGGTTTGGACAGTCGGGATACTATCCTCTCCACCCGCCATTGTGGCATTAGAGCATTTCCAGACCAGCATCTGTAGGACTTCAAAAATTTCAGACATTCTTCTCGTCCGTAGGACAGTGCTTCGAATTCTGTTTGTGTACATGTTTTGATTTTCCCGTCTGTGCTTAGACCTCAGTGTGTGCTTCGAGAAGGATGGGAAATACCGTCCATGACTCCAGCAGAAAATATAAACTAAGCCCACTTACCATTCCAGAAAAGTGATGAACACCACAGCAGCTGTAGGACTCAGAAATTTTCTTCATATCTCTCTCTCTCTCTCTCTCTCTCTCTCTCTTTCTTTGGCAGTCCTTCCAACAAGCAGCTAAAACTCGAAGAGTGGTGACTGTCCTGTTTTTATAGTCACAGAACAACATTTATTTCGCCGTTCAAATACCGTCCTTTTTGCGTGTAAAATGAGGTATTACAGCTGATAAAGGTCTCAGGATCTGTTTTTCTCACAAAAGCCTATGAAGTCTCAGGGAGGTTTCACAAGTGTGCAGCGATCTTTGTGGAGTCTGTGTTCGAGTGTGGGGTACAGTTTGCAAAATTGAAGCAAACTACTGTGCAGCGATCTTTTTTTGAAAGAGTGTTTAGCGACATATTCGGTTGGATTTAGTAATACATAAAGCAGTCCATTCTCAAAGACAAGGGTATTTCCCACAAAAGCGCGCGAAGTGTATCAGGGATGGTTCCACAAGTGTGCCGCGATCTTCTTTCAGAATACCTTTTCAAGTGTGGTCGTGGTATTCCTTGGAATAAAACGTGTATTTACATCGCAAATTGTTTAAATATTCGTTTCATCTGCAAATCTCTCTCTCTCTCTCTCTCTCTCTCTCTGCGTGTGTGTGTGTGTGTGTGTGTGTGTGTGTGTGTGTGTGTGTGTGAGTGAGTGAGTGCGCGTGTGAGTACAGTGCTACATTTAGTTCGTGTCACACCTTCAAGTTATGTATGTACCAGTATTCCATACACTGCTTAAACACCAGATGTAGTAACTCCTGAGGCAGTTCGTGTTCAATGGCAAACTACACTCCTGGAAATGGAAAAAAGAACACATTGACACCGGTGTGTCATACCCACCATACTTGCTCCGGACACTGCGAGAGGGCTGTACAAGCAATGATCACACGCACGGCACAGCGGACACACCAGGAACCGCGGTGTTGGCCGTCGAATGGCGCTAGCTGCGCAGCATTTGTGCACCGCCGCCGTCAGTGTCAGCCAGTTTGCCGTGGCATACGGAGCTCCATCGCAGTCTTTAACACTGGTAGCATGCCGCGACAGCGTGGACGTGAACCGTATGTGCAGTTGACGGACTTTGAGCGAGGGCGTATAGTGGGCATGCGGGAGGCCGGGTGGACGTACCGCCGAATTGCTCAACACGTGGGGCGTGAGGTCTCCACAGTACATCGATGTTGTCGCCAGTGGTCGGCGGAAGGTGCACGTGCCCGTCGACCTTGGACCGGACCGCAGCGACGCACGGATGCACGCCAAGACCGTAGGATCCTACGCAGTGCCGTTGGGGACCGCACCGCCACTTCCCAGCAAATTAGGGACACTGTTGCTCCTGGGGTATCGGCGAGGACCATTCGCAACCGTCTCCTTGAAGCTGGGCTACGGTCCCGCACACCGTTAGGCCGTCTTCCGCTCACGCCCCAACATCGTGCAGCCCGCCTCCAGTGGTGTCGCGACAGGCGTGAATGGAGGGACGAATGGAGACGTGTCGTCTTCAGCGATGAGAGTCGCTTCTGCCTTGGTGCCAATGATGGTCGTATGCGTGTTTGGCGCCGTGCAGGTGGGCGCCACAATCAGGACTGCATACGACCGAGGCACACAGGGCCAACACCCGGCATCATGGTGTGGGGAGCGATCTCCTACACTGGCCGTACACCACTGGTGATCGTCGAGGGGACACTGAATAGTGAACGGTACATCCAAACCGTCATCGAACCCATCGTTCTACCATTCCTAGACCGGCAAGGGAACTTGCTGTTCCAACAGGACAGTGCGCGTCCGCATGTATCCCGTGCCACCCAACGTGCTCTAGAAGGTGTAAGTCAACTACCCTGGCCAGCAAGATCTCCGGATCTGTCCCCCATTGAGCATGTTTGGGACTGGATGAAGCGTCGTCTCACGCGGTCTGCGCGTCCAGCACGAACGCTGGTCCAACTGAGGCGCCAGGTGGAAATGGCATGGCAAGCCGTTCCACAGGACTACATCCAGCATCTCTACGATCGTCTCCATGGGAGAATAGCAGCCTGCATTGCTGCGAAAGGTTGATATACACTGTACTAGTGCCGACATTGTGCATGCTCTGTTGCCTGTGTCTATGTGCCTGTGGTTCTGTCAGTGTGATCATGTGATGTATCTGACCCCAGGAATGTGCCAATAAAGTTTCCCCTTCCTGGGACAATGAATTCACGGTGTTCTTATTTCAATTTCCAGGAGTGTATATCCATGGGCTGGGAATGGGTAGGAAGAACGCTGCGGGTATTTCTAACACAGCAGGAAGTACGTGGCCGCCGCTGCGGCTACCTCGTCGTTGTGCCCTGAGCCCAGTGCGTGGCCACTGGGGCAGGGAGTGCGCTCACACTGGAGTGTTACTTCTGTTCCTGGTTCTCTGGCTCTTTTCGATTTTGACAAGGTCTTCGACCGAGTCAGCCATGCCTTCTTGTTGTAGGTACTGGTAGCCGTCTGGGTCACAATTAATGCGTACAGGGTGTTGTCTAATTCGTTTGCTGTCAATGGCCAATCGTTACCACCAATTAATATCCGTATGGGTTTTCCTCAGGGCCGTCCGCTTTCAATGTCGTCTGTTGTATCACTTTATACCCTTCTTCAAAACATTGTCGCTCAGTTACAAGGATGGATGCACTTGAACAAGACGATGTCAGTGCTCGCATACGCGGACTATGTGATGGTGTTAGTCCATTCTCCTGCTGAGATTGTTACTCAAGGCTACGTTGGATGTCTTTTGCCTTCTATTTGGTGCCTACATGTTGTGATAATGGTGTCAATCTGTGGACGACGGTGGTCGGTAGGTATTAAACTTTGGGAGTCATAACTGATCGTTCTTCACTCCACATTGCTACGCATAATTCGGTTACAGATAAAAGGGGCAGTTCTGAAATGTGGACGGTGTTCCCTTAACTTGCTTCAGGAAATTCGGGTCCTGAATACCTGCGTCTTGTGCAGAGCATGTTACATCACTCAGTCGCTCCGATCTTTCTTCTTCCCACGATGATGAGTAGGAAAGTAAAACGGCTGTCTAGTCGTTTTTATTGAAGCATCACATTTTTTTATTAAGAAGTGGTTGCACGTGCGCGTTCCTTTGCGGGGTTTCGGACTTTCTGGTATTGAAAGGAAAGTGTATGTTATTTGTTCGGCGCACTGTGTTGACTCTCTTTCACGTAGCTCGCATACTTACGTCTCGTCGATTAAAATTCCATTTGAAACATGTCAGTGAATTTTATATTGCTGTCAGTTATTTACGGCCTAATATTCGATGGAGACAGCGTATCATTACCATATCTTTGTTAATGCGTGGGGAAGTGACTCTGTGACGCCTGTTGAATGGGCATCGGCGCGAACTTCTTGGAAGACAGTGTGGTTTCATCTTAGCCTTACAGTTTTACCGATGGTGGTATCAAGTGGTACACAACTACTTATCCACCAACGAGCCTCTATTTAGTATTGGACGTAGTGTCACGGTCAATGCAGTTGCTGTCCCGCCATGGACACCCCACAATATAGATATATCTGTCATGGTCACGAAGAGAACTGACATTAGCTTAAAAAACAATTGGCTTTTTAATTCGATCTGTTGAGTTCAGACTGTCTTTTCGGTTGATATCATGTTGCGTCCAGACTCTACTTTGAGGGAAAACTCAAATACAACTGCATGGCTGTTGGGCCACTATTCCAGCTGAAGGGGCAACACAGACCCACTCGCCTTTCAATATATGACCACAGCATACAGGAAGTGTTCGCATCTGCCACGGTATCGTGACTTATTCGCCAATATGTTGAACCTCGTATTTCATGGTCTAGTTATCGGTTGAGTTAGTAGGTCCTTGTAGTATTCTGGTCCTGACCACTTTTGACGGATATTGTTTCACAATTTTTCTGTTTTGTGGCCATGTAGGTCTTGCTTAAAAATATAAGAGGCAGATATCGCAAGTACGAGGGCGTTTATTTATTTAGCGCATGGCAGTGCTTATCATTTTATGCTTCTTACAAACGTTTAAACAAAGACAAAGTTTTGACAAAAGACACAATAAAATATGGGTGGGTTTGGCCATTTAAGGGTTGCCAAGATGTGATTCCTGGCATGTTGCAGGAAGGAAAGAGGAAGGAAGAGAGAGTGAAGAGCGGTGCTAAGCACAGAGAAAACCAGGATGATGGAGTACATCATGAAGTACCGTATGCTTTGCGATCCAGAAAGTAGTAGAATATTTGTAGTTTTTTTGTTTGTTTTCGTGTCATGTACCACTGGGTTTGCGTTGAGTAATTAGGCATTGTATTTCCGTATATGCGTTTTCGAGTATTGTGAGCCTGCCGGGGCAGCAGTCTTTTTGAAGAAGGAGGAAGGGTGATGGTGATCCCTGTCCCCAGGTCACTGAAAAGGGAAGTGTAGCGTCTGACGTATGTGGAGTGTTGTTGGAGGAGAAATCGATCGCAGTTGTGGAGAAATAAATGCGTCGGAGTAAATTTTGCGGCAAAGCCGTAATAAATATGTGCTGAACGACATCAGAGTCGTACGATTTCCTGTTTAAATTTTTTTTATCGACAGTGCTGGGTCAAGAAAGTCGTGTTTATTGCACCAGTTCATATAACGTAAATTTAAGGATGAAAGTAGTCCCACAATCGGTGTTGAGTTTGGATCAAGAATAGTGAATATTGGAGGAAAATCTGTGAAGCTACTAACATGGGATGAATGCACGGTGCAGTTATTTTTAGCCAGGGGGAAAGGAATAGATTGTCCAAGGGACATCGTGGAGCCAAAATTGAGCTTGCAACGGGTCGGAATGCATTGGATCTTCTTCACCTACAAGAATTTGATGGCAGTAGCAAGTTGGTTTGAGCGGGGAGTATTTGCATAATCGAAACGCATAGAGTTCGAGGGGAGGGAATTTTAATCAATGGAACTAAGTGTAATATAATAGGACCAACCTCCCACCTGCCAGAGTCAATTCTAGGAGTTAAGCAATTGAATGTTGTGCAGCCACAGCTGCACTGGCCAGAAGCCACTTTATGCGTTTTTGCCAAGGCAGAATCTGACCTTGTTAAAACAAACTCTGGAGCCAGGGCTGTTGAGATCCGTAAACCAGTTCATTTAAGAGCAAGAGGACCGCATATCAGCCGAACAGCTTGTTCAACATGTCACTCAGTATAGGGAAAGGCAACGGCAAATAATGGTCATTTTGAGCACCCCTGTGCCTAGTGTCATCGTGTTGTTTTCTTTCTGATGAGGTGGAAAGCTAATTCCAAAAGGGAACCAAGGGTAGTCCAAGTCCCAGTGGACTGGATACCGAGGGCGTGAGACGAGTAGGTAAGGGGCTGATCGAGCAGTGGTCGTCCAGTAAGGAATTTTTACGTTTTGCTTCATGTCATGGTTTTAAGAGGGCACTAGACTACATTTAAGTTTTCTAGTAGTAAGGAAATATGCCATAGGTGCCGACTCAAAGAAGTTAAGAGCTAGTTAAGGGTCGACTCAGGGACCGGGTCTTTCCGAAGAGGGGAATAATGTAGCGGCACCACCGTTTGGGATAAGGAAAGGTAGTTTTGTGCGATATTCTGAGCACAAGTTACAGTCAGGTGTGGGCCAGATTGCTATGAGTTACGCATACAAGCAGTTGCGACGGCAAATAGAGGCCACAGGGGCGTAGAACTGCTGGAGACGGCACACACAACTGTTTTCACGGCGCAAGTCTCAGGCAGAAGGGTGCCACTGGCCAACCTAAGAGTTATGCGTACGTGATGCGAAGCAGCGCACTTGGCAAAACAGAGGCGCACAGCCAAGTATAAATAGGTGCCGTTTTCTAACGAGATTCATTCAAGTGTGGCAGCTCTCCTGGACGGCGGGGCGTGTCACACCACCGGCTACACACAACAGCAGATGGGGCGACAGCGTTCCAGTCGACGGCGGGTCGTTGGTTCGACTCCCTGAGGCCGACGCAGGGTCCTAGCCGGCCAGATAGCGGCGGGCCACTCCATGGCTCGCTACTGCGGGCAATCGTCCTGGCTTCCAACACACGCTGGAGGCATCTCGAGGCGAGGGCTGCAGATTCGGACGCTGGATGCTCGTTGTCACCGCATTCTTAGTCACACCAGCGAGGACGCAGCTAGCCACCTGCAGCTCACGCCGAGCGTCACTGAGATGCCAGAGACACAGATCGCTGAGCCAACTGCCGCCATCCTGACGACGCCGCAACTCTGCTGGCGTACAATGCCGGCTCGACACAGCATTGCACTGCACAGGCCGCTGGGGTGCTTGCTCAGCATTGCGGGGCCCTGTGTGTTTGACCAACAGGAATGGGGGCACTGCAGTTGGAAACAATAATCATTTGGATAGTTCTCGCCGAGTTTTAATACGGCACCTATTGGCACCAGCCGCTACAATAGGGAGAAACGAACACCACGATAAAATAAGGGAAATCAGAGCTCGTACAGAAAAATACAGGTGTTCGTTCTTTCAGCACGCTATACGGGATTGGGAAAATAGATAATTGTGAAGTTGGCTTGATGAACCATCTGCTAGGCACTTAAACGTGATTAGCAGTGTATCCATGTAGATGTAGATGTGAGTGTAGAAGGTACTCTGGATGCTCATGAAATCGGAGCCATCGACACGAACGTCAGGTTGTTTGCTTGCTAATTTATTACTGAGATGGAAACATGTAGTTTCGGTTTTTGTGGGATTTGGCTATAATCTCTGTTTACGAAAGATTGTACTTAATGTCTCCAAGTCAGATTTCAAGGTTGTTTCCTTGACCTCAAAGTTCTTGTGTTGTGTTGCCAAGCCCCAATTGTCTGCGTACCCAAACTTATTAGAAGATATGGATGGCATATCGGCAATATTACGAGAGCTACGCCGGTGGCAATTTTGCCAGATTTATTCAATATGGATGCCACAAGATGGCGGCAATAGAAGTAGCAATGGAAGTTCAAATTGTGGTGGGGAAATAGATCACTTGGGTTACCTCCACTAACCTAACATCACCCGCCCAAACGAAGTTCGCGGCACACTTGTGGAACCAGCCCTGAGACACTTCGCACCCCTTTGTGGGAAATACCCTTGTCTTTGAGTATAGACTGCTTCATGTATTACTAAATCCAACCGAATATGTCTCTAAACACACTTTCAAAAAAGATCGCTGCACAGTAGTTTGCTTCAATTTTTGCGATGTATACTCAAACACAGACTCCAAAAAGACAGCTTCACACTAGTGAAACGTCCCTGAGACTTCACACGCTTTTGTGAGAAAACATATCCTGAAACCAATATCAGCTGTAATACCTGACTTTACACGCAGAATGATGGTATTTGGACGTCGAAATAAATGTGGCTCTGTAACTCTAAATGCATGACATTCACCACTATACGAGTTTTAGCTGCTTGTTGGAACGACCTGCCAAAGAGAGAGAGAGAGAGAGAGAGAGAGAGAGAGAGAGAGAGAAAGAAAATTTCTAAAAGCTACAGCTGCTGCAGTGCTCATCACTTTTCTGGAACTGTAAGTGGACTTAGCTTATATTTTCTGCTGGAGTCAGGAGTCATGGACGTTGTTTTCCATCCTTCTCGATGCACACACTGAGGTCTAAGTACAGACGGGAAAATCAAAACAAGAACACAAACAGAATTCGAAGCACTGTCCTACAAACGAAATAAATGTCTAGAATTTTCGGTGAATTTTCGAAGTCTTACAGCTTATGGTCTGGAAATGCTCTAAAGCCACAATGGTGCGTGGGGAGGACAGCATCCAGCCTGTCCAAAGCACAGTATGATAGTCGGTTTGGACTTGTCTTTGAACACTCGAGCAAAGAAGACATCATATGACTCTCACACGTCATAGAACTTTCCGCAGATGCCCTGCACCCGTCTTGTTCAAACCAATCTGTAGAGGTTCCTATGCCCCGCACAAAGGATGTCAGTCTCTCTGACGTCATGGAACTGCTTGTGAATGGAGCATTCTGATTGGTTCTCATTGAATTTACCAGCTAAACTGCTACTGCTGCCAGTGTGGGAGCACTGTTCGCCATTTTCTGCAGACAGGCAAATTACGATACTTTCAGCGGCAAAACTATTTTCTACAGGTCGAATAAAGCATCCTGCAATCATATGACACTGACAGTTAAACCCTGCAAAAGAGGTCTACAGACCATGAAATACAGAAACTCCTATCAAAGACACTTCCTCAATTACACTGATTTGCTATGGGCGAGGAAAGATTGAATTTTTCGGCGAGAAACCGACCTCTAGTCTAGCTATATAACCACATACCACATCGATGTACTTATAGTAAAGGCAATCGCAGCCTGCACCATACAAAACTATCAATTCTGTAACCTGCATATGGCTATCGACCACCAGACACACGTACATATACCGGAAAGACAGACATGTCTAACCCCCCCCCCCCTCCAAAAAAAAAAAAACTTGCCCTGTATATATCCTCGCTGCACTTGATACTTCCACCGCCGTTGGTTGGTCATCCACCGTGCTCAACGGTAACCAGTTAACTGCCCATGCACACGCTTGTCGGACATACGATCAGAGTGCCCTCAGCGGAACACGGTCGCTCTCTTAACTAGTGCACAAAGGCTGGGGTGCTCCCCCTGGTAGAACTGAATTACTGTTTTTCGTCCAAACCTGTTTGCTTACTGCTATGCTTTCTACAGCCATCTTCAGACACTCAGATTACAAAAACATACGTGTTTTCACATGGTTTACTAGAATATCATACGACTTACGTGATAGTTCTCAATATCAGCCACAAAGCTGCATGCTGCTACCGGTAACTTGCAAAGTAGTTATAATTCCGAAAATGAGCAGTGGAAATTATATCTGTAGAAATCGGAAACTTCAGCTAGGAGCAGAAAGGTGAAATCTGCTGCAATTGCTTGAGCAACTAGAAACTTATCACGTCTGTGAAAATATTTACGCCAAAAGTCGAGAAAATAAAGGAAGCGTAGTTCCACTCGTATCTTTTAACGAATACCAATGTCAGTGATATAACATATTCCAAATCATGCTTGTACTTTACAAAGTCGTCAAAGTTCTTTCTCATTTCTAGAGAACAAGCGAACGTCTCTTCCATCTGTTTTTCACCATCTAGATGCACAAAACACACGTCACAATCGATGTTCTCTCAACCAAATAAAGATTGGAAGATTGTAGAAGCAGTTAACTGGTCAATCTACATGGGAGGGAATAACTGTCCAGCATAAACACACGTCCATATTGAATCTTCTCAAATTTTCAAAGAGACCACACGTGATCACGAATGCTGCCCAGCACATACTGAGGGTTAGTTCGCTGTTCAACCTACTACAGGGCGACACGGTTAGGTCAGCTGCATTCTTGTGCTCCAGCCCGTGGAGTCTGGACGGCACCTGCCGTAAGCTGGAAATGTCAATCACTCCAGCCACAGGCTACTGCCATCACACGTCTCGCACGCCAGGAACAATCGTCCTAGGAAACGAGTCACAAAGGAACTGGTATAGGCATGCGTATTCAAATACAGAGATATGTAAACAGGCAGGCAGAATACGGCGCTGCGATCGGCAACGCGTACGTAAGACAAGTGTCTGGCGCAGTTGTTAGGTCGGTTACTGCTGCTACAATGGCAGGTTATCTACATTTGGATTTGAAAGTGGTTTTATAGTTAGAGCACAAAATATGAAGCAAAGTACCTCCGAAGTAGCGCTGTAGTGGGGATTTTCCTGTACAACCATTTCTCGAGTGTACCATGTATATCAGGAATCCGGTAAAACATGATATCTCCGACATCACTGCGGCCGGGAAAATTTTATACAACAACGGAATCAACGTAGACTGAAGAGAATAGTTCTATATAATAGAAGTGCAGTCCTTCCGCAAATTGCTGCAGATTCCAGTGCTCGGCCATCAACAAGTGTCAGCATGCGAACCGTTCATCGATACGGGCTTTTATAGCCTAAGGCCCACTCACCTACCCTTGATGACTAGATAACACAAAGCTTTACGCCTCGCCTGGCTCCGTGAACACTGACATTGGACTGTTGATGATTGGAAAGATGTTGCCTGGTCGGACGAGTATTGTTTCAAATTGTATCAAGCAGATGGACGTGTACAGGTAGGGAGACGATCTCATGAATCCATTGACCCTGCATGTTAGCAGAGGAGTGTTCAAGCAGGTGGCAGCTCTTAATGGTGTGGTGCATGTGTAGTTGGAGTGATATGGGACCACTATTACGTCAACATACAACTCCGACAGGTGACATGTATGTAAGCAGCCTGTCTGATCACCTGCATCCATTCATGTGCATTGTGCATTCCGACCGACTTCAGCATTTCCAGCAGGACAAGGTAACACTCCACACGTACTGAACTGCTACAGAGTGCCGGCCGGTGTGGCCGTGCGGTACTAGGCGCTTCAGTCTGGAATTGCGTGACCGCTACGGTCGCAGGTTCGAATCCTGCCTCGGGCATGGATGTGTATGATGTCCTTGGGTTAGTTATGCACAGGTAGTTCTAAGTTCTAGGGGACTGATGACCACAGATGTTAAGTCCCATAGTGCTCAGAGGCATTTGAACCATTTTGCTACAGAGTGGCGCCATTAACGCTCTCCTGACTTTAAACACTTCCGTTGGCCTTCGAAGTCCCCAGACATGAGCATTATTAAGCATATCTGGGATGCCTTCCAACCTATTGTTCAGAAGAGATCTCCACATCTCCACCCCCTCGTACTCTTACAGATTTATGGACAGCTCTCCAACATAGCTTCATACATTAGTCAAGTCCATGCCATGTCTTGATGCGGCACTTCTGTGTGCTCGTGTGGGCCATAAACGATGTTAGGCAGGTGTACCAGTTTCTTTGGCTCCTCAGTGTATTTTATCACTGTACTTATAATTAAATATTACGATAGCAGTGTCAATCCGATGACATTCGACAATAAGCGAAGCACCAGAAATATCCCCTCTCTACAGCTGCGGATCTAAAAATTTGGAAATCTGTATCCTTCTTATGACTAGACATAATTTTCCACGTACAAAATTCTTTCATTCCCTTGTGGCTATGGCAATTTTACACGTCAAATCCATACCGCCTCTTATGACAACACAATAATTTTCTTTGCACTTGCAACACTGACCACATACAGAAACTTTATAATCATGCAGATCACACCGAATCTGTCACACAATCCCTACTAATGACATGGTCTTCCACACAAATATCTGGTCACTGAATACAGGCTGTGATCGCGGGATGTGAATTAACGGACCGAAAGTGCAGGTGTACGACTCCAGCAGCGTAAGCTCATAATAAAATCATCGATTTTAAAAAGTGCTTGTGTCAAGTAACGTGGTACGAAGCAGGTATTTGCAACTGCTTCATGCTGCCACTTGATAATTCTCACGCTACAGTATTTGTAACGCATTCGGTCTCCCCTTTCTTCAAGAGATGGGGCCCCTCCAAGTCCACACCAGCATGATTGCCAACTCAAAAGGTCACTGCCATATCTGCATAAGGATTAGTTTTCACTTAAGTGAGGTGTCGCAGGATGAGGGTACTGCGATGTTTACGTACGTCTGGTAAAGGTTAACCAATAATACCCGCTCATCTGGATATAGATTGTGTCGAAAGTCGAACGAAGGTTAGCTGTTTGAAGGGCAAAGGAAAGAAAGTGCCAAGGCAAGAGCCAAGGGAAAAAAATCATCTGCGATAGTTAGGTCGGGTAGTAAGAGCAGTAGCGGAAGTCTTGCTGCCTGCTACAAGTCATGCAATGGTAGGCTTTGTTAGTAGTTTGTATCATGCATGTCGATACCTTTGACGTTGAGCGGTGCTGTTACTCGGCAGCTGCCGTTGGGTGCCGGTGATGGTCTCTCGGTCAGTCTCAGCATACGTGTAACAGTTAGGTTCATCATCGTTTTGTGTCCGATAGGTCATATATCAGATGTACAGTGTAGGGTGATGTTAGTGATTTGTTTGTGCGTCAGTGGGCGAGCTCGTCGGTTTCCCTGCTGTAGCCTGTTGGTCGACTTTAATAGAAGCTGGAATGTCCAGTCAACGTTGCTGATATGCAGGAGCTTGCCGACGTTTGTCGCTTGTTGGTGTATGTTAACTTGCCATAGGTGGTTATGCCCTAGCTAGTAGTGTCTTTGGCCGCTTATGCGTCCACCTATGGTTGTTATCATAGTTTACGAGAGTAAGAATGAAAGGATTGTTCGAGTGTCTCGGATTCCTGCATAGTCGTATGGCGTGTTTTTATATACTTCCTTGAGGGTTTCAAGGTGGTATTCATTGTGAAGATCCATGGTGCGTGTGTAGCGTGGAGTGTTGCTAATGATTCGTAGCACATTGTTCTGTGTTATCTGCAAGCGGCGCAGGTGTGTAGGAGCTGCATATCCCCAGACGGGAGCTGCGTACGTCATCAGATGTCTAATCAGTGTCATGTATATGGATCTCGACACCCTCCCTGTTGAGCATTGGGTAGAGTTGTTTGAGCCTCGCATGCTCTCTGTTGGCAACATATTCGAAGTGGTCCCCTCATGTAAGTTTCCAGTCCAGCCGGACAACGAGACATCTGACTTTCTCTCGCATGGGAACATCCCCATCGCACCCCCCTCAGATTTAGTTATAAGTTGGCACAGTGGATAGGCCTTGAATAACTGAACACAGATCAATCGAGAAAACAGGAACAAGTTGTGTGGAAGTATGAAAAAAATAAGCAAAATATACAAACTGAGTAGTCCATGCGCAAGATAAGAACAACAAGTAGAGGGTGAGCTCAGGAGCGCTGTGGTCCCGCGGTTAGCGTGAGCAGCTGCGGAACGAGAGGTCCTAGGTTCAAGTCTTCCCTCGAGTGAGAAGTTTAATTTTTTATTTTCAGACAATTATTATCTGTCCGTTCGTTCATTGACGTCTCTGTTCACTGTAGTAAGTTTAGTGTCTGTGTTTTGCGACCGCACCGCAAAACCGTGCGATTTGTAGACGAGATGACGTGCCTCGCCAATGGGAACCGAAAACATTTGATCGCAAGGCCATAGGTTAACCGATTCCTCCACAGGGACACACGTCTAATATATTCTATACGACACTGGTGATGGCATGTGCGTCACATGACAGGGATATGTTGTCGACCCACCTTACTTGTACACTTGGTGAGTGGGTAGAAAGATTCTTCTACCTTGCCCGATTTAGGTTTTCTTGTGGATGTGATATTCACTCCCAAAAAGTGATGGCATCGAACGGACGGACGGACAGATAATAATTGTCTGAAAACAAAAAATTAAACTTCTCACTCGAGGGAAGACTTGAACCAAGCACCCCACGTTCCGCAGCTGCTCGCACTAACCACGGGACCACAGCGCTTCTGAGCACACATTATCCTTGATGTTGCCTATCTTGCGCATGGACTACTCAGTTTTTATATTTTGCTTATTTCTTTCGTAGTTCCACACAACTTCTTCCTGTTTTCTCGATTGATCTGTGTTCAATTTTTCAAGGCCTATTCCCTGTGCCAACTTATAACTAAATCTGAGGATGGTGCGATGGGGAGGATCCCTTGTCAGAAACGTATTGGGCGTGTATGTAGTGTTACCTGTCTGCTGTGTTGGTGTTTGCACAGTAGTTTCGGTCTGCGTGTAAACAGAACTGCTTCACACTTGTCGACGTTTACTGTAATATACCATCGTTCCAACCAAGTCTTGGCAGTTCTGAGTGCCATCTATATTCGTGAATTAATGTTCGACGGTTTCTAGTCTTGCGCAAGGATGGCTATGTCACCCGTATAGATGGCTAACGTCGTGTTTCGTGTTGCTGGGAAGTCGTTAATGTACAGGTTGGACAAGATGGGCCCTAGGATGCTTCCCTGGGGTACTCCAGCTTGGATACCGTGTTGTGTCGATTTTTTGCCCTGCACGTCAGTGTTCAAACATCTGTTCGTGAAATAAGAGTGTGTGAGACGTACGAGTCCGCCCGGGAAACCAGCTTCGCTTAGTTCACGTATAAGGCTGTTATGCATTAGATGGTCGAAAGCTTTTTCGATGTCCAGGAACACGCCCCCTGTGGCTTTGTTCACGTTGTAGCCATGTGTTATATGTTTGACTATGTAGAGGAGTTGTGTTGAGTGGTGATTCCTAAAGCCGAATTCGTCTGGTCTTAGGGTGTCATTGGCGATGCAGTGCCTAGTGATGCGTTTTAATATTACATTCTCAACAATCTCGCTGAGCGAACACAGCAGACTGATGGGTAGGTAGCCGGCCGCTGTGACCGACCGGTTCTAGGCGCTTCAGTCGGGAACCGCGTGACCGCTATGGTCGCAGGTTCGAATCCTGCCGTGGGCATGGTTGTGTGTCATGTCCGTAGGTTAGTTAGCTTTAAGTAGTTCTAAGTTCTAGGGCACTGATGATCCCAGTCGTTAAGTCCCATAGTGCTCAGAGCCATTTGAACCATTATTGATAGGTCGGTACCTTTGTGGGAGGGAATGGTCTTTCCCTGGCTTCCTGAACATCAGGACATTGGCCGCCTTCTAAAAGTCAAGGAAGTGTTGGTGTATTAGGATGGCATTCGTTATGTGTGCAAGGTATTCTACGGCTCTATCCATGAACTCCTGGAGGACACGGTTTTGAATGCCATCAGGCTCAGGGGCTTTCCTAGCGTTGGTATGCATTCTATCTCTGTGATAGGTTCTGTGATATATTCACTGGGTTATAGGCGAGGGAGGATGATGTTTGACTGAGAATTATCACGTGCGGTAGATGGTGAGCTATGTGACAGTCATTTAAAAATACGCAACTCTAGACTGAAGTCGTAAGAAATGTACAGAATCCTATGACCAATACACTGGCTTTTCAGATCTATAATGTTACCCTTTCTGGCATAAACGCTGTCTGTGATTTGGAACCAAGTCTCTCCGTTCAACCACACACTTGCGTTAGATTCTATGGAGATGTCTTTTAATGGTTAGAGCCACTGGTTAATCATATTCATGATAGTCGCATGTCTCAAAGCGAGTCACCTTTTTCGAACTTGTCTGCTACAGTAGAACTCCAGCATGATTTTAGACAATCCTTCTGCATCTTGTAACTGTCCCTCAGTCTCTGCCCCGCGATCCTTGCGGCTTCATCCAGTTGATCGTCCCGATTTGTCACAACTGAACAGAAGTCAGAGAGCGCTGTATCTAAAACCTTCTGCAGTCCGTGTAGAAACAGAGTGGGCTGAGTTAACATTACAGGACCGTCTTTTTTGACCACTCAGTGGAATTGGGAGCATGCTGTCGTAGCTCCACAGACGATGTACGATGTGTGAGGCCAGTGCCTAACGAAGCTTTCTCCTGCAACATTATGTGGTAGTAGTAGAAAAAGACAGTGCAAGCAGTTACGGGAACAGAGAGGGACGAGGATTTTGCTACTGCATTGCGGCGTGTCTCTAAACTACATACAGGTACAGCAGTCCGAAGGAGATCTGTATCCCTCATGGTGAATTCACATCTGTTATCCAAGCATTCTCTCTATCATCGCTATTTTGCACCATACAACAGATAAAAACTACGAACTATAAAAGCTCCTCTGACGTCATCCAATAGAGAACTCAATTTTAACGCATCTCTCTATCTCTCTCTCTCTCTCTCTCTCTCTCTCTCTATATATATATATATATATATATATATATATATATATATATATGTGTGTGTGTGTGTGTGTGTGTGTGTGTGAGCTGGCATCGAGTATATATGGAGATCCTATTAAATATACAGTTATTGATCCACTCAGTGATCCGCACAAACCAGTGTAAGATTTCATCAGCTGTAATGTAGGACGACCATATCCCACTGACTGTCAGTTGCAAGACACGGTCCCTGTTTTGATATTTGATACATATGTTGTTTCTGCTGTAACACGTCCAAGCAATATATGACTACAGCTTTGTTCACTACCATACATTTTGTTTTTTCCACCGTGACTTCCATGTCTGTGTCAGTTTCTAAACTGACATTAACATCCATTGGCTCTCACAGAAAACTAGACATCGCATGGTGTAAAATATGCTGCTGCTCCAACTACAGACACACAGGATGATTGAAATAAAAGACAGAGTCAGTGTTCCTTTTTGACAAAAATGCAGAGAATATCACAACATATAGGCGCTGTAAAAGATTTGTAGCATTGTGGACAGTTTCCAAATAGCTGTGTGAAGGTGATTGATGACCTTTACACTGAAACTCATATTTCACAGTGATGGGGTAGAAGATGGGGTGATTCATTTCAGCTGTTTCCTCTCATTGGGGTCATGTATGCGATCACTGTATCGGTGTTAACTGTCCCTGGAGGGTGTTGGCCCTCCACCAACTCTTTCTCCATTTTAATCAAGTGATGGAATTCAATCATAATGTGGTAATTAACAGCACAACAGTGGATGGATGGGATGGAAAAGACCCTGTTGATGTACTGTAGCAACCATCAAAGTTGATAGTACAATAAATTTTAGCAATTCTACCAGCTTCTTCCATAATTTCAACACTGACCAGTGACAGGGCAGCATGCTTCCCAGTTTCTGTATAATTTCTAAACCACGTGTCCTCTACTTTTCACACAGTGATCTACATATTTCGAGCACTTCTATAATAGTGCATAATTTACGGTTACGATAACCCATCTTTCCCCAATCGGATGGGACTCCTCCTCGACATACGCGTATCCAGAGAGATTTTGTGCACTTGGATGGGTGCCATGAGTAAGAGTGCTATGGAGCAGCAGTTGCGAACTTGACTCGCTCAGTTCTTTCATGGGACGTGGAATGTAGCGGTTTAATACTGATCAGCTGCGGATTAAATCAGTGACAGTGTTGCAGGGAGGGTTGGTCAGTGAGAATTTGAAGAGATCTGTCAGTCTCCGCCGGCCGCGGTGGTCTAGTGGTTCTAGGCGCTCAGTCCGGAACCGCGCGACTGCTACGGTCGCAGGTTCGAATCCTACCTCGGGCATGGATGTGTGTGATGTCCTTAGGTTAGTTAGTTTTAAGTAGTTCTAAGTTCTAGTGGACTGATGACCACAGATGTTAAGTCCCATAGTGCTCAGAGCCATTTGAACCATTTTTTTTTCAATCTCCAACTTTATCCTAAGAATGTAAGAATACTCTGTGACTCCCATCACCATATGGAAAGATGGGCATTTGTAATCATCAATTACACACAATGATCGAAGTTCTAGAAATGTGTAAATGGCTGACTCGTGTGTGTGTGTGTGTGTGTGTGTGTGTGTGTGTGTGTGTGTGAGTGTAAAATTCGAGAATTAACAGTGAATGGACATATTGCACCGTCAACTTTCTACATTTGCAATCCAATATATAGTACTTGCATGGTACAGAAGGGGTTGCTTAGCAATAATGCAGAAACTGGGAAGCATGCTGCCTTGTCACTGATCAGTATTGAAATTATAGAAAAAAACTGCTAAAATTGCTGAAATTGATTGCACTATCAATTTTGATGGTTGTTACAGTATATCAACAGTGTCTTTTCCATCTTATCCATCCACTGGTATGCTGTTAGTTACCATATAATGATTGACTGACATCACTTGTTTAAAATGGAGAAAGAGTCTTGGTGGAGCGGTAGCACATTTTGGGGACAGTTAGCACTGAAACAGTGATTGCATGCATGACGCCAGAATGAGGAAACAGTCGAAACAGAACACGCAGCCATCTGCTACCCCATCACTGTGAAAGATGAGTTTCAATGTAGAGGTCATCAATCACCTTTGGATAGCTATTTCGAAGCGTTCCACAATGCCACAAAGCTCTTCCAACTTCCATATGTTGTGATATTTTCTGCATTTTACTCAATAAGGAACACCGACTCTGTATTTTATTTCAATCATCCTGTGTGTCTGTTGTGGGAGCAGCAGCATAATTTACACCATGCAGTGTCCAGTTTTCTGTGAGAGCCAATGGATCAAAATCTTTTAATGTCAGTTTAGAACCTGACACAGACGTGGAAGACATGGTGGAAAAACAGAATGTGTGGTGGTGTCCAAAACTGAAGTCATACACTGCTTGGACATGATACAGCGGAAACAAAGATGTATTAAACAACAAAACAAGGACCCTCTCTTGCTGACTGACTGACAGACTGTGGGATATGGTCCTCCTACAGTATAGGTGATGAACTTTACAATAGTTTGTTTTGTTTTAGGGCGCAAAAACAAATGGGGTCATACACACTCACCTCAAAACTAGAGGACACGAAAACAGAGAGGAATTAGAGAACAACTAAACGTTAATCCCAACTGACATACGAGAAGACAGCTAAAAACAGGGATGTGGAGACGGGGTAACTAAAGACACCATACAGAAACAGAGGTCCAAAACTAAAAGTTAAATGGCCTCCGCCATATTGCTTTGATGGATAAACAGTAAAATGCAGTCGACAGCCTGCACATCATTTGCTAAGACAGCCGATAACTCAGATGGCAAACCCGAGTGGGAACGTAAACGGTTAAAAATGGACTTGGATGAAATGTGTACAAAGTGGTGGGAGAGCGCCACTTATCAAATGACGATGGCTAAAAAGGCAGTGCCCAATACGAAACCTAGTTAAAATGACCTCCTCCTGCCAGGAGGGCCAAGAGGAGGCCATCCAAGCCACTGGGAGAGGCTTAACAATCCTCAGCGTATTCCCATGAAGGGAGGACCAATGGCAGTGCCAAAGGGACACCACCTCCTGACAACAGCAACGCAGAGGTAATTGGAGTGAATATAGGAACTAGTGGGCTGAGGTACGAGGACTGCAGCCTTGGAAGCAGCATCAGCAGCCTCATTTCATGGCAGACTCACGTGACCAGGAACCCACATAAACTGCACAGTGGCTCCACCAAGAGTGAGCAAATGACAATTTTTCCTGGCCCCATTGCACTAAGGGATGAGCGGTGTGCAGGACACATAGACTTTGAAGGACGCTGAGAGAGTCTGAGCACAGAACACAACTGCAAAGTTTGTACCATAGATTGTACTTCATAGCCTGATACAGGGCACAGAACTCGGCTGTAAATACTGAGCAGTGTGCCAAAATCCGATATTTGAAGACGAGTGCGCCAATGACAAAGGCACGCCCGACACCATGGTCAGTCCAAGAGCCATCAGGGCACACAAAGGTACTATCGCAAAAGTCCATGCAAAAGTCATGAAACTGAAGGCGATAGAACGAGGCTGGGGTAGTGTCTTAGGAAGCGAATGAAGGACAAGGTTAACATAGGCCACTTCATGAAGCCAAGGTGATGAAGGGTTCACGCCCACTGGGAAAGTTGCTGGTAGTGTGAAGTTAAGCTGACAGAGCAAGCACCGAATGCTGACTCCATGAGGTAACCGGCAAGAGGGACACGCCCCATACTGGCAATCAAAGGAATCATCAAAGAAGGACGTACAGGATGGGTGGCCATGCATGGCAGACAAACGCCTTGCATAAGTGCTGTGCAGAAAGTCACGGCAAGAGGACAGTGGTATTTCAGCAGCTTCAGTATACAGACTCTCAACCAGTCTTGAGTAAAAGGCGCCAGTGGCCAAATGGATGACTCGGTGGTGGATGGTGTTGAGACAGCGTAAGACGGATGGACGTGCAGATGCATAAATAAAGCACCAATAGTCGAGTTTCGAGTGGAGAAGGGATCAGTACAAACGGAGGAGGGTGGTTCGATCAGCACCCCAGAAAGTACCATTGAGGACACGTAGGACATTGAGGGACCATGTACGGTAGGCTGGCAGGTAAGACACATTGGAGGACCAAGAGAGTTCCCTATCGAGCATGAGCCCCAGGAATTTCATAGTTCCAACAAACAGAATTGCAACAGGCCCAAGATGTAAAGATGCTGGGAGAAACCATTTGCGCCGCCAGAAATTCATGCAGACGGTTTTGTCAGTGGAAAAACGAAAGCCATTGTCAATGCTCCAGGAGTAAAGACGATGAAGACATAGCTCAAGGCGCTCTCAGTGAGACAGGTCCGAGAAGAACTGCAACAGATGCCAAACCGTCAACAAAAAGGGAGCTGGAGATGCCCGGCGCGAGACAGGCCATTATAGTGTTAATGGCGAGAGCAAAGAGGACAACCCTCTGGACAGAACCATGAGGTACACCGTTTTCCTGGATAAAGGTGCCCGAGAAGGCAGAACCCACACGCACCTTGAAAACTCGGTCTTTTAAAAATTCCGTAAGGAAACAGGGCAGGCGGCCATGGAAACCCCACATGTGAAGAATGCGGAGGATGCCAGTTTCGCACCAGGTGTCTTAGGCCTTCCCCAAATCGAAAAACACGCCTACAATCTGGGATATCCCCAGAAAAACATTCATGACATGGGGGGACATAGTAAGGAGATGGTCAACTGCAGAACGTCGTGCTCGAAATCCACACTGTGTAGTCGTTAGTAAATTATGAGAACCGAGCCACCATACCAGCCGGACATGAATCATATATTCCATCACCTTGCAAACGCAGCTGGTGAGAGAGATGGGGCAGTAGATTGAAGGAAGATTTTTGACCTTACCGGGCTTAGGTATGGGTGTGATTGTGGCTTCATGTCGACGTCCGGGAAATGTGCCCTCTGCGTAGATGCGGTTGTACGTGTTAAGCAGAAAATGCTTGCCCACAAGAGAAAGGTGCTGCAGTGTATCTGAATGTGGACAGCGTCTGGCCGTGGGGCGGAGGGTCGGGATGAACTGGGAGCTTGATCTAGCTCCCTCATAGTAAAGGCGGCATTATAGCACACAATTCTGAGAAAGGAACGATATTGCTCGAGCCCCCTCCGCTCGTTTCCGATGGAGGAAGGAGGGGTGATAGTGGAAAGAGCTCGAAATTTTCGCAGAATGGCGGGCCAAGGCGTCGGAGATAGCAGTAGGGTCCATGATAAATGGTCTGCTACTGTCAAACCGGAAGCTGGTGAATGGATCTTGGTCCCAGAGAGCCATTGGAAGTTGGCCCACAGGACAGACGAAGGGGTGTAACTGTTGAAAGAACTAGTGAATGCAATCCAGCTAGCTTTTTTGCTACCCTGAAGAATGTGACGACACTTTGCAGATGATGGTTGAAAACGCGGAGAGCACGTCTTCATGTGCGAATTGCGTTGTGGCATGCCTCAGCCCACAAAGGCACTGTGATATGGCTTGGTAACGAGGAAGTGCGAGCAATGGAATGTTCGGCTGCAGTAAGGGTAAAGTCTGTGGCATATTCCACCTGCTCATCACAACTGGGGAAATCCTGTTCTTCGAAGGTCGCCAGGGAGGAGAAGAGCCGCCAGTCAGCCTTAGTAAGCTGCCATTTGGGTGTGCACGCAGGTGGAGTAGAGGCCAGCAAACGGATAGCACATGGGAAATGGTCGCTCCAGTAGGTGTCAGAAAGAATGGACCACTCAAGACAATGAACAAGGTGGACAGTGCAGACGGATAGGTCCAAACGGGAATGTGCGAGGAGTCGGAAAGGAATGTGAGTGCTCCAGTGTTAAGGCAAAAGAGACTGAGTTGATTAAGAAGATTAGCCAAGACCGCACTTCTCTGACAGGTTCTGGGGGAACCCCAAAGGAGATAATGTGCAATAAAGTCACCGAGTAGCAGAAATAGGGCAGGTAGCTGCCCAATAAACTGAAGGAAGTCTGCCCTGCTGACATCAAATGACGGAGGGACACAAATGGTACATAGGTAAAACGACAGGTGAGGAAGGGAAAGGCGAACTGCAACAGCTTGAAGATTGGTTGTTAGGGAGAGGGGTTGCCTATGAATGTTACCCCATATGAATAGCATGACGCCTCCATGAGATGGAATGCCAACCTCAGGGGGGAAGGTCAAAACCAACCGGGAAGGAATGTGAAAGCTCAAAGCGGTCGAGAGGACGCAATTTCGTTTCCTGAAGGCACAGTACAAGGGGCACTGCGATGCTAGAAGCAGCCATAAATCCTCTTTGTAGGACTGATGGCCACGAACGTTCCATTGGAGGAGAGTCATGATGAGGAAGAGATGAAGAGGCTGCTGCAGAGTGACAGCCTGTGAAGAGTCGCTGCTACAGGGCATAGAAGCAGGAGGATCCTGCTCCATGGGGTCCACAGAAGCATCGGCTTGCTTGCGCTGTCAGTCTGTGGAGTCCAATGCAGAAAAACGTTTGGTGGTGCACACTGGCGTCATTGAGGCCGGCTGGGCTAAGGAACCACGTGGCAACACTGTCAAAGAGGATCTTTGAGTCGGTGAAGGAAAAGACCATTTTCCCGTGGTGGACTTCTTAGAGCCTTTCTGGTTAGGAGAGGAAGACTTGAGTGTTGTTTGGCTGGAAGAGCATAGGAAGTCTCCACGGGAGTACTCCTTCTCTCCTCTCCGGCTGAATTTAAGGTCACATGTCTGAGTGGCCGACTCCTTCAGGGGGCGAGAGGTAACAAGAACAGAACTACTGGTGCCAGAAGAGAGACCGCAGGGTTTGCGACTAGCAAATAACTTTCGAGCGACTGGGTAAGGCACTTTTTCCTTTACCTGGATCTCTTGGACAGCCCGCTCATCAAGATGCATGGAAAAATCCCGAGAGCAGGCAGCATGGCCGCCATTGCAGTTGATACAGTAGGGAGATGGAGGCAGACAATCGCCCTCGTGTGTATCTCTACCATGGGTTACACATTTGGTTGGGTGTCGACAAGACGCTCTAATGTGGTTGGAACGATGACATTGGTAGCAGCGCATCTGGTTTGGAATGTACAGTCACATGTGGTAATTTCACAGCCTGCTTTGATCTTGGACAGAAGTACCACTCTATCAAATGGGAAAAAAACAGTGTGGGTGGGAACTAAGGAAGAATATACCTTTTTGATCATGTGATGGACGGCAATGACACCCTGATCAGAGAGGTAAAACTGGATTTCGTCCTCGGTCATACCATCAAGCAGCCTAGTGTAAATAACACCACGGGAAGAATTCAGAGTTCTATGGGCTTCGTCATGAACATTGTAGCCATGGAGAAGCGCGGTGGCTAGCAGTTGTTATGCTTGAGAATCATAAGTAGTCTCCAAATCCAAAGTGTCATTCCATAAACAAGAGCAGGATTTCACTGGGCCAGCAATTGCATCAACACCTTTCTGAATAATAAACAGATTTACCGTGGCAAAGGACTGACCGTCTTCAGTACGTGAGACCACAAGGAACTGTGGTGCAGCCTGAAGCGTCTTCGAATCGTTAGCCTCATTACGTTTACGTTTCATATACTTTGATAGTGAAAATGATTGACTAATTGCGAGAAAGTCTTCCATGATTGCCAGCATCTCCGATGGCGGGCTCCTTCCAACTGGAGGCCCCCGTCACAAGGGTGCACACCTGCCTTATGTGATTGTTCACACCTCAGTTCATACCTCCCGAACGCCTGACAGAGGGACCAATCGGCAATTTGGGAAGTTTGAAGCTCAGACAATCACCCACCCTGGGCCTGGCCTGCACCAGGGAGTACGTGCAACCCCTACCTATCGACATGGGGCTGGGAATTACGCGTTACCCAGTCACCTTTTACGAGTCAGACGCGTGGACTGGCCTTCGAGAGAGCGCAGGGAGGAAGAAGAAAAAGAGGAACCTCAAACGCCGAAGTGGAGGAACGAAAGGAGAAGGGAAACAAAGAAAGGAAGCGGGAATGGAAAACAGTGGTGAGACTTTTCTTAAGTCAGCGACAGACAATGTGGAACATCCCCAAAAACACCCTGTACTTGTTCCCCAAAGGAGGGGAGAAAGAATAGCAAGAGGACAGACATACAGCACGAAAGGGAAAAGACGCTGCAAAGGCTGGGGCCCCATGGTCGCCAAGCACGAACCCTCCAAAGAGTTGCGAGCCCCCTGGGGGTTACACTGGTTTGTGCAGGTGGCTAAGTGGATCAATCAAAACCTGAATGTTTAATAGGATCGCCACATGCTCCATGCCAGTTCACAGACGGTATTTTCGATACATCTATTAGAAGAGAGATAGAAATGCGGTAAACATTTTATCGAGGTCTCTAAAGGATGACATCAGCGGAGTTTCTATAGTGTGTAGTTTTTACCTGTTGGATGGTATAAAATAACGATGATAGAGAGAATTTTTGGGTGACAGACATGAACGCACACTGAGAGACACAGGTCTCCTTCAGACTGCAGTACACAGAGTTCTTTTCCTGCCATTTTTCCCAAGATTGCCGTCTTGAATTATGTCATGCGAGATGAGAGGGGGACGGTTGATAGCACCCTCTGCTGGTGGTGTTGTAAACTGTGTCATTTGGACTATGGACCTCATGGTGAACACACTGCATGGACCTACTGTCTACAAAAACTCAAATTGTTTAAATAAACAATGAGTATAAATAAAGACTTACGTCCATCCTATTTGACAGCCCAGCACAGACTGTGTCCTCTTTCCACCAATTTCCAGGTGGGGGTGGGGGCAGGGGGAAGGGTAGGGGAAATGAGGTTGGAGATAACTTAGTGGAGAATTTCATGATTCACACAGTCAAAAGCGTTTGAGAGAGCACAAAATTCCCAATGTGTAATTTTGGTATATTCAGAGCACTTAATATTTGATCAGCTGAAGCATATATAGCATTTTTTGTTGAAAAGCCTTTGTGAAAATCATATTGACAAATTGTTAATACTTCATTTTCACAAATATATGAAGCTATTCGTGAAAACATTATTTTTCCAAGAATTTTGGATCGATAGACAATTAAGTGAGCTTGGACCACGATGTTATTCTTGTCTAACTTGTGCGGTTGCAGATAGAGGCCGCAGCTTCACATCGTTGCTGTCAAACCAAATTCAGTAGCTTTAGAGCCGCGGAAATAATGTCCGCATTGCCATCGGAGGTACGCTAAACGTCAGTACACGTATTGTCACAATATTTCGTGCCTGCCAAAGAAAAGTGCAGGTAGTTAATGTCTGTAAGGTCTGTCGAGTAAGGTGGCCGCATTTCCAGGATCCAAATTATGGACACATTACAAATTTTTATACTGCAAAAAAGATGTCATAATACAAATCCCTTTAATTAGTACCGTCCAAAATAGAGTGAAAGCAGAAAGACCGTATTTATCAGTGCTGTGAATTTTCTTCAACAAGTTCGTATTCTTCAACAGTATATGAAAAAATTCAACAAAGTTTCATCGTAGTTCACTCTAGTCACTAACGTTGCTTTCATAGTTTTTACAGCAAGCTGTGTTTTGTCATTCGTGTGCTTTGTCATTCATGTAGGAAATCATCCCTTCAGTAGCATCATTAGTGCCAGGAAAGCAGAAGAGAAATTGCGTTAAATTGAGTGAATTTGAGAATAGCACGTGATTCTGGCTGACATGAGAAATCATTTAAACTCAACTTTCAGTCGGAAAACGTTGTTAGCAATCAATTCTCTGATTTACTCACTGATTACAAACTATTTGACACAGACATACACTGTATGCATTCCATTTTCGGCAGACGGAGTACATGACACAGTTTTGATAACTAGAGAATTAGTTCTTATAGTACCATCCCATAAGGGTATTTGATTTAAGATAACCCAGCTGAACGACTTTAGGTTCCTGGAACTCTCTTGAGTCTATTTTTTTTCAAATTGGATACAGCAGTTTCGTAGAGAAATAGTACAGCGCTATGAAACGTTCTGGCTCTGCTGGGAGCAGACCTTTCTCTGTTCAAAGCTTTTCAAACATTGTTTTATACTTGAGGGAAGAAACTGGTCTTCAATTCCGGACTCCAAGGTAGCTTTCAGCTTACTAATACAGTTAGTCACTTCAAATAGAGTTACTGTCCTACAAATTCCTTCACTGCTTCATGAAATGATGAAGTCTGATTGTGAAGAACGTATAACAATTCTCCAGAAAACGTGTTCTGAAAGACGTTTTCCAGGAATAATGGTCACCTTTTTAAAGTGTGACTATAGTGGTTTAACTTGCTTTCAACAGCAACTAGCAGTGCTAACCACCTTGTTTGAGCATAAGCCAAAATCATTGCAAAATCTGTTTCCACAAAGCAGGAAAAGTCCTTGAGAGCGTATGATTTGATTATACAAATATCTTGGAAACTACTATTCCTACATCTACAGGCAAAATATCAGTAGCTGTTCGAACTGTAGAGAAAGTCTGTTAAATAGAATGAGATTTTCACTCTTCAACGGAGTGTGCGCTGATATGAAACTTCCTGGCAGGTTAAAACTGTGTGCCGGACCAAGACTCGAACTTGAGACCTTTTGAAGTACAGCTGTGAGGACGGAGCGTGAGTCGTGCTTGGGTAGCTCAGATGGTCAGTTCCGCTTGGGACGCGACAGCGATCGGACGTGTCGGTACTTCCGCGTAGTCGTAGCGCCGCAAGACGTGTTTATAGAAATTATTGGATTGTGACCTGCGACATTCTCAGTGCTTCTTCACTACCGTCGTACACTAGCTTCTTAATTCACTCACAGCGGTCTTGGCCGCTCATATAGTGAAGTTATGGCTCCCAGTGTACCTCGTAAGAATACCCTGCGTTTTGCATTTGAGAAATCTTCCAGAAATGTGCAACCGAGTTCTCTAGAAATCCATGACTGGATAGTAGATATTATCGGCATCACATCCGACCAGGTCCACACAGCATATTATGACATGGCAGAATACTGTTTCTTTGTGAAGTTTTTAGACCAGATACAACTGGAGAAAATTTTGGTGAATACTGGTGGGAAAGCAGAGTTCCGACATCGTGATCAGTCGGTGAGTACAGTTTCAATAATTAACGCTGACATTGACTATAAACAAGTGCGAGTGTTCAATTTGTCTCCTGAGGTTGAGAATTGTTTTCTTAGAGATGTCCTCGCCAAATACTGTGACATCCGACAGATTAGAAACGAAAAATGGTCGAGCCGTCACAAACTCCAATGTTATAGTGGGGTTCTCTCAGTTGACATGGCCGTTAAAGTCAATATCCCATCCCATATAAGGGTCTGTGGTTATAAGGCTCATGTCATTTACGTTGAACAAGTGGGCACGTGTTTTATCTGTTACACGAGTGGCCATTTACGGGATGATTGCCCACGGCGCGTTGTCGTACTTCGAAACAATCTGCAACAACGACAGAGATTAACATTGGCTGATGTCCCAACTCAAAATCAGGTGCCTTCTGTGACTGACTCCCAACAGAGTGCATCTGTGTCAGAGGACAACGATCTCGGTAACGGCACCTTCCCACCCTTGCCTCAAAAACCCTTGGCCAGTCACCCCTTAGCCACCGGTGTTGCATTATCTGTCGGTAACAAACGACGTCGTACTAGTGACGGTAGTGGTTCCGGCGACCAGGTAGTAAAAAATCAAACCGGTGACGCGGAGTCACGGGCCTCCACACAGGACACGCATGTGTCGAATAGCTCAGTTACGACCCGCCATTCAACCTCCCGACGCAGAAACTGTCAATACGAATGCAGTCGAGTGTTTACAGCAATCCGTTCTTATGCCGCTTGTCGACTCGCCACAGGTGGCCGACACACAAAAGCCGGCAGTCAGTCAACTGCAACTCGTAAACAAAGTGGATGATGCACGCGGCGTAGAGCATAACATAAACAGCCGCCACCTCGAAACTGCTTCCAAACAACACGAGGAACCGGACAGCTGTATACAAACAGCCAGTGCCGCTCCAAACAAACACAGTGAGTCTACTGAAGCTGCGTCTTCGGACTTGCCGTCACCTGTTCCGAATCAAGGACTTTCACATACTGTTTACAGCTATGACTCGCCGACTCCGCCGTCTTCTATTACACTTCGGGCGACTGTGCGACGGCAAAATAAAGTTAAACCAAAGGACTCCGTGGCTGGAAGTAACTCAAAAAGTAAAGTCAGCGCAAGAACTGGTACAAAACCTGCGGATGTAGATTCGAAGTCCGACGGTGAGATGGACTGGGCTTCCTACGCTTCCCATCACCCACAAGTCTCGGACGATCATGATCAAGCTTATAAGTTTTTGTCCCTGAACATTAACAGAGTTAGGACAGATTTAAAATTAGCAATGCTACAGCAGTTTGTCTATGAGTCCGAAGCTGATATAGTTCTGTTACAGGAAGTGTCTATCTTAAGTTTTCATGCATCAGGATTTGCTATAACACCGTGGCGGACAGGGGTACAGGTACGGCCATTCTATCACGAGACGGAATCCCAGTGAGCAATATCGAAATGTTGGACTCCGGTAGAGGCGTAGCTTGCCAAATTTTTGACGTACCTTCGTCAATATCTATGCTCCATCTGGAACGACCTTAAAATCAGAAAGAGCTAACTTCCTTAAACAAGACATCATATACTTGTTACACCGCAAGCCAATCCAGTTGATAATTAGTGGTGATTTTAACTGTATGATCCACAGGAAAGACCAATCGCCAAACTTTAATTACTGTAGGGAACTGAATCATCTGGTGCGTCACCTGCAGCTGAAGGATGCGTGGGAACTAAAATTTCCTACCCTGGTAAAGTACACGTACCTGACCACCATCGCATGTAGCCGTCTGGACCGTTTGTATATCTCTGAGAACATTTGCCAACATATTCGGGACGCCAATGTCATTCCGGCTAGTTTCTCCGACCACTGCGCCCTCTGTGTCACGATAAATCTGGCCAAACAGCACACTAAATGGCATAGGATTCCGTGGAGCCTAAATGTTTCTATTCTCGCCGATGCCGCGCTACAAGATGTCATCTCCACGACATGGGCGGATTGTCTCAAGCAATGCTGCAGATGTCCGAGCAAGATAGCCTGGTGGAATGTTGTGATCTAACGGAAAATGCGATTATCCTTAAGAAACTATAGTTGGCAACGGGCGCAAGATGTCATACGCACGATTGATTTTTACCAGACAGTTCTGAGAGAGTTGTATGCGACTACGTCACCAACCAACACGCAGCTGACGACCATCAAACAAATAAAGGCGAAGCTTATAGGCATAAAGCGAACGCAGCTTGAAGCACTGAAGATCAGATCTAAAGCAAAATCGCTTCAAGAGGACGAGCTTGCGTCGCTGTATCACCTCATAAAACATCGTGCCCATCGCAAGCGAGCTTATATCGGGGAGCTGAACACGGATGATGGACTCCGTTTGACCCGAAGAGTGATATTCTTACTGCAGTTTACCGGTACTTCACGGATCTGTACTCGCAATGCGATACATGTGGTGATGACGACGGCGATATCGTGCGTGCTCTGCCCACCGTAGTCACGCCTGCAGACATCTCGGCGGTCGTACACGATTTTGCTCCAGACGAAGTCCTTGAACTGATTTCTGGCTCGCCATCGAATGAATCCCCTGGCCCTGATGGTTTGCCACGGGAATTTTATGTGCGTTTCTGGCCCATTTACGCATTTACAGATGTTCTCAATGAAGTGATACGAGGGAGTGACGTGTCGGCCGAAATGAAGGAAGGCCGAATTGTATTGATACCAAAAAGCAAACACCTAAAAACCTTAGAAAACTTCCGACCGATTACTTTACTCAATTTTGATTACAAAACCTTTGCCAGAGCACGCAACAGCAGATTGTCTCCGTTAATGAAGCAAGTGATTCACAACCATCAATCATGCTTCCCTGGTCGCACTATTATGACGCCCCTTTCGGAATATAGAGATGTAATAGCCATAGCGTCAGTCACTAACGTGAACCTCGCATTGCTGTTTATCGACTTTTGCAAGGCTTTTGATCGCGTCTGCCACGAGTACCTCCTACAGCTACTGCAGCGGTGTGGTTTTGATCAACGGGTTATTAATGTCGTGCAACATTTCGTCACGGGCATTACAACCAGATTCAGCGTAAATGGACAGCTTACTCAACCCATTGAGGTCCAAAGAGGAGTGCCGCAGGGGAGCCCTCTGTCCATGATGTTATTTGTTTTATCGCTCGAGCCGCTCTATTCATGACAAACGTGCAGGCCTTTCGATCGCCGGGACGTCCTTCGTGGTTCGTGCTTACGCCGACGACGTCGAAGTGTTACTACGCAACGACGGAGACGCATCAACCCTCAAGACTGCGGTAGATGAGTACTGTCGTGCTTCCGGTGCTAAAATCAACGCCGATAAATGCACCTTTGTCAACATTCGAGGATTCGACGCAGTTATTATACCTTGGGCGAAGCGTGTCGAAGCCCCCACCACTCTGGGGATGATTATCGACAAATGCCCGCTAAAAATGAATGCAAAAATTTGGAAGCAGGTCACCAATAAAATGCAAGGTGCCATCCATGAAAACAATTGGCGGTCCGTTGACATTCTCTAACGCATACGACTCCTCAGCATTTATATATTCAGTAAAGCGTACTATATGGCCCAAATATTTCCAGTCCCCAAGATGCAGGCCAAACACGTGATGACACTCTCTAATAGATTTATCTGGCAAGGGCATCTGTTCAAAGTGAAATACACCACGCTGACGTCTTCCAGACAGGCCGGTGGACTCAACATGCCTCACATTAACCAAAAGTGTACTGCGTTATATATTAAACGAATCACCCACTTGTTGGACAAGGAACCTCTGAGCGTAGCCAGTTGGCTCTTCCGAACCTTACAACCCAGTGATACGCACCCACCCATTGATGTAGGTAAAATACATTACAAACTACGACATGTCAAGCATTTTTTTCTTGAAGTAAGCTATATTGATATACATTATTTCACGCAGGATTTACCGACGACGCACCTGTTATTAAAAAGATGGACATCTCCAATAGTCCGGAATCCCATTGAACTTAAATACCTGAGTGTTCTTTGGAAGACAGTTTGGGAGAACATAAGTTTAACCGTCCACACTGCTGAAGTGGCGTCCACATGGTATAAAGTGGTAAACGATGTTATACCTACTAATGAAAGGTTGCATAGAATCGGCTTATGTGACAGTGATAAATGCGTCCGCTGTGGTCTGGTCGACACCTTACCCCATCGCTTCACTTGTGGCGGTCATCTCATTAACTGGAAATGGGTGCAGCAGAGGCTGGGCCTGATTACCCGCAGCAGCCCAGCCAGCCACTGCACCGACATCCTGCTCTGGTCGGACACGAAACATTTTCCCGCTACCAAGAACAACACCGTGATGTAGCTGTTAGGACAGTTTGTGACATATATCATCAGCCACAATCGTTAAGATAATCTCATTAGTTTCGAGGTTTACATGAGAACGGCACGTTGGAAGATGAAATGTTACCCAAGTTTCAGGAAGATGTTTGCTAACATGTTGGACATAATTTTTGAAAAACAAGTCGTAGGGTAATTCTTGGCGCCGGTAAGGACACAAATCACATGCAAGGCTATGTAGCGAACGAAATACACAACGAATAAGGGGTTACACCTGTTCCTAGGACTGCTCACGACTTCTCAATGGTGTTATTAACTTCATTATGACGTTTTCATTAATGTATGTTTCCTGTGCATGTCTTTGTTATCTGTTTGTATTCTCCAAATGACTTTGAGTTTGGACGGTTGTGAACCAATTGACAGAACTGCCATTCTAGTTAAGAACAGTCATATATATATATATATATTGTAATTCTCTTTAATATGTTTGCGTTTTGGTTCTATGTCTCTGTCTGGACTGAAGATGCTATTGTCAGTATAATATTTTTGTTCTATTTTGTAAGCTTACAAATGGCACTATATTGAAATACGTTCTTCAGTCTATTGTAGGATACAATTCGTGTTGAAAAAGTTCCAGCACTTCATTATTTTGTTTTTGTGCTTATGTACTTATATGGTTGCTTTAATAAAGAAAAAAAAAAGATGGTGGAGCACTTGCCCGCGAAAGGCAAAGGTCCCGAGTTTGAGTCTCGGTCCGGCACACAGTTTTAATCTGCCAGGAAGTTTCAGTCTATTAAATAGTCAATCACTTAATAGATTTTTCTCCAGGCAACGATTGTAATTGTAATATTCTTACTTTTGAATCAGGTTTGTAAATAAAATGTCTAGCAAGGACAGATAAAAACCTTAATCTCTTTGTGGTTAGCTTCCACAGTCAGAAGTGGAAATAAATGTCACCTTTTACAAATCACACCGCAACATACCTAAATCATGAGGTGCTAACACATCACGATTGTGCCCTCTGTTTTTGTACTTACACAGGCAAATTTAGGCTCTAATACTGCTTGAAGATATGAAGCTATGATTGTGCTACATAGTATATCCAAAGACAGCCTCAGCTACAACTAATCTCTCCTCCTGACCACAAAATTTATCAGATTTAAAGAACAATTTTAATGTTGCACTAGATGCTGCTGTAGATACTGCTCTGCTACGTTTGTCACTTTTTCAGTGGAGTTGTCTGTATCCACGTCCGCTGTGGCTTGTTCAGAAACTAGAATCACACGCGTGGCTGCTCACTTTTCCTTTTGAATCCGAAGAGGTATTGCCACTTATGAGTAGAAATTCGTATTGCAATTTTTCATTGAAGGAGCACTTGCACTTCTTTGACTTCATTCTTGCTGGAAGTATTATGAATGAAGAAAACTCAACTATTCCAATACAACGTAACGCTACGTAGCACAACACAATCTGATACAATTTCGCACCAACTGATGAGATATAATGGTACGAACCAGCTTTGAGTGCCTTGTGCACAAAAATGTAAGTGGGTGCTCTTTGATAAGAGTACAATATCTTTGCCAATACTTTTTCGCCAACTTAACTCAAACTAATAAGAAAATATACCAGTGTAGGTGAAATAAATATCTAATTCATAGTAAACCGTTTCATAATTTCGAAATATGGGATAAACAGGCGTCCGGAATTATTTCTGAAAAAAATTGGAGTTAGAGCTACAAAAATCGTAACTGTCCCGGAAAAAAACTCGACTGATTGGCACCTTTCGTCTAGCGGCTCGGCCGCGGTCTGGTGCCCATACGGTGCTATCATATCGGTATCTACGTCCACCGACAGAACAGAACTCCGACCATATTGATAATCATCTTAGTACAAAAAGAAAAAAAAGAGACACACACACAGGTGGAGTTTCAGGTCGATACTGCTGCTGCTGCCACCTTATCTGTAACCAAATCGGAGACTATCACCACCTGGGTTCACCGCCTCATGGAAGCCACAGCGGCGACTAGTGATCTGTAGCCCTCAAAATATTCCTTTATAAAGCGAGCTGTCATTACCAGATAAGTTTAATTAATTAGTTCGGTATGTAATATTTTTAGGAGTTACTTCACAATTGGCTACTAATACATGATGCTTGGATGAATTTTCTTTGTTTGGTTTCCGTACAGACGAACAGATCAATCTAGTATAAACCTGTATATCATTCAAAGACGTAGATAAGTTGTGTGAAGAGTTTAAGAACGTTTTTGCTCCTTCACCAAGTTGTGCTGCAGATGTCATAGTGTACGTATCCCATAACCTAGGGGCCCAACCGGATTTCTGTCGTGCCCGCCCGATACCATTCAGAATGAGCGACGTAGTTAAAAAGGAACTTCCCAGCTTGGAGGATCTCACAGTTATCTTGCCCATTTCTGCCAGTCGATAGTGGTTCTAATGGACATAACTAGGAAATCATATACACTCCTGGAAATGGAAAAAAGAACACATTGACACCGGTGTGTCAGACCCACCATACTTGCTCCGGACACTGCGAGAGGGCTGTACAAGCAATGATCACACGCACGGCACAGCGGACACACCAGGAACCGCGGTGTTGGCCGTCGAATGGCGCTAGCTGCGCAGCATTTGTGCACCGCCGCCGTCAGTGTCAGCCAGTTTGCCGTGGCATACGGAGCTCCATCGCAGTCTTTAACACTGGTAGCATGCCGCGACAGCGTGGACGTGAACCGTATGTGCAGTTGACGGACTTTGAGCGAGGGCGTATAGTGGGCATGCGGGAGGCCGGGTGGACGTACCGCCGAATTGCTCAACACGTGGGGCGTGAGGTCTCCACAGTACATCGATGTTGTCGTCAGTGGTCGGCGGAAGGTGCACGTGCCCGTCGACCTGGGACCGGACCGCAGCGACGCACGGATGCACGCCAAGACCGTAGGATCCTACGCAGTGCCGTAGGGGACCGCACCGCCACTTCCCAGCAAATTAGGGACACTGTTGCTCCTGGGGTATCGGCGAGGACCATTCGCAACCGTCTCCATGAAGCTGGGCTACGGTCCCGCACACCGTTAGGCCGTCTTCCGCTCACGCCCCAACATCGTGCAGCCCGCCTCCAGTGGTGTCGCGACAGGCGTGAATGGAGGGACGAATGGAGACGTGTCGTCTTCAGCGATGAGAGTCGCTTCTGCCTTGGTGCCAATGATGGTCGTATGCGTGTTTGGCGCCGTGCAGGTGAGCGCCACAATCAGGACTGCATACGACCGAGGCACACAGGGCCAACACCCGGCATCATGGTGTGGGGAGCGATCTCCTACACTGGCCGTACACCACTGGTGATCGTCGAGGGGACACTGAATAGTGCACGGTACATCCAAACCGTCATCGAACCCATCGTTCTACCATTCCTAGACCGGCAAGGGAACTTGCTGTTCCAACAGGACAATGCACGTCCGCATGTATCCCGTGCCACCCAACGTGCTCTAGAAGGTGTAAGTCAACTACCCTGGCCAGCAAGATCTCCGGATCTGTCCCCAATTGAGCATGTTTGGGAGTGGATGAAGCGTCGTCTCACGCGGTCTGCACGTCCAGCACGTACGCTGGTCCAACTGAGGCGCCAGGTGGAAATGGCATGGCAAGCCGTTCCACAGGACTACATCCAGCATCTCTACGATCGTCTCCATGGGAGAATAGCAGCCTGCATTGCTGCGAAAGGTGGATATACACTGTACTAGTGCCGACATTGTGCATGCTCTGTTGCCTGTGTCTATGTGCCTGTGGTTCTGTCAGTGTGATCATGTGATGTATCTGACCCCAGGAATGTGTCAATAAAGTTTCCCCTTCCTGGGACAATGAATTCACGGTGTTCTTATTTCAATTTCCAGGAGTGTAGTTCCCTATACATTCGTGGCGAGTTTAACGTAACTATTAACGCCCAGTTCTACGATATGTATGCCTATCCCTTTCCGCTTCCGGAAGAACAATTGGCCACGTGATCAGGGGTGAATTTTTCTCTAAAACTGACGTAGCGGACACTTATATAGTTATCGGTGGACACAAAGCCGGCCGTTGTGGCCGAGAGGTTCTAGGCGCTTCAGTTTGGAACCGCACGACCGCTACGGTCGCAGTTTCGAATCCTGCCTCGGGCATGGATGTGTGTGATGTCCTTAGGTTAGTTAGGTTTAAGTAGTTCTAAGTTCTAGGGGACTGATGACCTCAGATGTTGAGTCCCATAGTGCTCAGAGCCATTTGAACCATTTTTGGTGGACACAAAAACAATGGGGGCACTGGTGCTTAACATCCATTTCGGGGTGTATCAATGTAATAGGCTTCCATTTGACGTGGTTCGTGCCCTCGCTGTATTTTAACGATACTTACAGCAGCTCATCATGGGCATCCCTCTGTGTTCAAACTGCTGGGACGACGACATAACAGGAGCGACACAGGAGAAACACCTGCAAAATCTGTAAACCCCATTTGAGAGACGACAGTTAAATGGCCTACGTTACTAGCTTATCGTCTTTTCATTGCTGAGATGGCTGAATGGGTACGACCCGAAAGACAATAAACTGTAATAAAAACGTTCAGATGGTGTCTCGTTGCTGGTCATCGAAGACTCGCAATGCCGGGTAGTAATTCGCCTTGCAAGGTTCCAGATTAATGCCCAGTAATCTTCATTGTTTTGTGTAAACTTGTGGTGGCCTTGGATTTTGCTGGGGAGCTCGTTGTATCTGTGATAATTTCAGGTATTAGCATTCCTTTGTCTTCATTAAAGTTTATTCGAGCATTTTGTATACACTCAGAAGGTGTAATTACGATCTTTCCGAAATGCTTAGTCATCCTGGGATTCTTACGTTCAATTAAATCAGAATTAGTAAAAATGATGAATATTAATGCAAATCGTATTCCGCAACAACATAGGGATCTCCAGATTTCAGTGTACCAAAAAAATTACCATGACAGCTTACACTTTCAAATCGGTATAGCATCTCCGAAAGTTATGTTGTACATATTTGTCTTTGGTAGTACGTTAGCGTCAAATGTGGCAGAGACATTTGTTCTGAGTTGTAGTTATGTTTCGTACTCTGCTGGCAATGTAATGGACTTTTTAAGAGCAGCGTTTGCTATTAATGTAGGCCTAAGTTTTTAATAATTTTGGCAACTCTACATGAAAAGATTTGTGGACTTTATGGATGTGGCAGCAAAGTTTGCAATGAAAAATGTGAAGTACTAAGAAGAAAGCACTTAAGCCATTTCGTAGCAAACCCGGACCTCATTTTTGGAGTATCTAAATGCAATTTACCTGCCCCTGGACAATGACGTCGCAACTACAAAAAATGAAATTATCTCTTCTTTTTCCTACCACCGCTACTGTTAAAAAAATCACGTCGTTGCAGTAAATGTGGTTTACAGACATACATGCATTACGCACTGCAGATAATTCATCTAAGCAATTTATTGGCTCAAATGGCTCTGAGCACTATGGGACTCAACTGCTGTGGTCATCAGTCCCCTAGAACTTAGAACTACTTAAACCTAACTAACCTAAGGACATCACACACATCCATGCCCGAGGCAGGATTCGAACCTGCGACCGTAGCAGCAGCGCGGCTCCGGACTGCAGCGCCTAGAACCGCACGACCACCGCAGCCGGCAGCAATTTATTATTAATTAATTTTCAACTGTAGTCTGCCGTGCAGTGAGAGATGAGGGGGGATTAACCCTTTCGTCCCATTTCTGGATCCTCCAGATGATGCATTAGGCATACTCGGGGATGTATCAGATGGAGGGACAATAGGCTGACTTCACGTTTACTGGCCCAAAGTCTACGCTAATATTGAGCATAAGATCTGTAAGCGTCACGCTTGTTCACAAAAATCAAGCGGCTGCACCTCAGCGTTCTTATTCATGGCTCAGGCGTGAGCAACCTAGGGAGCAAGTGCACATAGACTTCACTAGACCGTTCAAGGGTTCCATGTGGCTTTTACTTTATATACACTAAAATTTCGAGTATGTTGCTCAGATACAATTAACGACAACAGCTTCTACGATCCGGGACCTAGCTAGCCTATTCGCTATAGAGCGTGAACCACAGACTTTAGTATCGGGTAATGGCCCATACATGCTTTCCAGAATTACTGCAGGAGGAATGAAGTCGCGCTGTTGAACACTACTCCCTTTCACATCAAACTCGCAGGCTGACCGATTGGTCAGCACACTCAAGTCACGGATGAGAAAGATTCATCTATTGACACCATATGAAAGCAAGTTGACTAGGTTGCTAGCTATGTATCTGTCCGCCCCGGTCAACGATCGTAACCTGCCCGTATCCAATCCCACCATTGTGGAAATGACGTTCTCAACATTAGCAACGTCACTTCTGTAGAGGTGGATGTGGACCACAGTCTGCATTTTATGATCTGAAGATGGCCGATGCCAGCCGAAATAGGTCAATTCGGTAGCAATACCTGTGGGTTTACCGTACAATCAATCACTGTAGTCTACGGCTCTATAGAAATACCACTCTTTCCAATGTAGTTAATTTTGTTCCAGTATATGTACAGATAATTTAAAAAGTAGATGTAACGTTCTATTTAGCCGGCCGATGTGGCCGAGCGGTTCTAGGCGCTTCAGTCTGGAACCGCACGACCGCTACGGTCGCAGGTTCGAATCAATCTTCGGGCATGGATATGTGTGATGTCCTTAGGTTAGTTAAGTTTAAGTAGTTCTAAGTTCTAGGGGACTGATGACCTCAGATGTTAAGTCCCATAGTGCTCAGAGCCATTTGAACGTTCTGTTTAATAGAAATCGAAGATGGTCACTTCTAGTGGCTGCGATTATATATCAACTGGCAGACTAGAAACATACGATTTGCTCACGAATATGAAGTGGCTCTAACGTAGTGTCTTCGAGTTAGGGGCTGTATATCTTATGACGACCGGAGAACTCTTCACTGAAAGCTTCATGCCGTTATTTAACAACAATAAATTTGGAAATGATATGTGAAATATCCGTCCATTGCTAGCATGACAACATTGTTATTGGCACTGGTCTTTTGTTTCCACTTCTAGGAAACGTTTTATCAAGAAGTTTGTGGCATGACTTAGAATACTCTAACTCTGAGAAAACGGATATTAAGTCTCGGAGTGGGTTAGAGGTGTACGCAACTTATTTGACAAAGATCCTTGTGTCTGGAGGTCTGGTGGGCAGCAGCAGTTCACTTATGTAAGGAAATGAAACACCTACAGCTGTCCTTATGATGTTATTTATTGTATGGCTACCAGTTTCGATGCTTCAGTGCACCATCTTCAGGCCTTAGCTGATGCTAAGAGAGTTAATACAATCCGTATATACAATGCATCAGTGGCCAACATCTACAATTAGTCAGTTGATAGTTGACGGTTGGAGAGACAACATCGCGGTTACAGGTAGTCTGCAAAAACCAGTTATAGATGTTGGCCACTGATGCATTGGCTATATGAATGGTGTTAACCCCCTCAGCATCAGCTAAGGCCTTAAGATGGTGCACTCAAGCACCTAAACTGGTAGCCATATAATAAATGACATCATAGGGATTGCTGCAGGTGTTTCATTTCCTTACATAATCTTAACAAATGTTACCGTTTCCAGGAGATCATAATTTTTAATCGGTGACTGTTAATAACATTGTTCTCAATAACTCATCCCTATATCTCATTCAGAGAACTGTGTAGCGATATGTTATAATCGATTCAAAGCAGGTGATTGTTTCCCATCTCTCACATGAAACTAAAACATCATTATGCAAAACTGTCTTTGGGTTAGCTACGTCCTGGCCTACTGAATGCACTTGTTTGTAAAAATTAACCTACGTGACTTTGGTAGACGTCGATAGACGGATACCAGGAAGTCTTATGACGAAAGAGACGACCATCTACGGTTTCCACAGTAGACACAGAGCTTAGCAATTAGTCAGAGCGTCTCTTCACACAAGAGCAGCCTTACGTTCAAAAGCAAAGGCTGTCTGATCTTCGGAACTCTGATGGAGTCGTCACCAAGATTAGATCAGCAAAAGACGTTACCATCAAAGTCACAGGAAGAAGCAACAATCACCAAGCTGATCACGTGTCACACATTCAGATGAAAAATTAGGCTGCCTTGAAATGCTATTCACTATGTTGCCACAATGAAGAAAACAGAGCACGAGAAGTGAGCAGTCGGAGGAAAGTGCTAAAGAACTGTACAATGATTTGTACTGTTGGCGGAGAGGCATAACAAGTTCTGTCTTTAGTGTTATAAATGCAGTCATATTGTATTTACAATAAATGTGGTGTTGATACGTGTAGACGTTTCTTTCTCTGGCATGGCAGTTATTCTGTCCCAACTCAGCTATAGTCATTATTTTGTCCGTTTCTGCTCTTCGTTGCAACTACAATCAGCTATTCTGACCAATCCTGTCAGTTTCAACGCCAGAGAAACGTTGCACTAAATGGAAGTAGTCAGGTGGTGTTGGTACAAACAGAGCAGTACTCGGCATAATCCTGATCTATATGGCGCATGAGGAATTTACGTCATCCTACGGTGTCCCCACAGCTATCGCACCGTAGGCAGCCCGCTACACAATTGGGAATCGCTCCTGTGCGAATACCACAGAAAGAAACATTCCTGCATGTATCCTGATTTGTCACAGGTCATCTCCTCGAATTTACATCATTTTTACTTGCGGCACTGTGTATATCTATAGACAGCAGTTCAGCTGTTCTGGTAGTTTTGCTAACAATTACGAGCTAAAAATTTTGGTGGTGTTGACCGAGAAGGAAACAGTTATAGTAAGATTTCCATCATGGGAACGACAGAAAGCGGAGCTTATGTACTGAAGAAAAATGTAAGTAACCGACCGAAGCACGACACTCAGAAATCTGCGAGGCTAGTTTCCTACGATTTTCAGTGTTGTTGCAGGATACTAGAAGGAAGAACCCGACAGCTCGTAGCTTCTAAACGTGAAGCAAATGAGCAGGGGTAATATTTTCTTCAAGCTTCATTCTGACAGTTAATTCCGTTAAATAAATCTGTTCATTAATGCAATTAAAAGAAGGAAGTAGGTTTAGGGTGTAATGTCCCATTAGTGATGAAGTCATTAGAGACAGTGGTCGTGATGGAATGGGGGAAGAAAAGGGAAAGGTATTGGCCACGTCATCTTCAACGTAACCACTCCACCGTTCCTCTTAAACGATCTGGAGAATCCATAGAAAACATAAATCAGGATGGCCAGACAGGGATTTGAAGCAGCGTCCTCCCGAACATGCCTTATCACTGTGTACCACTCAGCCCATTTAGTTACCACTCGATTAAATTAAATTAAAAATGCTCCATTTCATTTCTCAGTTTACTTAACAATTTCCTCTTCAGTGCTCCGTGAATTTTTACTTTGGGAAAATCAAGCTATTTCTGGGGCTTGTCAATGTTAAAACTGATCTGTGCGTCAGATGATCTTCTTTTCTGTGACTAAACAGTTACCTTTTTCTTTACTTTTCGTTTAGCTCCACCTCCTCCCTACCCAACCAAGAGATGAAGTGACAACTGCCAAATTGATACTCTTCAGAGTAATGACGCGGCTAAATACTCACATTTACGTTGGCAGTTCTGGCAGGTCAGCCAAATTGATACTCTTCAGAATAATGACGCGGCAAAATACTCACATTTACGTCGGCAGTTCTGACAAGTCCATAGAGGTTGTTTTCCAGTAATTGTTGGTTTTGGAAGTCTCTAATCGTCAAGTGGGGGCTAGGAAAGTGTGAGTTCCGGTGGTCAGATGAATGAGGGAATCACTGAAGCTGTGATCTAGAGAAGTGATAGGGGGTTAGCTGGCTCTATGGTTAAATGTCAGGGTGTTTATGGATTATGCAGGGTTAGTATGCTGAATTTCGCTTGGAATAAAATGTAAAGGATGTGGAGCCGCAGGATGAGCGAACATGTTGGTTTAGATGTGGCATCAGCCACAGAGTGGTGAATATTGGGGGGAAGTGGGTTTTTGGTGTTCGAGATCACATTATGTATTGTATTTTCGAAGACGTTCCAGAAATTTGAAGAGAAGGGGAATTTTGTCAGCTGGTGGAAGATTCGTCTAGGAGATGGAAGATGGCTGCGGAAAGATAGGCAGAGAGCTTAGTGCTCTAGGTCTTGTAAAAAAGTGGTAGCAGTTTAAACAGTCAGAAATCGAACTTACATCGACGAAGGTGAGGATGGCTCAGCTAAAGTGTTTTTGTTTGCAGAGAACGGTGGAAGGCTGTAATATTCATGTACTGTTAGCAGAGTTAGTAATTTCAGTTATACTGGGCATTTTGTTCGAGTTTTGGTAAATTGGGATGCCACGTTAGTTTGCGATCAAGGATTAATCCAGCATTGTACTGCCGCTGACAGTGGTCATTTTGAACAACCTGTGATGGTCAGTTGTCTCGTTACTGGTCAAAATCCACTTACCTAGTGAATTCACACAGTTTCTTCTTTAGTGTTTGCTGCCATGGTGTCGTAAAAGTGTCGATGTGGAAACCCTTCAAAATACATCACGTAAACACCACTGACATTCTGATATAGGTACCCCACTTTCAGTTTTTGAATGTCAATAGGCATTGTTACATTTAAAAAGTGTATGCTTTATAAGTGTTATTACAGTCTGTGTATTGGCTAAGAGTATGAGCCCCTGACTACCAATCCATTCTATGAAAACCGCACATCAATAGTGCTTTCCATTTCCGCATTGTTTGTGGTGAAAGTTTTCGGTTATTCACCTGATATAGTTGTTGCATTGAAATGTACTCATACCTTACAGTGATAGGTTCAATCAAAAGATAGATAAAGGGTTTGCATCGTGCAACGTCAATCGCTGTCATGGTTGAGTCTGCTAGGTGGTGTTGGTTGTGTTCCACCTGTCCCATTGTATTTCGTGCAGTAACTTACTGTTTAATCACAAGATTGTAAAGCCTATCATATGCACATCACTCATCCAGGTGATAGTGAGAGTGTGGGTATTAGTGAATACCATGCATGCACATGTGTGAATGAATACAGGGTAGTATGACCCATTAATCATAGTGTAAATAGGTGTGTGTGTTTATGTGCGTGTGTGTGTGTGTGTGTGTGTGTGTGTGTGTGTGTGTGTGCGTGCGTGTGTGTGTGTGTGTGTGTGTGTAAAGTGAAACAAGCAGAACAAATAAAAATGATACTTTTATTCAAAGACAATAATTAAACCGAAGTTACTGCGATTAATGATGGTCCCCCATCACTACAGAAGGTGGGAAGTCATTCTGAATAGGGTTTCTGATCCCTAGACAACAGTGCATATTCTGGAATGTGCTCCCATGCTGACCACAATGTTGATAAGGTCTTGTGGTAGGGCATTCCATTCCTCCACAGTGTGGTCGGCAATAGCTGTGTGGTCGTTGGTGCATGTGGGTGTACAATAAAACATCTTTCCAATGCGTCTCACAGGCCCTTGAGGGGATATAAGTTGGGGGAATGGGCAGACCAGTCAATTTTTCCCATATGCTCTCGTTCCAACGGCTTCTTCACCTGAGTTGTTCGATGCGATCATGCATTGTCACCCATAAAAAATTATTCAGGGTCAAATTCACCACTGAAAAATCGCACATGTTGCAGCAGTATTGTGTCACAATAACGTTACTGGTGAGTTCATCGCGTACATAGACTAGAGGTTTGCATGCCCATGCAATATTATGCCTCACCACACCATAATACCTGGACCACAAAAACGATCATGCTCAATGCCGGATGCACCCCTCATATTGCGAGAGGTGGAAACTTGTATGCACCGAGGGACACTTTCAAGTGTGATCGTTTATGGTGATTCGGGCTCTATGATGTTAGGAGGCACAATGCTGCAAGGGCATACTGACCAAGTCTTTGAATACGGTTATGGCGTTACCTGTAAGATTACTGGAAAATGCAATTATGTCGGTCAACATGATTTCGTTGAGTTTCTCCACTGAATCCCAATTTCTGCATGGGAAGACCCCCTTTTTCGTCACCAGCTGAAACTTCATTTCATCGGGACGTGCTGCTCAAGTGAGAGATAAAACAAGAGAAAAGGGCAATTGAAGAGAAGAGTTCGTTAGTGCACTTACCATATGTGAAGAGCATCAGTGGGCAGGTAGGCAACGTCCTCCGCCCACAAGGCTTGAAACAGATTTTTCGCAGCAGCTACAGGATCCACAATGATAGGTTCCACGAAGCAAGATGTCAACAAACTAAATACTGTAGGAGTACATGAACTACGTTGTGATAGCGGAGCCCCTTATATAGGGGAGACAAGGAAACCAGTTAGCGCACGAGTTCAAATACTCAAATGTGCGTTAATTCCTAAGGGACCAAACTGCTGAGGTCATCGGTCCCTAGACTTACACACTACTTAATCTAACGTAAAGTAATTTACGCTAAGGACAACGCACACACCCATGTCCGAGGGAGGACTCGAACTTCCGGCGGGAGGGGTTGCGCAAGCGCATAAGTAGCAGAACTTGAACGCTATATGAGATTAGAAGAGCGTAATAAATTGGCGATAGCGGAACACCACTGTGGAATGTGGATAGCCTATCTTATTGCAGGAAGCCCGTGTGTCGTGGACAAGACAACGCTAAATTCGATAGGCGACTGAAATTATTAAGTACCCCGCCAAAATCAATAGAGAGGACGGCTACAAACTTCGGAAGCCCTGTCTGCCACCTGTACCAGTCCAACAAGCATCTGTATAGGAACTGTCAGTCCATTTCCGCGCACAACAGTAAGAAAAGATGCCCACCGGAAGCCAAGCGCCGATTTGCAGGCCATCGCCAATCACTGACAAGCCGGCTACCCAATAAATAGCTTCTTTCCTACCCTCCTCCTTCAGTCATGAGTAGCCTATTATATTCTGGGACCAACAAAGTTTCAAAACTATGACGTATTCACACCGATCCTCGGTAATAAATATAGCCACCTTTCCTCCACTAAAACCAGTCTTCCCTGAGGAAGGTCGTTGTAGTACGGTCTAAATGTTGGTTTTAAGTTTATAATTAAAGTGTTTTAGACAAGGACGCGGAAAAACACTCAGAAGAATTTTGATTCTCAATACAGGACATATTCTTCACCTAGCAGTAGCGTAGTTTCTCCTCCTGGGAGAATAGAAGAAACTGTACGTGCTGCTGACAGTGACAGGCTAAATTTGAGTAATGAAGGGGCCAGACAAATTTGTTCTTGCCTGGCTTACTCTGCTTCAGGCAATAAATGTGTACGTGTATACCACGACCTTCCCTTTCAAATGTGGGTACATCCTATAGATTTACAGGGTAATCAATACAACCAAAGTTACAATACCCACATTGTACTGATTCGTATGCTCAGGATATATCTTATTTATCTCACAAGCCAGTATTGACCAGACAAAGCAAAATTCGTCTTTAAGAATTTGAACATTAATAATGATATGCTTTTAGCTATATTCTCTGGAAGAGTTATATAGGAGAGTGCTATACCAGCTCCTCTTTCCTGCATTTCAAAAAATTGACCCAGTATGACAACTGACGTGAAATCTCGGAAACACTCAGCAACAGAGTGCCCCAGATGTCAGGCCACTTCGCACCTCAGATACAGACAGCGATTTTCTCTTCAACATCACCACCTTATTTTGGGGTACACTAGCTCGCAGCATGAAATTACATTGTGCTTGATGGTGGAATACCATGGATCGTAATAGATTGTGAGAAGATTCCATTCCAAAATGGGTAGACGCATGGTTGGGAAACAGATCAGGTCTTGGTAGACTGCAGCAGGATTATGAATGTGGACATATGAAATGCTGCCCTCAAATGCACCTCAAATTATTAAGTTAAAACTGGCCTATGATTAAGGTGATGCTAGTTGGATAGGCTAGAAATCTGCTCTCGTTGGTTCCAACATTCTTACAAGGAAAAAAATGACGAACTAGTTAAGGGTTTAATCATAAGAGGTGCATCATTCACAGATAGAATGCTGGCCTGTCGTATTGGGTGTTTCATTCACAGCCTTCGGACAGGTTGAGTCAAATACAATCCTGTAAGACAAATTTGGTTCTAAAAATTTCAAATAAACATTATAAAAATTATTCCTTACTTATATAAGAACTTGTACGTACACTCCTGGAAATGGAAAAAAGAACACATTGACACCGGTGTGTCAGACCCACCATACTTGCTCCGGACACTGCGAGAGGGCTGTACAAGCAATGATCACACGCACGGCACAGCGGACACACCAGGAACCGCGGTGTTGGCCGTCGAATGGCGCTAGCTGCGCAGCATTTGTGCACCGCCGCCGTCAGTGTCAGCCAGTTTGCCGTGGCATACGGAGCTCCATCGCAGTCTTTAACACTGGTAGCATGCCGCGACAGCGTGGACGTGAACCGTATGTGCAGTTGACGGACTTTGAGCGAGGGCGTATAGTGGGCATGCGGGAGGCTGGGTGGACGTACCGCCGAATTGCTCAACACGTGGGGCGTGAGGTCTCCACAGTACATCGATGTTGTCGCCAGTGGTCGGCGGAAGGTGCACGTGCCCGTCGACCTGGGACCGGACCGCAGCGACGCACGGATGCACGCCAAGACCGTAGGATCCTACGCAGTGCCGTAGGGGACCGCACCGCCACTTCCCAGCAAATTAGGGACACTGTTGCTCCTGGGGTATCGGCGAGGACCATTCGCAACCGTCTCCATGAAGCTGGGCTACGGTCCCACACACCGTTAGGCCGTCTTCCGCTCACGCCCCAACATCGTGCAGCCCGCCTCCAGTGGTGTCGCGACAGGCGTGAATGGAGGGACGAATGGAGACGTGTCGTCTTCAGCGATGAGAGTCGCTTCTGCCTTGGTGCCAATGATGGTCGTATGCGTGTTTGGCGCCGTGCAGGTGAGCGCCAAATCAGGACTGCATACGACCGAGGCACACAGGGCCAACACCCGGCATCATGGTGTGGGGAGCGATCTCCTACACTGGCCGTACACCACTGGTGATCGTCGAGGGGACACTGAATAGTGCACGGTACATCCAAACCGTCATCGAACCCATCGTTCTACCATTCCTAGACCGGCAAGGGAACTTGCTGTTCCAACAGGACAATGCACGTCCGCATGTATCCCGTGCCACCCAACGTGCTCTAGAAGGTGTAAGTCAACTACCCTGGCTAGCAAGATCTCCGGATCTGTCCCCCATTGAGCATGTTTGGGACTGGATGAAGCGTCGTCTCACGCGGTCTGCACGTCCAGCACGTACGCTGGTCCAACTGAGGCGCCAGGTGGAAATGGCATGGCAAGCCGTTCCACAGGACTACATCCAGCATCTCTACGATCGTCTCCATGGGAGAATAGCAGCCTGCATTGCTGCGAAAGGTGGATATACACTGTACTAGTGCCGACATTGTGCATGCTCTGTTGCCTGTGTCTATGTGCCTGTGGTTCTGTCAGTGTGATCATGTGATGTATCTGACCCCAGGAATGTGTCAATAAAGTTTCCCCTTCCTGGGACAATGAATTCACGGTGTTCTTTTTTCAATTTCCAGGAGTGTATGATCTCAGGCCTTATTGCTTAGAGGAGCTGGTTTGGACATCCCAAACCAGCCACCTCATTCAGGAACAATGCCATCAGGGGGCCTAAGGTGTCATCACCCAATAGTGGCTATGGCATGCTGATGTCTGTAACAGCAGAAAAATTCTTTAGATTATGTACAAACAAATAACACATATACATAATATATATTACATACATACTTGCAATGTTGTGAGCCAGACAAGGACGCTTGCTCCCATCACCACCACATCAATCAAAGGAGCGTTTTACAGCTGATGACAGTGCTGGTAGTCATTCTAAAACCATAGTTGATCCAAATGGCACAGTAGTGTGTTTCTATATACTAACTAGGTGGTGGGCAGAGAGGGAATGCAGGATGTGCCCACAAAGGATGGGAGGAGAGGAATGAGGGATGCTGCCCAATAGGGTAAAAGCCTGCCAAAATTATAGGGATTTTCTCAGGAAACGAGATTCTCAGAAGCACATGTGGCAACCAGAATCCTGGGCAACTAATAATTGAGTAACAAATTGTGGTAACATAGTACATTGTTTGGATGATCATAAAATTATAACTAGTACCCACCAACTGCCAAAGTGGAGAAGTACAGCAATATGAAAAAGCATCTGGTATATATTTTGAAGCTACTGCATCTAGGAGCATTTGGCACAACACATCTCAGGCTGAAGACCACCTGCAATGACACAGGACACTGAACTGCATTGAGCACTAGGGCTGGCAAATGTATGAGCAGAGCTGTGTGATGAATAGCAAGGTGGAACTTTGGGCTGCAGCAGTGCATCACAGGTGGCAGCTGTCCACCAGGGAGGCATAGTCAGCTGATAGATACCACTGGCTGTCTATATGCTGTGGCTGCAGTAGTGTATGGGGGTTCAGGCCATTCCGTGCCTTGCCTGTTTTATCTGTCTGCAGCAATTAATGAGCTACATTCATGGATGTTACGTACACATTTTGTAATATCACAGCCATGCATGTATGATGTAGGCACAAGTTAAGACATTTTTTATTTAAAGTTATAATGTAATAAAACAAACTATTCTGCTTCTCCATTCATATAACAGAAGCAAAAGCTGCTCAGACTGAAAGGTTGAAAGACACATCTCAGGTGTGCCTATAGGATGTAAGTGCAAAGAAGAAGAAAATGCAGTTTGCAGATAGGGAAAGTGGCTTAGTTCACAAATAGTTGCATGGAATTTTGCCTATTATCCAGCACATATCAACTCTTGGAAGCATTCCTCATCTGACCACAGGCATTTCCAATGACATATCCAAGACTTGGGTAAAATCTTGCTGCTTGTAATATATGAATGACATACGCATCTTATCTGGATGAGAATGTACGCTTACTGTGAATAAATTTGACAACACGTACACTGATGGAAAAACATGACAACACCAAAAGTAATTAATGTAGAGTAACGAAATTTTGGGAATATGTTTGTCTGGGTGACATATGTAAGAGACAGAAATTGCAAGATCACACTTAAGGTAAGCACAAGATAATTCATTGCAAAGTTTTAATGCTGGTAAGTTAATAAGGAGTGTAACCACCAGAATGTTCAGTGAAGTCATGCAAACTTGCCTGAATTGTGTTTTACTGGTGCTGGATGTCAATTTGTGGGCTGTTGTTCCATGCCCATTGAGCTTGTTTGGTCAGTACAGGAATGGTTAATGCTGTTTGTGAATGAGGCTCGAGCTGTCGCCCGGTGTCCTCGATTGGAGATAGCTCTGGTGGTCAACCTGGCCAAGGCAAAATGTCAGCACTCTGTAGAGTATGTTGGATTACAACAGTGGTATGTGGGTGAGTGTTATCCTGCTGGAAAACACAGCCTAGAATGCTGTTCATGAGTGGCAGCACAAGAGGTCGAATCACCAGACCACCTCCTAACCAACACACTGGCATCGATGCAGAACCTGATTTCATTACACAATAGACCTCCACCCTGCCCCTCCCCCCCCCCCCCCCCCCAGTCAGCTCACGGTTGACACCACTGAAGTTGCAGGTGGCAGTGGTTTGATGTCAGTGAAATGCACACTACAGGGCACTGGCACAGAGCTGTCTTTGAAGTAACCAGTTTGTGACAGATCATTCTCACTCTGGTGCCAACTGCTGCTCAAGTTGCTGCTGTGGATGCAGTTCAATGTGCCAGAGCCATACACCCAACATGATGGTCTTCCCTCTCAGTAGTGCCATGTGGCTGTCCGGAGCCCAGTCTGCTTGCAACTGCACATTCTCGTGACGACCACTACCAGCAACCATTTATAGTGGCTATATTCCTGCTGAGTCTTTCTGCAATGTCATGGAATGAACATCCAGCTTCAGGTAGCCCTATTATATGTCCTCAATTGCACTCATTAAATTGTTGATAATGGCATATTTGTTGACTTAAAGGCATTATTGACTAACATCAACTTAAAATGTCCAGTCTCAAAGGTAACTAACACTCATGACCATTACAACTTGTATTTAAAGCAAACCTGATTCCCTCCTCATAGAAACACTCGTAATAATTTTCATTTATGTTGCACAATAGCTTCTTGAAGTCGTGATATTTTTCTGTCAAAGTATATCCCTCTTCTTATTTATAAGCCTTATCTGTAGACATGTAGCTGCACAGGGTAGCTATGCGGTCTGAGGTGCCTTGCCCTGGTTCATTCGGCTCCCCCCATTTTGGGTTCGCATCCTCCCTCAGGCATGGGTGTGTGTTGTCCTTAGTGTAAATTAGTGTATGTTAGATTAAGCAGTGTGTAAGCCTAGGGACCAATGACCTCAGCAGTTTTGTTCCATAAGAACTTACCACATCTTTCCAATTTTTTGCAGACATGTAGGGAAGCTTGCTCAAACACTTTGATATTAAAGGATAAGTGGAAGTCACAATAATAAAACACCAATATACAAACATGAAAAAAGTCATGGAATACCTCCTAATATCATGTCAGACCTCCTTTTGGCTGGCATGCTGAAGTAGTTCAATGTGACATGGACTCAACAATTATTTAGAAGTCCCCTGCAGAGATATTTAGCCATGCTGTCTCTATAGCCATCCATAATTGCAAAGGTGTTACTGGTAGAGGATTTTTTGCATGAACCAACCTCTCAATTATGTCCAATAAATGTTGGATGCAATTGATGTTGGGCCATCTGAGTGACCAAATCATTCACTTGAATTGTCCAGAATGTTCTTCAAACCAGTCACAAACAGTTGCAGTCCTGTGGCATGGCTCATCATTGTTCGGGTTCATGAAGTCCATGAATAGCTTCATGTGGTCTCTAAATGGCTAAACATAACCATTTCCAGTCAACGATAGGTTCAACTGGACCAGAGGACCCAGTCCATTCCATGCAAACACAGCCCACACCACTACAGAGCCACCACCAGCTTGCCCAATGACTTGTTGACAACCTGGATCCATGGTTTTGTGGAGTTTGTGCCACACTCGAACCCTACCATCAGCTATTACCAACCAAAATTGGGACTCATCCGACCAGGCCATGGTTTTCCAATCATCTAGGATGCAACCAATATTGTCACGAGCTCAGAAGAGGTGCTGCAGGGGATGTCACACTATTAGTAAAGGCACTGGAGTCAGTTGTCTGCTGCCATAGCCTATTAACATGGCTGAGATTTGGTATTCTGGGCATACCCTTGATACTGTGGATCTCAGAATATTCAATTCCCTAATGATTTCCAAAATGTAGTGTTCCATGAGTCTAGCTCCAACTACCAGTCCACATTGAAAGTCTGTTCATTTCTGACATAACCACATCAGAAATGTTTCACATGAATGATCTGAATACAAATGACACCTTCCCAATGCATTACCCTTTTATACCTCATGTACATGATACTAACACTATATATATGCATTTTGTTATCCTATGACTTTTGTCACCTCAGTGTAAATTATATTTAAAACTTCATTTATTTGTCACCAAACTTCAAAGTAATTTTATCTTATCTGAAGCACATATAACACTACTTTCTTCTTCTCCATACTCCTGGTTGAGCTGCTTGAGAGATGAGAGATCTATATGATTCCAGGTTCCAAATTGCTGCATGCCTGTAAATGCTACACATACACAAAAGCCTTCTTGGTGTCTTCCCCGTACAGAATTTGGTCTACATGGCTGAATATTGAAAGCTATGTCCCCATTTTCTCATACGTTATCCCATGAGAGTCCCAGTGGATCCATGATGGCTGTGCATTATTTCTTACCAAATGCTTAATCTGCCTAAAATACATTGTATTGCAGCAACCTCTTATACAAAGAATAAAATCAGTTAATTACTTGTTCACAATGGGCAATCAATAAGTAATGCATTGAATAAATCCATCATATATCAAATTAACTGTTAAAGCCAAATATATTGGCCCAACTGAGAGTGCATTTAAAACTAGATTCCTTTAACAAGGTACAGGTGATTATTTGCAAGAACCTATTATCTGTCATGGGTACAACATTATCATTCAATAGGCCATAATCAGTGGTATAATCATTTTACTGCAGATATAATCAGTAGGTTATACTCAGTAAGCTGCAATCAGCATTTTATTTTCAACAGTTTGGAGAAAGTTTGTATAATCATGAAGCAAATAATTATCACTACTGCTACACCTTATCAGTCGTAAGAATTTAATTTTGTTCTTATTCATCAGCCTCCCAATCTCTCCCTTCCTCCCAGATCATCCCACCTCACAAACACCTTTCCAACCAATTTATCTCCTTACCTCACCTCTTACTCCTCCAAGCCCCCCTCCCCCCTCCCCATAAACACACACGTTATGTTTTGCTCACAAGTTTTGCATATATAGTTTAACTTCTTTCTTCCCTCTGCCTCTGTATTTAAAACCAATCCCACCCATCACCCTTGAATACCCTCAACTCCCCCCTCCCCCTATGTCTTTCTCATTATCAATTTGATGCCAGCAGAAACTGCATTCATTTGGGAAAAGTAATCAGCCACAACATTATTAGCAATACAAAGGTGACAAATGTCAGTAGCAAAATAGTTGATGAAATCCATATGCCAGAATTGCCATAGTGAGAAATAGCTTCAGGGGATGTTGAATGCCAACAAAACTGATTTATGATCCATACCAACTGTGAAATACCATGCCCCCACATCTAGTCAAAAATATTTAATGGCTTTGTAGACTTCAAACATTTCCCTGTGTTAGGCACTCCATCTTGTCTGTGCTTCTGTCAGTTTATGGGAAAAGAACTTACTGTTTAGGGCCACTCCAGTCCCAGTCTGGTTTGCATCAACAGCAACTGCTAGAAGAGCAGAAGGGAGAGGGTGTGCTAAAAGTATAACATCTCTAAGCTGACTTTGACGATGTTGGATGCAGTCATCATTGCCGAGCTCCATGTTACTCAGCATTGTTCTCGTAACATTGTGCCAGTGAGTGCAGCAGTGAGTGGTGCTTGTACGACCATGGCATAGGCGTGTGGCTCCTGTAGAAGTATCCCATACCCAAAAATGGCATAACTGCTGGCAATTCTCTGGAAGGGGAACTGACTGAATTGAGTCAATCTTTTATTGTAAAAGCTGGATGCCAGAAAGGGTAGCCTGATGTCTCAAAAATTCAACTTCTTATTGTTTGAGCACACATTATACTTTTTATATTTAGTCTGGAAGAAGGAAATCTGTCAAAAATAATTTGCAGAAGTTTGTCATGTTCAGCAACAGCGGCATGGAAAACCTACACATAATTTCAAAATTTGAAACAGAAGGGCACGTCATGAAGGATTTCATTGATGAATCAGTGCCTTGTTTATTCAGGGCTAATGGCATTCCAGTATATTTGAAGAGGCCGAAGGGAGTGATTACTGCTGGCGTTTGTATAACTGTTGGTGCCAATAGAATCTGGTAAAATGCATATTGAAATTCAGTTATGCTAAACAGCTGAGTGCCTGCTAACACAGCAGTGGAAGCATAAGGATGCAGAATTGGGTAGCAGTCAGATGTAGTTCATGTGATTAAGGCATGATAGTCCCCATAGTGATGCCAGGACATGTCTTTCTTCTTTGCTAAATGGAGGGCAGACCCCCTTGAGCTATGTGAATGTCAAATAATGGCTGCAACCAGTAATTCTTCAAATTTCTTCTTCCCTCCACAGTATTTTGCAGATACCACCCAGTGGACTTTGGAAGCAACCAGAAGTCCCAGCATAGTAATGTAGTGGTGAGTGTTATGTTGTATTCTGGGCAGTGAAGAGACTGCTTTCTCTCTATTGGCAAAGTGGTGTCATTCCATTGCTTAAATTTGTGAACCCAAGCAGTCTTCAGAGCAGTAGTATAGTCTTTAATGTGCACACACAACACATCATTGTCTGCTACAATGCATGTTTTCTCTTCTTCCATGGATGTCACTTTCCCAATAAGTTCACTAACAGTGTTTGATATGGTAAGAAGTTTGTTTAATAATGATGATTTCACATCCACAGAGGAATATGCAGCAGCAGTGATTGTCCATTTCTGTGAGCGTAATGTGAACATATTGAATTTCCATGAACAGTATCATTGGCCAGCGTGCATTGTGCCACTCGTATGGACACACCAGTGTGGATCCCATAATAGACTTGGCAACATATGAAATCAGGAGGATCTACTAAAACTACTGCACAAAACTTAACCTCTCTACCTCACTTGTTTGGAGCTATAAGACAAGATGTAACCAAAGAGTAGCCTTCTAACATTGCCGGCAGGGCACTAGCATAAGATATTGCAGCAATTAAATACTTTTGTGCATTGCAGCTGACTTGAATGTACAAGTGGTGTGATGTAGGAAAGCTGTGAACAGCAGAGCATCTGTCAGGCATGTCAAGGGTACTCACATTTCAGATACAGGGATAAGATCTGCTTGTTTACAGTACATGGTTAATTACAGCCATTGAGTCATATGATGATGACAATGATGATGATGATGATCTGTTTGTAGAGGTGTGTAAGCACTTTACTTTGGAGTGGTCAGTTGTGCCTAATTCTGATCTCTGTCCATGTTTGGGAATGCACTGAGGGATGCATTTTTGGGTCAGCCATCAAAAGTAGGAATGATTCCCATACTGTATAAAGTGCTGGCTGATGTCATGGCAAGCATTGCATTGTTTTGTAGGGTGGAGGCTGCTTGCAGCAGCCAGTGCTTCTTGGAGTTGTTGCAGAATGCTGAAGTCACACTGCAGTGAACTAATTTGTTCTGATATTGGATGCTGCTCTTAGCAGTCATGGCAGGAGTGTAGGCCAAATGATGCAGGACAGATTAGGAACAGTGTACCAGCACATAACAATTGTGAAGCCAAGAGCTAGCTTTAGCCAGGTGATAAGGAACACAGGGAATTTGTGTACAGATATTGACAAAGAGTGTCAGGTTATCATAGCAGATAGAACAAGGAACAACATGGCTAAAGACATAAATTACAGTGTTAAATATGACCAGAATGAAATAGTAGTGTCAACTACACATACAGTGTGAGTTTTGCAGAGATCGTGCTGCACCATGACCTGCTCTGGGTTAACACTTCTGTGACACAATTGAGCAGTCCCCTTCTGGCAGCAATTAGCAATTACATCTCATATCAGTGCAGTGCCTGTTGACGCAATTGTGAGAAAGGGGGTGGGGTTGGGGGTGGTGGGGGTGGATATCACACACAGTCTATGGCTGCATAAGAGTGAAACATAGGTTTGCACAGCTTCTTGCAGAAGAATTTATAGTGGGCCACTCTCACACAAAGTGAGATACCTCAGTTACTGATGTCAGAAAGGTGCCTTTTTTAGGTGAGAATAAAAATTTAAGTACTCTACCATGGAGGAAGTTACGTTAACAGTTGACCACCACATGTTACTTAAGAATGCACAGAAAAGTAAGTTTAGCTTATTTCATCACAATACTAGAGGATTGAGTAATGGAGTGGACGAGATGATGTCTGTTAAGAGAGCTCTGTAACAATAGACATCCTATGTCTATCTGAGCACCACACGAACACAGGATAAGGGAAATTAAATATGAGTGTACCCTCTAACATATTACTCATGTAGAACTAATATGGTAAAAAGAGAAGTTATTACATATATTAAGACAGAATACAAGTTCAAAAATATTAAGACAAATATCTTTTGTAGTGATCAGCATATAGAAGTGTGTGCTTGTGAACTAATACTGAAAAATATTTCACTATTGTCACTACATATAGATCCCCACAGTGATATTTTGAACTGCTTGGGACATTTCGATTCCTCACTATGGTACCTGTCAGACAGCAGCAAGCAGTTAATAGTTTGTGGTGATTTCTGTGTAGATTTTCTAATGGATTCTGATAGGATAAATGATCTGAAAATCTTATTTGGATACTACAATTTGATCTCAATAATTAACTTTCCAACACAGCAGTATAAAGAAAGTAGAATCTTACGTGATCATGTGTTGTTTGATTAAGCTCAGAGCAAAGAAAATAACTGTATACCCAGTAACTAACACTACTTCAGATCATGCTCCACAGTTAGGTAAAATTAAAGGATGCGTTATGGTATTTACACTCCTCAGTGGAAACCAGTTACAATCATTAATGATAAAAGAATAAATTTTTTTAAGGGTAGCTTACAAGAAATGACCTGGATGAAATTTATAATGAACCAAATGCTGACATAAGGTTTAATCTGTTCCATGATAAATTCATAATTTTATTTCAAAATAGCTTTCCACATAAGCTAATCAGATAGGATGTTAAACACCTATGTGAAAAATCATGGAAATCTATAAAGTTAAGGTATCCTGTGAAAGGAAAGAGGACATGTATCTGTTGGAAAAAACAAGCAGAATTCCTGCAGTAGCTGCACAGTACAAAAAGAAGTGCTTAAAATTACTAAGAGAAGTTATTAAAAATCAAGGAACAGGCACACTGTATCAGAAATCAATAGTTACAACAACAGACTTCAGGCTATATGGAATGTAGTGAAAGAGGAGACATGACAACAGGCCACAGAAGAGAATATCACTATTGGATTAAATGGAAAGGCTGTAAATGATGAGTCACAGGTAGCAAATACATTTAATAGTCATTTGTTAAATATAGTAGAAAATATAGGGAGAAACTGTTCAATAGAAAATTCATAGAAGTCTGCAGAATGAGCAGCTCTCATAAAAGTCAATCACATGAACTTCTCCTTCTGAAATTAAGAAAATCATATGAGGAATGATGTTTCAAAACGTGATAACTCTATTCATGATGGTAAATTAATTTGAAGCAGATTTCTACTTTAGAAGATGGGCTGTATCGAGCTATGTTGTTTTCATACAAAACACAATTTTAAACATTTAAATCAAGTTTAAAGTTTGACCTTTTGTTCAAACATTGTATTTCCAGCAGCAAATCTAGTTCAAATTGCAACAGATCCATTTTTTCCTGACTGCTGTTGTAAGTAGTACAAAGATCCAATGAAATCATTCATATAGATAAGGATTACTGGCCAATGATCTTCTTCAGTGCTGATGCACTCGCATTTCTCAAAATCTTATGGGAATCAGTAGATTGACTGCCATGAGTAGTGAGTATAGTGGGCAGGGGCACTACAAATGTAGTGTGTGGACAGTAAGTTGGAAATGAGGGTCTCACTGGGAGCATGTCAGAGATAAGTCCCTGCAGTCACACTGTCTTCTATGTCCTTGATGACTCAGTTGGATAGACCATCTGCCATGCAAGCAGGAAATCTTGGGTTCGAGTTCAAGTCAGAGCACACATTTTCAACTGTCCCCGTTGATATTTATCAATGCCTGTAAGCAGCTAATGGTCTGGATTTCACTGAAATTTCATTCTTCGAGAGCTGGAAGGTCATCAATGGTATCTGTTCTTTCAAACATGTCTGAAAGAAAAGATACCATATTCATACATATAATTCTTCTGTTTACATTACTGAGCTTCAAAGAATGAAAACAGAAGTGTAATGTTCCTTTCGCTAAACTTGCTCCTCATAGTCTACCTGGGCAGTAATTTTCCCACCTTATGTTTGGGCAACTAGCTATAAGGATAAACATTTTTCACCAGCTCCAGAGCCGCCAATGAAACTTTTGTCCCAGTAATTGGTGACAAGGATAGAATTTTTTACTGGCTCCAGTTTCACCATTCCACTTTCATCTCAGCATTAGCAATGGTTACCAATTTTGTACTAGTTCCTGGTGATGGCTTCCTCATTTCTCATCCTGTATCAGTTGACAATGGCTTTCAAGTTTTGTTCCACTATTGATGATAGCTTCACAGATTTAATAACTTTGTGCCTATCATTGTCAACTGTTTCAGAGTGTCTCATCCACTTCTGCTAGCAGTGTGTTTTTTATGTGAACTCACTCTGAACTTGTCCTAGTTCCCAGCTACACAACCTAGTGTGATAACTTTCAGCTTTCTTTGCAGTATGTTTGTCATTGACTCTGATGTGGCTCCCCAAGTCATGTCAGTATTGTGAGACATCCAGCAGATTGAGTGCTGCATACAGCAGGCACTGTAGTTGGAAACAAAATCTGGTATCACTGCAGCTTCAAAGGGATATAGTGAGCTTCCCCAAAGTGCCTCCATGGTGCATTGACTCCGGATGTCTCCACTGTAGCCCACTTCTTCTGTCTCAGCACCAGCTCTGAGTTACCTTCCTGCTCCAGGCTTGGACATGCACTTAATCAATACAGACCCTCCAACAACACCCAACAGGCCATCATTGTCATTGCTGTCCCACCTGACATCCCTCAACAATGTCATTGAGTGACCTCAGCAGTCAAAACTTTTCCTGGTCACATGGTCCAAGACCATGCTGCTTTTACCTATAGTTTTTCATGCTCTGCAAGGTGCTCGGTAGTTGGAGTCATTATTACCAATGTGCCAGGACTCCTTGCTGGCCCTCTCTCCTTGCCACATTCTGTAGCCTAGGTGCTTTTGCACACTTACATGCCCTTTGGTCAAAGGAATACTTAGAATGAGCTCTCACACTCATATACACCCTCCACATGGAATATTCCTATTTCTCAAATGCTCCCACGCCCTTATAAACCCTCCTGGTGCTGCACCGTTCATTCTTTGGTGCTCTTGCCTTCATATCCACCCTCCAGGCAGTTTTTCCATCATGTTCTTTCCAGTGTGCCCTCACACTACCGTTCACTCTCTGAGCATTCTGTGCAAACTTCCCAGGTGCTGTTTCACCATTTTCAGTCTCCCTGGCATAGTGAGTTTATGTTGCTATTTTTGTTACTTCTACAGATTTGCTCAAGATGGTTTGCTACTCAGCTGCTACCAGCTGGTCTAGGTCTACCCATGCCAGATTCAGGATGGGGCCAGAGTCAAAGCCAGTCATAGGATGTCACCCCAGGCCACTTCCTATAAGCAGATGTCACACTGGTGTCTTGCTCACATCACCCAATAGTGCTACCATCATTTAATGGGGGACGATGGAGGCAGTGTCATTGTGCTCCACCAATAAGGCTTTGCCATCTATTCCCTGAGGAAAGGGGTGCAGCACCTTCAACTATGGGCCCACAAGACAGGAACCAGTTCCAGAATGAGATTTTCACTCTGCGGTGGAGTGTGCGGTGATATGAAAATTCCTGACAGATTAAAACTGTGTGCCGGACCAAGACACGAACTCGGGACTTTTGCCTTTCGTGGGCAAGTGCTCTACCAACTGAGCTACCCAAGCATGACTCACACCCCATCCTCACAGCTTCTGCCAGTACCTTGTCTCCTACCTTCCAAACTTTACAGAACCTCTCCTACGAACCTTGCAGAACTAGCACTCCTGAAAGAAAGGATATTGTGGAGACATGGCGTAGCCACAGCATGAGGGATGTTTCCAGAATGAGATTTTCACTCTGCAGCAGAGTGTGCGCTGATATGAAACTTCCTGGCCAATTAAAACTGTGTGCCAGACCGAGACTCGAAATGGGGACCTTTGCCTTTCGCGGGCAAGTGCTCTACCTACTGAGCTACCCTTTCTTTCAGGAGTGCTTGTTCTGCAAGGTTCGCAGGAGAGCTTCTGTAAAGTTTGGAAGGTAGGAGATGAGGTACTTGCAGAAGTAAAGCTGTGAGGACAGGGTGTGAGTTGTGCTTAGGTAGCTCAGTTGGTAGAGCACTGGAAATCACAGAGTGACTGAAATACTGAGCACACAGCCATACTTAGTTGTCTACATGTATGTATTTTGCTATTTCAGTTTAGGTTCTGTGTGCAAATCAAAAATGGAAATTTTAAAGCATTGCACACTTCTTGAGTTATACAAACTATCAGCAGGAGTGCCCCAGAAAAGTGTGGTTGGACTGCTCTTGTTTTCTATATGCGTAAACAAACAGATGGATTGGGTGAGATGCAATCTGCAATTTCTTGCTGATGAAACTGTAGCGTATAGGAAAATGTCACAGTTGAGTGACTGTAGGAGTTTACAACATACTTAGACAGAATTTATATTTGGTGTGACTAATGGCAGCTTGCTCAAAATGAAGAAAAATGTAAGTTAATGCAGATGAGTAGGAAAAAGAATCCTGTGATGTTCAGTTATTTTACATATATGTGTAAGTGTATTGTAAAATAATAATATATGTGCTCAAAATGTAATCTGCACTGTAACTGAAATTCTAAATGTGTACTGACTTATTCAGTATCACTCTAAACAGTGATCAAAGGATGAATAAATGAGTAATACAGTATTAGTGATGGGCTGCTTGACACTGTTATGTCAACTAAATATTTAGACATAACATTGCAAAGCAATATGAAATGGAATTAGTGGCATGGAAAGTGAATCATCAATTTCAGTTTATTGATTGAATTCTTCAAAAATATAGCTCATGGGAATGAAGCAGTTGAGTTAGTGCATAAGAGGGTGTCTGTATGGGTGAATGTTTGCCGGAGGAAGCTGGGAGAGTGAAGAGGGCTTCTGTTCCACACCAAGCCTTAGGATGTGGGTGGAGAGGAGTGGAGAAGGTGCAGCCCTGACCAGGGGAAGCACAGTTGGTTCTGTTTAGATCTGGTAGAATGGATATATATATCAGGGCAGATTTCATGGTTGGGTAAGGGAAGGTGATTGCAATTTCATTGGTAGAGGATGTAGAGAGTGAGGAGGTATAGCTTTAGGGTAATATGGTGGTAGAGGCATGGCAGAGTACCAGGACTGGTGAGCAGAGGGGAAACTAGGGGGAGGGTAGTGTCACATTTACGGGTAACATAGGATACTCAGAGCTGTTCAAGATGGAAGAAGAAAGGAGGGGGAGGGGGGGAGTAATTTTATAAGCTGTTAGAAGATGGTGGGAGTGGGTAAGTGGATTCAGAAGGCTAAGTATAGTGCATGGTGTTTAAGAATCTGAAGGACATGATAAAAGGATGGAGGAGTGGAAGTCCATGGCACATTTGCATAGCAGGGGATGGGTCAGATCAGAGATTTACAGGTGTGAAGGATTGTGGAACGATGCAATCTCCATGTTTGGCCAGTTAGTAGTTTTAGTAATTTTAGTCTATTGTGGGCTTTCTTTTGAATGGTCGGTAGATTCAGCATCCATATTAGTCAGTGATTAGGTGTTAGTATTTTAGTGTGTTAGTGGATCATACCTTTTATTTTCTTTTGTATTCTATCCTCCAACATTCTCTCCACGTGTCCTAGCCCTCATACTCAATCTGATTAGACAAACTTTACTAGATCTTCTTTGTATTAATGCTTGTAGTTAAGTGTTCTATTATTTGCTAGGATTAAACATCACACCAATCCCAGACCAGTCAAAAGAATTAAGCATTTGAGTGAGATTAGCATTAGTCAGAGAGAGAGTACGTGCCATGTGCCACTGACCTGATGTGACATTCAGAGAGTTGCTTTCTCTACACCTTTTTATAGCAAACTTTATAACTAGACAAAACTGGGACCAAGTTGATGGCACCTCATGCTCCCTAGCAGAGTGCACAAAGAAGAAATCAGTGTACTGTCAACTAGCCAAGTTTCAACATCTTAACAAGGCACAGCAGAAAGAAGATGCTCACATGGTTGTCAACCTGAGTGAGAAGAAATTCAATGCAACCATCTTGAAAGTACTGAGCAACGGTCTTAATTTCACAGTTATCCCAGAGGTTTTCCTGTTGCATCTTTTTACAGTGCAGTGGAGCAGGTGGCTATGAAATTTCCTGCCAGTGAGGCTGAAGAAGTCAGATGAGACACATGTATGTTGCTCACTAAAACCAAGCCGCCCTAATCAAACATCTTTGGTGATGAGGAGCTGGCCCTCTAACAACTCTACAAAGATGATAGCTGATAATGGGAATGCTATTGTCATCCTACAGAAGGCAGATTATGACAGTAAGGTGTGAGAACTTCTGGATGACCCAGCATTCAGACCAATAGAAAGGGACCCCACAGACAAGTTTCACCCAGACTTGCTGGCCTCCATAAGGTGCACAAGGAAGGGCACCTTAAGAAGATGCTCTTGCCATATGTGAGGAAGTGAGCCCATTACATTCGCAGCTCAGAGGATTTCCTATGTCATCTCAGGCAGCTACAGATAACTGACTTTAACATCATAGTCAGTTTAGAAATGGTCTCCCTGTTCACCGCATACCACTGAATGATACACTTGAGCTGGATGAAACTTTGATGGTGCTCTCCTGGACTTATTCAGGCACATATGGAACTCAGTGTACTTCCTATATGGGGGTCAGTTCTACAAACAAATGGGGTGGGGGGAGGGGGGGGGGGGGCAACTTACAGCTCTCTCTAATTGGTGGTGGCCAATCTCTTTATGGGGAGATTTGAAGAGGAGGCATCTACATCAGGTCCAGATTAACCAAAAGGCATTTCTGGGTACCTGGATGACACCTTTGTTATATGGCCCCATGGGAGGGATAAGCTCGATGTTTTCTTGGACCACCTAAACTCATGCTACCCTAACATTAAATTCACCTTGGATCTGGAGAAAGATGGACTAATCCCATTCCTAAATGTACTAGTCAAGAGGAAGGCAGATGGTACCTTCAGTAACAGTGTGTACCACAAACCTACTTCCACTGACTTGTATTTGCAAGCCAGTACTTGCCACCACCCAGCACAGAAAAATCGTGTACTCTGAGCTCTGGTTCACTGGGCATGAACCCTGCCAGATTCTCATAACTTAATGACGGAGATAGAACACCTACGCTCTGTGTTCTGCTAAAATGGATACTCTACTTGAGATGTTCAAAAGGAGCTGTGCCCCACTTCCCTGCCAGAGGTTCCTCAAGATATGCAAGAAGAAATGAAGGAGGTCACATATTTGCCATACGTCAGGCTGATATCTGCCAAAGTCAGCAGAATTCTCCTCAGACATAAAATCAAGAGCATATTCCATCCACCCACCAAGATTAAGGCTCTGCTAAGAAGTGGTAAAGATGACCCGGGTCTACAGAAACCAGCCATTTACCACTTATAATGTGAATGTGATATGGGATACATCATCCAGAAACTTGGACTGTTGACCTCAGGTGCAAAGAACACCAAAGGCACACCAGACTCAGACAGGCAACCAAGTCAGTGATTGCTGGGCACTGTTTAGATCTTAGTCACTCTGTGGATTATAATCATGCCAAAATTTTAACACAAACAACAAGTTATTGGGACAGCATCATCAAAGAATCGATTTAAATTAGCATAATAGAGAATCTCATTAAACCATGACACTGGTTCCCAGCTGAGCTCTGTCTGGAACCCAGCACTCAATCTCCTGAAGACCCAATGGAGGCAGCATCAAGGTGCCAAGGGACACAAGTGTGATTACAGAGTTAGAGCCAGTAACAAAGGACACATGTGAAATGGTATCTCAGACAACAGAGCCAATGCCTGAGGGCATTTTACTGAGTCTAGAGTGGCAATTTGAACACCAGTGGCCTGAAAATAACACTGCAGCAACTCTTGGCAGGCATGGATCTCGGACAGAACACCTGACCAGGCAAGCTACAGTAACAGAACATCCTAGATCACAGGAGGGCTTAACTGACAGCATTCGGAAGATAAAATGCCTAGCACAACTTGGATGTCATCCAGAACTCCATACAGCAGGGTTGACAACAGATAATAACCACAAAGTGCATATATAGTATTTGGAACAGCCGCAGCTAGAAGAAAACAGTACAGACACAGCTATCAGACAGTACCTGAAGAAGACTGTGAGGCACTAAGTTGAAATATCATGCAAGAAAGATACAAATAACTAGCAGGAAACAGATTATTCAACATGATAATGCCTCACTGGGAAAACCTGAAGAATTACAAACCTAAAAATGTTGCAGAAGATTACATTATATTATTTTCATTACCTGATAAAAGTGATTTGGGAACTTATAGAGATGAAGGTGCCATCAATTAACTGAATGTTGTAGATGATACAACTGCACATGATTCAGTCACATTCAGTGGAGCAAGATGCTTTTATATTGATGAACTTGACACTGAATAATTTGTCCTTCCTGTAAATGCCAGTAGCAATAACTTTGACATAGTTGTGCTCAAGCAGTGGAGACATGCACATCACTGGTGCAGTGCACTACCTGTGCTGAGCTAGAAGAAGAGCTGCGAAGCCGTGCTCCAACTGTGGCATGAGGCTGAGCAAATTGTTGTGCGTTGTTATTATGACACATCAAAATTGTCATGTTTGCCATGGCACAGAATGGGCAGAAATGGGCAGAAGAAGAAGAAGAGGGCAGACACAGAGAAGCAGCCTTTGACACCGCAACCCACTGGGAATGCGGAATGGAAGCGCGATGAGCATCATGTACCTGTCCCTCCTCTGCATATTCAGTGCAGTAGAAGGTCGCGGATAGAGATGTATGATGTCATCGCCAGCTGCTGCAGGGAAGAAGCAGGTGTAGAATCCCTTGACACAGACTCCATTGTTCAGCTGCAGGCAGCGAGTGTGGCTGACCGCCGCATATTGAAGAGCGCAGTAGCCACCCACATTGTTGATCCACCTACTGTGGAGAATACGACTGCACTGAAACAATGCGAGAAGCAAGCAAAGGCTCTGATAAGAGGGCTGCCTTGGATCTGTGATGAAAAGATAGTCCAAGAGGGGCTGTCACATGCTGGATTCTGGGGTACAACTACGAATCTGCACAATGAGATGAATAAGAAGATGGGATAAGGAAGCTCTTAGGCTTTCCTGTGACCACCAAAGCTCTCCCCCTAGGCATGGACTCTAAGCCACAGTGCTTCAGGTGCCAAGCTGAAGGGTGTGTGGTTAAATACTACCGCAACTCGCCACGGCGTGTAAACTGCCCCAGAGTGCACGACACCGTCGCCTGTGACAGACAACACGAAGAGGCACCAACTTGTGCTCACTGTGGTGGGCCACATGTGGCAAACTGGCATGGCTGCCAGGCTTTTGCCAGCAATGGCTGCAATGGAAACAGTGTGCAAAGTGAGAAGACACGATGACGGTGCCATAAGCGCTGCCGAATGAAGATGCAACCAAAAGGAGGAAAGACAGCTCCCACTGCCCACAGGCAGCCAGAATATTGCGCCAGTGAGAGTGGAGTAGGGGAATGGCCACTGGCGGTGGTATAGCAGGCACTGCAAGTGAAGGGGATGGGCACCATGCTGGCAGCCATGGTAGAGGAGGCGATTGTGGCCTACAAGGACACCATGGACTCAGATAGTGCAGCTTTTAAGGCCACCCTGACTGCAGAAACGGAGGAGGCATGCAGCCAACTATGGCAATTGTGCTTGAAGATGGCGCATGACATCTGTGCGTATGCCACAGTTGAAGAGAAGATGCCTACTGCTGCACTCTGTATGGAGCAGCTGGCAGAAGGGCACATCTCAGTGGAAAAACCGAAGAAGAAGACAAAAGCTGCTGCAACAACACCAAAGTCCATCTGTTCCAAGCAGCTCTACTCTAACGTGTGGGCTACCAGAGCAATCATGATGCTCAAGGGCATGAGCTAAGTCGTCCGCTAAACAGGGAAGACTCAACTGCAGCCCTCACTGAGCCTGTCAGTGCAGCCCGCAAGTGAGGAGTGGTGCCTCTACGTGACCACACACCTCTGAGCACTTGAATTTGATGCTTGCCCACCAGACACAGTTGGGCAACTTGGCCCTTCCCCCATGCCATGTCACCACTGACGCTGCGTGGCAGGGGGCTCTCACAGCCCAAAGTGCAGCACACCGTGCTGCAGCACCATCACGGACTGATCTTTTATGACGAACATATGCCATGACATGGTATCTGCTTGCATGATCCGCTACTCCTCTTACTACTTGACCTAACTAATGTAGTCAATTCTACAAAAATATAGCTCTAAACAGAACTCACCCTGCCTCCCCTGGTCAGGGCTGCATCCTTTTTTTCCCTTGGCACATTTTCCCTGTGCCCTTCAAACCGCTACCCTTCATTCAACTTTCGACCCAATCTGTCTCCAGACAAGTGTGTATAAATGATTGACCTTAACCAGACATAAGCAAAGATTGCAGTTCCTACATCCTGTGACATCTAACTTCAGTGAAAACTAACCCTTATGCAGAGATGGCAGTAGGACTTTTGAGTTGTTCATCATGCTGGTGTGAGTGTGGAGGGGCTCCACCTCTTTTTTTTTCTTTTTTTTTTTTAAAAAAAGAACAAAAAAGAAACTTGATATTGAAAGTGAAATTAAAAGTGACAGTGAAATTGAAAGTGAAGAGGAATGGAATAGATATTATTTTTACTTTGACTATGTGAGGAACAACTTTCCAGGAAGAAGGGAAGGGAAACTAATATTTATTTTTAGTGACAGTGAAAGCTCAGTCATTTTTTCTGAGTTCTTTGGTGATGATTTTTTCACTTTCATTTTAAAGGAAGTAAACTTACATGCAAAACTAAATCATGTTAGCAGAAGCCCATCAAAAACCCAGATGGACAAACCCATTCAAGCAATGAAAGCTTTCCTAGGATGCTTTATTAGGACATGCACCAATTTCCTGCTCTCTCTAATTTTTTGAATATGGACCACATGCTAAAAGTAGAGCCAATTACTGATGTAACAACAAGGGAAAGGTTGAGGAGACTATTCAGTGCAATAACAATGAAACTGCAAAACCTAGACATCATGCAGAATATGACAAATTACATAAACTGCATCCATTGATATCAAATGTCTATAGAATTGTAAGAACAATTATTGGACTTCATCATTTGCATCAGTGGATGACTCGGTGATTTCTTCAAAGCAAAAGCATCAGTGAAACAATACATGCCAATAAAGCTGGTGAAATGAGTCTGCAAAGTGTGGTAGTTGTCAGATTCAGTCTCCCAATAAATAATGAACTTTTATGTTTATACAGGCATTTGTAAAACAGTAGTTTGCCATAGGGTGAAAGGGTTGTTGTAGATTTAACAAAGGAAATACATAACAAAAATAACACAGTTGCTTTCGATAGGCTCTTCACCACTGTGAAATTAATGTCAACAGTCCTTCAGAAGTATGGTTACCCATGTGGAACTGTGGTGACCAATAGGACAGATTTACCCAAAATTATGAAGGGAAACTTCAGATTTGGAAGAGGAGAGCTCCAGTTCAAGATGAAAGGAGCCATTCCTGCTATAAAGTTGATGGACAACCATGCTGTCACTTCCCTGTCCTCTGTTCAGGACCCAAGAGAAGCAACAGTGGTGGAAAAGGAAAAACATGGTTAGTTCTAGTACAGACACTCCCTGTCTTGAAGTTGTGATACGATACATCAAAATAATGGGTGGCATCAAAAAGTTGGATAATCTATGAGACAGGTATGCTCTTGACAGACACTCTGTGAAGTATGTCACAGAATGTTTTATTTCCTGGTGGATGTTGCCATAGTAAACAGCTATATACTATGGAAAATAAGTAAAATAGATAGTGGAGAGCATGATCAGCTTATATACAGAGCCTGTCTGACAAGGCAACTGGTTGCTGGCTTTTAATCCTGGAAAAGATGTTATAAATCCCTTTTTCTGGCAAAAAGGGGTAAAATACATGAAGATGTTCATCCTGTGGCTGTGGGACACACCAAACAGTTTCAGGAGACACCTATAGGTAGTGCCGTCATTGTAGTACCAAAGCATCGGAAGAGTGCACTCACTGTGTTTCTGTGTTTATACATACTGTGAAATTCCACTTTGCATTGACCCATGTCTTAGAAACTTTCTTGGAAAATAATTGTGAACAATAATTATAACAAAACAAGTAAATTTTTCAAATAAATATGAAATAAATTGAAAGTCTTGCTCATATCATTTAACTTTGAAGGAGGGCAGTGAGAAGACTATTCCCCATCTCATTGCATGGACTCACTTTTAAAAACACAGCAAATCTGACATTTTTATGATTAACATATTTATCTATTAACTATAATTTGCTTTCCATTTACTGAAATGATTATTGAGCCACACCTTCCACATATTAATTTTTACTCAAATGTTTTTTGAGCATTCTGTTTGTCTTCTGTCAGCATCCATACATCTGACTCATATGTGACAACTGGTTGAACTAGGGAGTTGTAACAAGGCTTTTTCAGAAGAGTTGTGAATTTGCAAAGCAATCTCTGTTTCCTGCTTGTATCATTTCTCTTGTAGCCTGTCCAGCGCTGTTATCATTTGATATTAAGGCTACCAAGTAACTAAGAGAAGACACTGGGAGGGATTCTTGAGTACTACAGGAGTGTTTGAGATCCCTGCCGGGTTAGATTAGATGAAGGCATCAATGCAGTTCAGAACTGTTCTGTTGGATTTGTTGCACTACTGAGAAAATTTATAGAACCTGCATTTGCTGCTGCCTACAGAAGAATTCTACTACTGCCTATGTACTAAGAAGTCCACCCAAACACTTAAATGCCTCATGAAAAAGAGTCACAGTGATCCAGAATTCTTAAATTTCTATCACAGATCCAAAAACATCTATAGGAAGGTGCTGATTACTGCAAAAAAGTCATTTAATGACAAAAATGATATATAATGCAGAGAATAAAAGCAAAGCAGTCTGGGATGTTATATAAAAGTAAATGGGGAGAGGCAAACAAACACAGAATAACATACTGCTAATGGAGGAGATAAGGTAATAAATGATCCACAACACTTAGCAAACTATGTAAATGAGCATTTTTCAAGTATTGCAGAGAAGTTACAGCAGAAATCCTCAAACAAATATAACACATGTAAATAAAGTTGCACTAATTACAATGATGTTACTTCCAACCACAGAGAATGAAGTCAATCAAACTGTTCAAAAAATAAAAAGTCAGTAGACTTAGATAAAGTAGCAATATGTGTACTGAAACAATGCATAGAGATTATACAAGGCCCCTTAACAAATATAATAAATGGATCCATCACATCAGGGACATTTCCAGAGCAGTTAAAACAGGCAAGAGTTGTGCCCTTTCTTAAGAAAGGTAATGCAGAAGGCATAGAAAAGTACCGGCCCATTTCCCTGCTGTCACCATTCTCAAAAACAATATAAGCAATTATGAAAGACAGATTAATGAATTACCTGAATAAATACAACCTTTTAAGCGAATCACTGTTTGCTTTCCAAAGTGGCAAAAATATGGAGTCAGCCATAGTAGAATTCAAACTGGTTCAAATGGTTCTAGCACTATGGGACCTAACATCTGAGGTCAGCAGTCCCCAGTAGAATTCACAAAGGCTGTGCTTGATGCTCTTGACAAAGATGAGTGTGTCACAGACATATTTTTGGATCTTTCTAAGGCCTTTGATACAGTTGACCACAAGATTATATTAAATAAATTAGAAGCATTATGAATAAGAGGGGCAGCTAATGACTGGTCTCGATCATACCTAGCAGATAGGGTACAAAGAGTAGAGATAATGCAATTTCAAATGGATCTAAACATTCAGTAAAACACTTATCAGAACCAAAATACATTAATATATGGGTTCTGCAAGGTAGCGTATTAGGACCAATACTATTCCTGATATACATCAATGACTTTCCCAGTAGTGTTACTCATGGTGAAAAAATTCTCTTCAATGATGACACCAATATTATAGTCACTGAGAAAACAAGAGAACTCCTTGCAGAGAAAGCAAATGAAGCTCTCAAGGAAGTTTATGACTGGTAAATAAGCAATAAAGTGACATTGAACATAAAGAGAACTAATTCCATGAATTTCAGTTTGAAGAGGGAAAATGACAATGTTAGATTAAATGTAGATGGCACCTCTATAGACTGTGTAATAAATGCCAAATTTCTAGAAATGAATATTGATTCTCAGTTGTAATGTGAAAACACAAAGGTACTTGCAAACAGAATGCCATCAGCATGTTATGCCCTTAGAATCCTATCATCAGTGTGTAACATGCAGTGTCTTTTAGTTACATACTATTTCTTCGTACACTCAGATCTTAGCTATGGCATTCTTTTTTGAGGAACAAATGCACAAAATATGAACACAATTTTCAAACTCCAGAAAAGAGCCATAAGAATCATAACCAAAAATTTTAGTCAAGCTCATTGTAAAGATCTATTCAAAACACTGAGGATTTTAACTGCTCCATGTGAATACATTTACCAGTCAGTTGTGCAAATCAAAAATAACATTGGTAATTACTGCACAAACAGTTCTGTCCATGACCATGGAACAAGAGCTAGACTCAACTTACGTTTGCCAAGAAAAAATAAACATAAAACTCAAAACAGCATCTTCTACCAAGGAATAAAGCTGTACAATAAATTACCAAACAGATAAAAGAAATTGCTAAAATACACTTATTTAAAAAGGCAACATAAAAGTGCCTGTCATGCAATACATTGTATACATTGAAGGATTACTTAGATAAAACAGAGTAGGCGTTTGGTTAAAAAAATGTTATACAAATAAATAATAATAATGATTATAGAAAATCCAACATTCCACATAATTCCTTCAGACTATGTTTTTTTCCCTCTTTTTTCCTTTTCAAGGAAACTTATCTCCAAGCTATGCATTGTACAATACTAACACCTCTCCCTCTTTCTGAGCTCGTCTCACTCAATACAGAGGGATGCTGACTCAGATTTTCAGGATAACAAATGGGAAATTGTGGTACAGAAAAGGGCCCAGAGATCACCAGTGTGTGTGTGTGTGTGTGTGTGTATGTGTGTGTGTGTGTGTGTGAATTTTTGTGTATGTAGTGAGTGAGTGTGTGCAGTGACTGATAGTGAGATATGAGTTAACAGTGTGGCATTACACTATTTAATAAGTTATTTGTAAAAAAAGAATTGTATACCAGGAGTAAATCTAATGATTCTCTCTAACTAGAAATCTGTATATGTATGTGTATATGAATTAGCTTATTTTGAATTGGTCTAGACTTGTAAATACTTTGACATGTCCTATATCCTTGTAAAAGGAGATCTACAGATGAATAAAGCTACTACTACTACTACCACTACTACTACTACTAATGTACATTTCACTTCAGGACCATGAAGACAAGATAATAGAGAATAGGGATGTACTAAGGTGTACAGACTAGTAGTGGTACAGGGTACCTGCCACCTCGTACTGTATGATGGCTTGTGGAATATGAGTATTTATTTATTTATATATTCATCCTTAGATAATTCAGTACAACAGTACTGGACATATCATATACATTACAGAAATAATATAGACATATATTAAGTATAAACAAAGTAGGATAGCGTTTGTTGAGGATGCAACAGGGAATTAACTGTGGCCTAATGAAGGAACCATCCCAGCATTCACCTTAACAGCTACAGAAAACCATGTAAAACCCAAGCCAGGATGGCCAGATGGAGAGTAACACACACTGCTCTCCCTAAATCAGAGTACAGTTCATTAAGACTGGCACAACCACCTCACTCTGTACACAATTGGAAGAGGAATTACATAATACACATTCAGACTGAAACACACAAGAAATAAATCAGTGATGCAACTAAAATATGAACTTTGATATAAAACACTTCTGAAGAAGTAAAACTACATGAATACATTATATTACACTGTTGAAACATGTATCAAATGAACACACAAAAACCTGTCGACACCCTATACCTATCACAACTAATCTAGAAACAGATCCCTTCTCTGAGGAGTTATATTGCACTGAATTTGAAACAGAGAACACAGAAAAGAAATGGCAGAAACATTCTTTTGCAAAGACAAACACAGCATATGTGGTTGATCAGTTAACAGAATCAAAAGCACTCAACAACAAATGAGGACTTAGTATTCCTGTAAGCTCACATATTCATTTATGTTGTAGAAATACCTCTATAAAAGAAATGATTTTAGCTCTCTGATAAAAGCCCCTTCTTTCTCCAGCCTCTTTATGTACGTGGACAGTGGATTATAAGGAGTGACACCAAACTGTCTCACATGTCTTTGAGTATAAATTGTTCCTAATTGTACTACATGGGGGGAACCAAAGTTGCGAGTACTGTAACTATGGTAATCATGGTTGGTTTGCTAGTCACAAACACTAGCTCTTTTCATCAACACACATTTTTGTATATGTAGAGGGAGGGTACAATACTCAAACAGAACTTTTAAAATAAGCACTTCAATTAACCACAGCAGAGCTATGTGGTAAGATTTGAATAGCCTTTTTCTGTAATGCAAAAATTTCCTTTACTGTAACTGACTATTAATTTTACTCCAAAAAATATTCTGAAAAGATACAACAGTCAGAAAGGACCCAAAATAAGACATTTTAGCATCGTCTGAGGAGCGAACTTCATAAATAATTCTCAGAGCGAAACTTGCAGAACTGAGTCTCTTAGTCAGTTCAGTTAAATGGTCTTTTCAGTTTGACTTGATCAACATACATTGTTAAAAGTTGTGTCCATTGTACCCTTTCTAATTCATTTCTGATGAGTGCCAGCTGGAGATCTTGGATTTGTTGATTCATCTTTCAGAATTTAATATAATTTGTTTTCTTCGCCAGCCAGTGTGGCCAAGTGGTTCTAGGTGCTTCAGTCTGGAATCGCGCGACCGCTATGGTCACAGATTTGAATCCTGCCTTGGGCATGGATGTGTGTGATGTCTTTAGGTTAGTTAGGTTTAAGTAGTTCTAAGTTCTAGGAGACTGATGACCTCAGATGTTAGGTCCCATAGTGCTCAGAGCCATTTGAACCATATTTGTTTTCTTCATATTAAAGGCCAGCCTGTTGACAATGAACTATGAATGTCTGGACTTCAAGACTTAATCATTTGTTGTGGACATAGATTTCTTAACATTTCTCACTATTATACTAGTATCATCAGTGAACAACACATTAGCTGCAGTTTCTGAGGTGTATATCTCATTTATGTAAATGAATAAAAGATGGGGGCCTAACACACTACCTTCCAGTAAACCTATTTTGACACTCTTTGCATGTGATGATAATCTGATTTTATCATTAGCATGAGCTAGTGTAGGTTTCACAACATGTGCTTTTTCTGTAAATATGACTGAAATCATTTGTTTCTATACCTTTCAGTCCCATTGCTTCCCACTTATCTGAAAGAATTTCATGACTAAGAGTATCAAAAGCTTTAGAAAGGTCTGAATTAACTTGTGCAACACTGTTGCTGATAGCAAAATTTCTAGTTAGTTCATCTGTGTAATCCATTATGATTGTTTATAGCCTTCTGAAATGGAAAATTCAGGATGGAATGCAACAATATTATGAAAAGGATAGTTGCTAGTAACTATAAAGTGGAGATTCATAGTAACAGAAAGGCACAACAGATTGATGACTGACACACACACACACACACACACACACACACACACACACACACACACACACACATGTGCCTGTGTGTGTGTGTGTGTGTGTGTGTGTGTGTGTGTTCTTGACGAAGACCTTGTTATATGAAAGCTCATTTTATGGTTCAAATGGCTCTGAGCACTATGGGACTTAACTTCTCAGGTCATCAGTCCCCTAGAACTCAGAATACTTAAACCTAACTAACCTAAGGACAACACACACATCCATGCCTGAGGCAGGATTCGAACCTGTGACCGTAGCGGTCGTGCGGTTCCAGACTGTAGCGCCTAGAACCACTTGACCACTCCGACCGGCCTCATTTTATGGTCTTCTACCTGTTTGAAAGGCATTTTGATTATTATTCAGCTGGCCATGGTCTTCTAAGTACTTGGTGATTAGTTATTTCATTAATGTCTCAGTTACTTCACAGACTATTGCAGATATAGTATTTATGTAGATCACAAAATTCTTTGCCTCGTCTGCTCAGTACATTATTTTCCTGAGTGGTTCATGCTTGTTGTACGCTACATACCAAGAACTGTCAGTGTTATTTTTGTATATTTTGTATGTGGAAGATTAATACAGAATCCTTCAAATTTTAAATGTAAGTGATAAACACTAATAAGTGTCTGCAGCATAATTAATTTTTTGCACTTATTAGAAGGATTTTGCATCATGGAATAAGAGTCATATTTTAAATCTAAAGTCAGACAGCTTATCAGTTTATCAGAATGAATATATTGCTCTTTGTCAGCATTGGTGATAGTCTTTGTTGTGTCTAAGACACTGTGGCACACATATTTGTACACAGAATGCAAATATTTGTGTTGCAGTCAATTAAATATTTATTATAAGCAGTGCAAAGTCATGAGATATTATTTGGTTGTCCATAGATGATTTGGATTACAAACTATCACAGTGTGGTTATAATGTCAAGGAAAACTTGTACATGTCTTGTTGTAGTTAACAGGCTGTGATTTGGATGTAAATAAAAAACCTTAAGAAACATTTGTGATAAAAATCCTCTTTAATTAGAGAAAACAATAAAATGAAGTTCAAGAACATAACTGCAAGGCTATTACAAAGGTGGTATTTTAGTGTGCTGAATCATTGTTAATGAAATGCAGACCTGAGCTGTGAAAAAAAAAAAAAAAAAATATTATTTGCTGTTTTATTACTCGGTCAGTCATGATAATATATCAAGAAAATGAACATATGTAAGAGCTGGTAACAACTGAATCACTTCCTGCGTATTAAATTAGATGCAAAATGAGTAAATAATGTTACTTAACAAATAGTTGTATTACTGTAGAATGGATAGGACTGTAACTATATGAAACTTGAATTGTACTTACTGTACCAATTAAGTCAGTATTAGGCATTTTGTTTCTTCAGACAATACACATGATGGAAGTATGATTTACCCATTTAAATATTATATCAATAGATCCATGTATATTATCATATGATTACAATTAACAGAAACAATTCCATTGTTAAACTACATTTCTTTTAAAAATAAGTCTATTTGCACAGAACATTTGAAATATTTATGTTCCTAAAGATTTTGTGACTAAATAATGTTAAATGCTACAGAAAACAACTTTACAAGTATCAGATTTTTATATGTTCATTCATACTATGGTCTGTAAAACTGCAAAATAAATTTGTAAAAAAATCTGCCGATCATTGACTGTATAAAGATTGTTAAGCAATATAATTGCATATGTATCTACATTTATAGTAAATGCTTTATGTTTGATACATTTTTAAGAATGAGTGAAATGCTACTGAAGATTCATCATACTGCAACATGTCTCATTGTCTTGCACACTTACTAACTTGTTGTACAAGTGGCATCAAAAGAGAGAATTCATAATCTTATTGTTACTCAGGATTATATGTAATGCCGCTGTGACACCACTCACATTATACAGAAGTGAAGAAAACCTTCAGTATTACATCCATAGCACTCAAACATGCATCAACTCAGTGATAATGTAAATTTTAGCACACTTATTAAACATTCACTGTGCAACTCACAGTCCACAGAGAAATGTAGTAGTGATTTGCACTTAATATCAGCACAGTATTCTGTAACAACAGCAGCAAAAAATGCATAGTCAACAATGTAGTTGGTGTTAGACTATCTACATGCAAAGTTTTTCGTCGGATAGCTGTTAAGATAATAGAACTGGTGAAAATTATTATTTTTTTATTTTACAAACTACCTACTATGTTTTACATTTAATGAAGATGGAAAGATTGCAGATTGTACTGTACAGGTTAGATGCCTCTGGTTTCAGAATACTTTCTGGAGTTGTAGTGCTCTGTTACACCTGCAGCTACACCTAATATTTATAACTGACAAATTATGCTGTTTCCTGTGAGCTGACACACATTCATTCAAAATGTAAAAATTGTTTCTGTATTGAGATAAACCAGTCACATAACTCCAAATGTCCAAAACTTTGAAGGGAATCAAGATTAGGGTTTAACACTCAGTGGTTAATGAGATCATAACAGACAAAGCGCAAGCTCCAACTTGGGAAGGGTGTGGAAAGAAATCAGCCATGTTCATTTCACAGGAACCATCTCAGCATTTACATTCAGCACTTCAGGAAGTTCATGGATGGCCTAAATAAGGAGGGGAAGAAGGGGATACTAACTGATATCATCTGAAATGTGAGTCCAGCATCTTACCACTGTACCATATTGTTTGTGCAAAACCTATGATGGTTTGAACTAAGGTATAGTGAAAGAAGTTTTACTAAGACAAAAAAAAGAAACAAAAAAAAAACAACAAAATAGATATTTTAAGTCATTTTGTAATGATTTATGCACACAGCTGTACAATGAATGAAGATGGATGTTTCTGAAATGTTAATTTACACTTATGAGTTCTCACAATAATTATACCATGTTAAAGATGTGTCAGGAAGCTCACCAGGAAACTGATGTGCACAAACAAGGAAAGTCACACTGATTACTTATATAGCAGAAGAGAAGTTGGACATGCTCACCATACACAGAACACACATTTTTACTAAATACAAATAATCTTTAGATGAACATTTACATTTAGCTTTCTTCTCCACCATTTTCTTCTAACTTCTTCTTCTACTACCGAAGAAAGTGGTGATGGTGGTGGTCATCACTGTTATTGTTATTATGACAGCAGCAATGGCACTAGCAGTCTTGCTTGTTTGGAGGTGGGGATGGGGCTGGAGATGGAGGTAAATGTGCTAGGGGAGAAAGTATGTGGTGGGGGCAAGTCATCAGTCACATTATCAACAATGTCTCATCTAAGATATGAATTTAGTGATTCCATCTAGCTGCCCAATTTCTTCCATACATGTTTCTTTTTAGTTCTAGAAAGAGGAGCAGACAGTGTCATACAATAAAAAATTGTTGTTATTTGTGCTTTTAAATTAATCCTGCCTTAGTGTTTAATGTCTCTGGTGAGTAGAGTTTTTAAACTCTCAGTCCACATATTGAAGAAAATAATATTGAAAAATCTTCCTCACAAAAATGCCAGATGTAAAATTAACATAAAATCTTAAATATAGAATTTTATTTTAAACAGGTTTTTTTTGTTTTTCTTGGTATTTTTCTAGCATTTTACAGAAACTTTTGCATTTGCAGAATATTTTGTTCATGTCAAAAGTTATAATCAACATATTTTCACTTGTGACTGCAGCTGAATTTATTCTGTATAGAAGTTGGTTCCATCTCTTGGTGATTTGTAAAACTTACAGAACAATGAAATGCACAAAACAGATTAACAGTTAACATAGGAAGAAAACTGCAGAGAATGAATTCCTTTTAAGAGTAGAAATTCCCAAAGCAGCTATTACAGCCAACTACAGACTGCATATGGTCATCACTGGGCCACTGCCAGTATTTTAAGGAACACGAAACTACATACAGTAACAAAAACAGATGGAGTTGGAGTATTGAAAAAAGAATTGTCATTTGATACCACAGTTATTAAAGAGTTGTGTGCATGGGAAATCCTTCTGACACCTCTCAGTAGACCCTTATCTGATTTTGACAATGATCAGATGTCACAGGGATTCTATGTAAACAAGTAAAAAGTTTGACACTTTCTGTTACAGCAAAATGTTCAGTAGTGACTAGATGCTATGTATCCATCAATATCTGATCATGCTGTAAGGAAAAAAGCAGGTCATAAGAAGTGGAAAATAAAGAAATATTGGTAACCAAGACAAGAATAAATCCATTTGAGCCAAACATGGTCACAGACCCTGTGAAGTACTTAATGTCTAAATCAATATACTACAACATTCATGAGATATGTCACATGGCTCTTATTGAGCTATACAGGTAAGATATTAGCAGACTACCTAATCAGAAGAGAAATTAAATCACATGAAATGGAAACTTGATGAAATACAGATACAGAGAGGCTACTATGGTGACATTTAAAAATTTTAATCTCCAATCTTCAATATGTCTTGGAACAAAATACTTCCAAACATTTCTCTTGTGTCATACTTTGTATTTCTTCTTTCTGCTGTCTTTGCCCAGGTGGCTTCCCAAGATTTCTATCACAAACTGTTAATATATCACAATTTTACCTGAATGAATCAGAAATAATGAGGACACATGGATAGATGTTCTGCTGCCCACTCTACCTAACAGTATCCCTGTCCTTCCTTCTGGTCTTCCTGCTCCAGAATACCTGTCAGATGGCCATATCCTTGGAATACATCCAAATGCAAAACACATCCTATACCTCTATCCATCACCTCCCATTCGACACTTGTATATGTAATTTCTTACTCCAGCAAAGGCAGAGCCATTTGTGAAGAAAGCCACATCACATATTAACTTTGATGCAAGCATTACAAGGAATTTCATGTGGGTATGGCCATAAAGAAATAGTACACTCAAATTAACAACTACAGTCAAACCAAAACCAACTGCGAACTGGATCACACAGTTATAGAACATGCTGTGCGACATGATTTGGTGATCTTTGACAACTGTTTCATAACTTTAGACAATTCTTACCCTCCCCTTCCCTCATCCTTTCCACCTCACTTCCTTTCTGAATTTCAGAGGTGGGGCTCTCCCTGAAACATATCTTTCATGCCCAAAAATCACTTGGTCTCTGACTTTGCTAATCTCAGTTGCACACTTGGTCGCTCTCCATAATTCAAACCCCATTTCGTTATCTCACTACCACAACAGTCCCTCACTCCTCAAGATTATTTTCTACTCCAGTTGAGCTCGTCCTCCTTCTTGGAATGTTTTCCCATCTTCCCATCTCTTTCTTTCTCCCAGATATATCAGAATCCCACAAACTAAGCCTGCTTGCAGTACTTGCTCCACCTCAGCCGAATATTTTCTAACGCCTTCTGACTGAATTCTACACTCTTCTTAGTCCACAACCCTTCTGTTTTCACATTTCCTATATTTATGCTAAAGACGAAGATATCAGGTTCCCAGATATGCCTATCCATCCATCATTTTCTACATCCATGTCAGCTGGCAGCTTTCAGGTATGCTCCTTTCTCATACAGATATGTCTACTCTTCATAGCATGATGATACTGTTTGTCATTTTAAATCTTCTGGCCATTATATACTGATTCATCTTTCATGCTAAATTTATGACTTCGTCATACAGTGTCTGGCTGTATTTCCATCTTTGAAGTCTAATAAAATACATTCATTACATACTGATAATGAGCTGTGTCAATAATTTCATTATACAGTTTCACATGGGAAACCTGAAGCACTTGTTGTTTTCCTAAGACAGCATAGAGATTGGAAATACCCAATTTTTGTTTTACAGAGGGTCAATTTACATGTATGCTAGCATACCTAGTATTGCATTTTCAGCAATATGAGAGGTTAGACATTTTCTGCTTGTGTCTGTGTATGTGCGGATGGAGATGTGTGTGTGTCTGCGAGTGTATAGCTGTCCTTTTTTCCCCCTAAGGTAAGTCTTCCCGCTCCCGGGACTGGAATGACTCCTTACCCTCTCCCTTAAAACCCACACCCTTTCGTCTTTCCCTCTCCTTCCCTCTTTCCTGATGAAGCAACCGTTTGTTGCAGAAGCTTGAATTGTGTGTATGTTTGTGTTTGTTTGTGTGCCTATCGACCTGCCAGCACTTTTGTTTGGTAAGTCACATCATCTTTGTTTTTAGATATTTTTTCCCATGTGGAATGTTTCCCTCTATTATATTCTGAATATATAATGCCTTACATAAATCTGTAGGATTCACAAGCACTCTCAGTTAAGTCCCAAATAAGGTTTTATGTCCAAGCTTAAAAGGCAGAGGAAGGATATATCCAAACAGGACTGCTGACTGTCATGCCCATAGCCCTTTTATAAACTGTCTGAGTATTGGTACCTGAGAAATTCATGTAACAACAAATATATACACTTAACGTACTCTCTTAATTTGAAATGTCAACATTTTGTGATTTTCAGCAGTCTTTGGAATGTATAACAGTATGATATTAGGAGGCTCCTTTCATAGTTCAAGGTAATTTCATATCTCCCAAACATAAGGTAACACAAAAAAATATGTATTTCACAGTGTGTGAGATCACTAATACCATTGGCAATTGTGAACTGTCTGCACTTGGGTTTAGCTAAATGAGACTAAAAACTCAATGTCAAGGACTTTCTCCATGGCGGATGAAAGACAATTTGAAGAGCACTCATGTGTAACAACTGCAGTTGCCCATGGAAATCAGATACATCAGCATTATAGGGAATGTAGAGTACTGAGGAAAACTGTGTCTTACGTTCTACACTATGAAACAGAAGGCTGAAATTTCCAGCTGTAGCTGCATAATAAGTATTCATCTGTTTAGCAATGGGCATCCTGCATTCTCTCACATAGAGCTGTCCTATAGTCAAACAATGTTATTTGTTAGTTCTCTGAACTTATAATGTACTTTTTTAGGTATTATTTGAACAACTACAGCCAGTTTCTTTTGTTTTTCTTATTTTTTAAAAGATAGTTTATTTAAATATTTGTAGCTAGTTTTGATGAGATAATCTCTCATCTCCAGATGGCTTTAAATACATTAATACAGAAATTGTCCAGTAGTTCATACTAACAATCCACCTACTGTGTAAAACAGGATAATTACTTGTTTCTGCTACTGTTCTAATAAAAAACAGGAATAAACAATCCTTGAACTAGCTTTATGTCATTGTTTGGTTTAATTTTGCAGACAGGTGACAGCAAGACAACAAATGTTCCCCCAGTTCTTCAAGGGGAAAATATTTCCCAGTACATTTTTCACATGGAAAAGTTTACTAAGTATATTTCTGGTGTGACTGTAATAGACACATTAGTGTCACTCATCTGCAGAATTAAAGTAGACTAGAACATGGGAGTATAATGTATCTATTTTTACAGCATTTGTTCTCATAATGGCCATTATTATTAACATGTGTTTCAACCATACTCGGATTATGTGTTTTAAATAAGAGGGAACAAAACTGAAAATACCCCAGTAGTGGTTATTATAAGCACACCTAAAACTGTTCTCTACTAGCATGGAGTTCATTACAAACTAATGTGGGACTGATGACCTCATTGTTGCATCCCTTCCCACAAATCAACCAACCAACCAACAAATTAATGTACTTTCTTTGTGCAGTAAAACTATGATATCTGACTATACTTTTTGATGTCCCCTATCTAGCATCACCAGCACAACTTAGTCCTACAAATCTGAAGCATGCTCTATTAGCCATCAAGTGTATATAGTGAACTTTTAGTAACACATTTCACATATGACATAAATTATGGAAGGAACCTCATATACATATTGCACTAGGCAATAGTGAGCAACTAATACAGCAGCCAATGTAAATTTCAGTATGGTTGCAACTCCCGATTCAATAAAATAGGATATTTCCTATTTATATAGTGTAACAAGTTTAATATATAGTAAACAAATAACAATTGTCAGAGCTGTCTTCAAATTGTAGCTATGTATATTAAAAAATAGTCAACAACTGCCTCCATAGATATGAACATATTTGATATTCCTATGGTGAAATGGTAAAATGCTGACAACCTGTTTGCAAAGAGATCAGATTGAATTATTCATATTATTGTCATATGGATTCTCACCATTCTTTGTAGTATACATCTCATGCAAAATTTTGTCTGATTACTTCCCTTGTCCTCCCCATATCGTTGAAAATGCTTTGTTGCTGATGGGTTCACTCTCACAATGAAGATGTTCCAGATTTTATTATGACAACAGGATCATTATCAAGTCACTGAATGACAGTTGTTTTATTAAAAGGTACATACATCAGAAATTTTGAGTCTTGATTTGTATTATGCATGTAAAAAATATGTTTCTGGGCTATTATGAAGTAGCCATCAAGTTTAGAAGTTAACATTATTTTTAATGCAATGAGAATACAGTTTCAAAGTGAAACATTTTGAAAAACTAATCATCTATATGGTGTAATTATTTGTGCAGCAACTACCAGATCTAATTTTCCTGAGTGTTTGGATTTTCAGTGAGTCCAACAGAATTTTCATATTGCAGCATAATTTCCAAAACAGCTCTATTATATATTCTAATTTATCATTGAGGTAAGTCTGTTCTGATACAATCCTAAAGCACACACAAATTTTTATTGAAAATATAGTTTGTTTGTTATCCTTCAAGCAGTATTATACTTTCCAGTAGCTTCATGTATTAGCCACAGTTTAAACATGCTCCTATCACTGCAGTCTCTGTGGCAAACTTGGATTATGTTAATAAGGAAACTACTCTTTATGAGTGGTATTTGCAAAGAATTCTACATAATGCTTGGGAGTGGAAGAGCCCAAATAATGACATAATGGGATTTTGAGACAAGATACTGAAAAGTTACCATGTAGTCCATGTGATCTCAATTGCCCTACTGAAGCAAAATGGAAAGAAAGTAGCTGTTTCATAAGAAATTAAACTTTGAAACTTAACTTTTGACTGAATACAAGCAGTCTAAACCAGAGGTTACAGTTGAAAGTCAGTGATAGATGACAACCACCAAACACATAGGAGATTATTAACAACATTAATACGCAGTGTGTGCATCACAGATGTTTACGTGGGAATGAATCTCTGTGTAGATAGAAGCAGCTGAAAAAACCTTTACAAAACGGAAAAAAAAGTTTGAACAGAAAAGAAGATGTGAAGGATGTAGGGTTGATAAAATAATCCATAACAGAGGCTATAAAAATAAAAGAAATTGTTCAAAGCTATGTCCATAAATGAAATCAGGAAGTACACTGATATCCATTGAAGAATTGATATGTGAACCATCTTAAATGTTATTGAGAGAGTATGCTCTTGAAGGCATACCAAAAGTATGTATAAGATAAATTTTTCAGCAATGTCCTGATAAAGTCCAGTAAAACAAAAGCATCAGCACATAACCAAATTACATTTAAATGTACACTGATGTGTCAACATGCCAACCAAATTCACATTAAAATATTTGGTTGCAGATGGCAAGCTACCAGTATATGATAATGTGTAAATGGTCCTGTACAACCATATAATATAAAATTAAGGTAACAACAAAAAGAAACAAAAATGTCCTTAGGTGTAATTTTTCTAGAGTAGTTATCACTTAAAATGTGTTCACATTTCACATATTTTAATAAAAGAAACCCACTGATGATGGCACAGAGTTGCTGAAACAGGTTTACGTCACATGAAAAACCTGTGCTTTGCATTAACAGGTGGACCTTATACCCAAAAATTTTAGCTAAAAACACAGCAAATTCAAGAGCAGCAAGTCATAATTTTGAAAATACATCAAGTTCAGCTCCAGAGATCTGAATAAGTATTGAGAATAAAATAAATATCCTGGATGAAGTCACAGTGAAAATACATTCCTCTGAAAACAGGAAGATTGAGATTTTATGTCCCCTCGAGGATGAGGTCATTAGAGACGGGACACAAACATAAACAGGACAAGAATAAGGAGGGGAACTGGCCATATTCAATTTGAGGGAAATATCCTCTGGTATTTACACCAAGCTATTGAGGTAATCTGCTTAATACCTAAATCTGAATAAATGAAGGACAATTTAGGTACATTGGCTCATTAACAATGATTTCATTTAAGATAGATAATCTGAATTTGGATTTCTGTGGCATACACTGATTCCCATTTTTCCCAGATACACCTCCAATCCCTTAACCTTTGTACAACCACACTTAGTGCCTTTCTTGAACCCATGTATGATGAATCAGATGTGCAACAGTACCATGATGATAAGTATGAAATATACAAAGGGAGAAGGTGAAATGCAGGACTGACACACAACTTGCCCCTCCAAAAATCCATCAAGGAACACTGAATTGAAGGTGTGCACCCAATGGAAAAATTAACATCACCAGTATCTAACAACCTGACACAGGAAGACAAAGAAGAAAGCCTGTAATAAAACTGAGGACACTAGCTCATGGTCAGAAACACTGCACTGCCTCCTCAACTTTCCTTATCCCTGAAATTGAGAAGATGAAAATGTCTTCTTCTACCTCAACATCAAGATCATCTGCAGATAATTCCATTAGCAACCTTTTCCATAGAGATGAACAAGTTTTCAGGTATTTCAATGCATAGAACGAACACTGACAATATAACGTATTTCATAGAAATACATCATAAAGGACTTTCAAATATTATACAGTTTAAGGATACAAAAAATAAAGTGCATAATGTGTCTCATGATATTTTAAATGAAGTGACTGAAACCAACCAAGACAACGTTTTCCCAGTTGATGACACTTTGAAAAAATGGTGTGAAAGAGTTCAATGTATCAAGAATTTACTTCATTTCTCTTTCAGAGTAAAATAAAGTGCATAACACAGTACCTGTTCTGTAGCCCACATGGATAGTCAAGTATGTTGAAGTGCATGCTTCTTGGACATGGAGAGGCATGCTGTCCTTGGATCAAATCCATCTCATTAATTAACACTAGGAGCCAATGCATTAGCCAACTTGGATGTGGCTTTTAGGCATTTTCGCATGTTCACTTAGGTAATTATTAGGTGTAGTTGCAGGCCCTTCCTCCGTCACACAATGCACAAACACTTTGAAAACTCAATCACATTCAACCCTGCTATGTATTCTAGGCACAGATCTAAGGCATACATAGATTCCTCCCCAGGGGGAGCTGGGAGTATCTTCAAACTGCCTTTGGGAGTGGTGACCCCCATCATAACAGTACTCAACATACAGGTATAGTTATCTGGAAAAATGGAGCAGTACCATACCAGTTCCAACCCAACATTAGCTAGATATAGGACACTGAACAAATTGATTGATTACCTGTTTTCTGAGGAATATTAAATTTGACATCAACTTTCTTTCTGATCTTCTGATTTCAGTGTCAGAACTGGGCCCACACACACAACCATTAAATATAAGCAGAAACATGGTATCCTGAAATATTATCACTGATCTGAATTGTGTGCAATTCAATATTATACAAAATATTGGACGATTAAGAATTAGATGTAGTTCTCACCTATAGGTCATAAATGCTGACAAAATGAGTATAATACAATTGTTGAGCAAGAAGAGGAAGTGTTAGAGTATTCTTAAAAAGAAATTTTATCTTCAGGGTTTGGCTAGCTGTATGTGCGGTACCTCTTTTTCCTATTCATCTCAAACTAATATCGTATCTGTCACTGCTACCTTCCTTCTTGGAGAAAGTACTGCACCTGTTCATCTAGTTTCATCTCTCAGTATAAATTCTTATTAGTTATATTACCATTTTTAACACTGATCTATTGCAGATCATTTTTAAATTATTACCAATCAGTCAGTTATCATAAGTGTTCATTATTTCCAGTCTATCAGATAGTTCTTTTTAATGTTATGTGTCTATATCACTGCAACTGCATAAATTCTAAACAGTTACAAATCATCCAAAATGAATTTTCACTTTGTAGCATATTGTGTATGGATTTGAAACTTCCTGGCAAATTAAAACTGAGGGCAGAACTGAAACTCAAACCCAGGACTACTGCCATTCACAGGCAATGCCCTAGTGACTAAAGTACCCAACCATGACTGATGACCCAACCTCATAAATTAGGAGTGTAAGATACAACTCACTGATGGAAGTAAAGCTATGAAGGCAGGTCATGTTTGGATAGCTCAAATAGTGCACTTGTTGATGAAAGGCAAACGTTCCAGGTTCAAGCCTCTGTCCAGCACACAGTTTTAATCTGCCATGAAGTTTCAGTTAATAATCATGTTTACGTGCAAGTATAAAAAGTTTCACACAGAATTACAGATGGTTCTGATGATGTATTGATTAAATGACTGAAATACCCTTTTTTTTTGCTACACAGAATTTATAACTAGGAGCCCATAGGAACAGCAATATTAACAGCTACAACAAATATATGGATGGAAACAGCATCAGAGTGCTTAGGAACAATGTAAAAACAAAATGTATTTCAAACAGTGTGACTTTACATTCCAGGAATAATATTTTCTGACGAAGTGGTCTGCATTTGTGTATTTCATGAGCTCACCATACCTTCTTCCCAATAGATCCCACAATTCAGAATTTTTGTTATTAATCTATGTTTTGGTGTGTATTTTTTACATCTACATAGTTATTGTTAGGTAAAAAAATGGGAGGAAAATGGTGGAAGTGAGGGAGGGCACAGTGGTTATGACATTGGACTCACACAGTTCAAACATGAAGTTTTTTTTATTATTTTCCTAAAATTGCTTCTGGCCAACTTTGAGATTTTTTTCCAGCAAGGTCACAGCTAATTCTTCTCTGCACTCATTCCAGTTAAATTTGTGCATCTTAATGACTTCAGTGTACACAAGATGTTACAAATTAATAAATAAATAAAACTATTACCTTAGAAAGAGTACCCAGTACTGAACTAAGAGGTTTCATGAACCTGTGATGCAAACAGGCAGCATCTCTGTGATAACACTGCACACATTTCTATTTCTGATAGTGCAGTTCAGTAAATACTATCACTTCAGACTACAAGAATTCCTGTCTGTTACAAATAGAGAATCCACAGGCTTATTGCAATAAACATACAATGCCATACACACCAGTTAAAATGCAGCCATTTTATACCAAAATAATATTTTTAATACTTGTGAGAGAAAATTTATCACAAAGAATGCAAAAGAAAGTTCCATTTCTGTGTACATGACAACATGGACGTCAATGAGTACAACACCTTCTTATATTAGTCACTGCTAATAACTAATTTACACTTTTTTTCTTCAAGTGAACATTGTAAAGAATAATAGGTTGATAAAATTTAACTGGCAAACAGAATGTGGTCAGCTCACATCATATAGTTGCAGTTATCAACATATGACAAAACTGTAAGCAACTTATTGCTGATAAACAAGTACTTCCTACAAAATAAATCTTTGCTCACAGTTGAAGATGTGTTGTTGAGATACCCAGACTTCAAATGAAAATAACAATAATTCACAGGTAACAAAATAATAATACTAGGAATAATAAAAAATAAAAATAATGTATCTATTTACACTTAAACAAAATCTATACAGCAAAATAACTTAAACAAATACTGGTACTTGTACTACACAATCAACTTCTTGAATAAACTGTATTCTTGTGAAAGTATTAAATGTTTAACTGAGTATTGCACAAATAGCAAAGCTAAAGTGGCACTTCTGGAGGAACAGTCAGTGTGTGACACACCAAGGATGAGTTCAAGATAACAAATGAGCTGTTAACAGTCAGTCATAGTTTAAATGATGGCATGCACACTGAATGCATGTACATTATTTACTTAAAATAATGTAATGTTGTCGATTTTAATATTACATTTGGTATTCGAGTTTCAACAGAAAGTCTGATGAAGAAAATTAAAATCATTTATGTGCTATTTACAATAGGAGAAAGTTAATGACATGAATAAATACTTGTAGGAAAAATGTTGGCACACATTAATGCATGTCCGACACAAAAATCACTTGCACGTGTGACGATCAACTTGAGTTTCACAAGTCTTGCACTTAACGTAGCAGCACCATACAAATTTGCACTGGCATCTCTCTGCATGTTTGATTACCTAAAAACATGTGAAAAGAAAAAGACATCAGTAATTTGCTCTTATTTACTGTTAAAGATCTGTGCACATATTGCCATTTACCATCAATATACAATTCAGTCATGAGCTAAATCAAATCTGGGGCCTCTATTTAACCTCAGAGCCAGTGTGCCTATGTATAAAGTGCACCAGCCATAAAGTTTTTGCACCATTCTATTGTTGTTTCACAATTGTGAGCCCATACATATTACTTCAGTATTGTTTCAACTAGCACAGTGATAAATTGTGTTGTCATACATCCAAGTGAGCAGTAGTAATATAAAATAAACAGTGAGCTGAAGGAGAAAAAATTATATCCCATGCAGGGAAATGATCCAGATTATGTGCTAGTAGCTCAATCCTACAATGATGAAGTTGACTATGACACAATTAATAATCAAATAAGCAGTTTCCTGGGATATGATGCAACTGTGCTGTTTACTACCCACTCATATTCTTAAAAACAGAGTGCCCACTCAGGGGATGAATCTTAAGCTACCCATAACTGTTGTATGATCACAGGTAAAAGCAGAGAGAGAATCAAAGTCATCAACAGTGCAAAACTTGAATTTGTATAACTGTTTTTGCATTTAACTCAGTACATTTTTCCTCCATTTGCACATTACACATTTCTTATGCAAAAGAATTTTGGTGTTGTACTTACCAGAAATTTAATTTTACCATATTATACTGTTAATGTGAAATCACTGCATCATTTTGTGTGAGTGCATTAATTATAAATGCTGCAGTAAAATAAAGAATCAACAGTAACTGTTTCATGAAAGTTCTGTGTGCCTAGAATGATGAAACTGAAATATTCTTCTTCATTGGGTCAGACTCGATAATAACTTTTAAAACACTTTCTCATCATTATAGTTTCAGAACCTATTTGATCATCCTGATACTTTCTTCCAGTGCAAGTGTTACAGATTATCATAGAGTAACTTCCTACTCTGCAGATTCTTGGTTTATGAACGGCCTGACTTCAAATTTCTTACAAAGGTGCCTGTTCTCTCTACACTGTCTTTATATCCTTCATTCATGTAACCTCCTTCATTCCACCTTCCCTTCATAGCTTTATAATATTCTTTGCCATTCCTAATTTTATATTTTCCACTGTCTGTTCAATTTTGTCAGCCCTCCAGAGGACCAAGTACACAGCATGATGCTTCTGGGGTTTGCGTAGGCACACTGGACCCAGAATAAATTTGCCTGGCTGATTAATGATGAGGCGCAATATACTGGCCAGCCTGGATATGTATTTTAGGCACTTTCATCAGTCCAGATACATGAATACTGGGCTAGTGCTCATATTCAGCTCCAGTCACATTATTCTCCCACATTTTAAAAATGTTCTTATACTTTCACATGGGCTAATACTAGAGACAGACAGGTGGGTTACACACATTGCATCCTGGTGGAAGGGGTGGCAACAGGAAAGACATCCAGGTATCTTCTCCCATTAACATCACCTGAGTGAGAATAACATACTGACCCCATGAAGACTTGGGATAAGACCAGGAAAAAGAAGAAGCAGAAGAAGAAGAAGAAGAAATTATGCTCTATTTTGTTACTTTGTCATTTTATGGTGTGTCTTCTTTCATATTTATTTACTTTTATTTTTGTATTTGTATGTGTTTAATTTATTTTCGTCTGTTTATTTTTGGCTATCCCCTATCACATGCTCTCAAAAACTTGCAAGATCATCTCACCTTTCCTCAGTCTCTCTTTTTTGTTTTTTGTGCCTTTTTCTATTTTCTATGGACTATTAAAAAGTTATCAGAAATTAGAATAATGTATATTACACAAATTTCAGGTTTCCAGTGAGTTCATAGATGAGTAACAATATTTTGACAGGTTTCACTTATTGTTATATGACAGCTGGCAACAAAATATCTACGCACCAGTCGCAAACAACAGTGAAAACAAAGGCTACATAATATTTAAAGATGACAGGAGATACTAAAGCAGCCTGCATACCACTGGTATTATTTACATACCATTTACCTAACAGTTAATTAATGATTTACTTAGTTATGAGTCCTATTGATTATATTTATGATAAACATTATCATGTGAAAAATGTTAACTGAACAAAATTAGTAACACATGTATTTAAATGAGTATGTTTTAGCAATTAGTGGGTTTACGAACTACAGCTTACTCCTCTTGAAGATTTATTCAGTGGTATAAGGAGTTATTAAGGAGAAATAGGTTTAATCGGCATCTGAAAATGATTATGTTTTCTGTAAGACACTTTTAGTTCCATGGGCACACTATCAAAGAATTTTCTCGCTTTGCTTCTTATTATTTTCAGCATCAGTGTTAAATTTAGTAAAGGGTGTTATGGATCGTTGTTCCTCCTAGTATTTTATTTGTAAATATCTTCATTACTTTTAAACTTTAACAAACTGTTGATAAAAAATTTTATCAATGAAAGAAGGTGACATATTTCTGGCTTTGCAGCCATAATATTTGGCTACAAGAAGCTCTTTTTAGAGCAGGTGAGAAGGTAGCTGTGGCTAGATGACGTAATGTGGTGTGAGGTACTGATGAAAGATGATTTATATGGCACAGGTATCATGAGAAAGACCACCTAAATTGTGGTCCTTCTCCATAATTGGCTGCCGTGTTCAGAAGTTATGTACCAAAATGATAATCTTCGATTAATAATATCTGAAAAATTAAACAGTGTATTCACTTGAATTTCAAACTAAAGCATCTCTCAATAATGTGCTATCATTCCATTATTTCACAAGTATTAATAACTAGCAGAATAATAAGCAACTGCAAAACAAAAAGGCAGTGATCTTTAAATTGCGCCTAACTTAGATGGTGGGCGAAGTGGTTCATCTGTAAGATGAGAGCTCATTCGGCAGTCTCGGAGGACGGTATCAGTTAATACTTAGTTAGACGTGTCTTTCATGTAAATCTGAGCTGATTTGGTAGTGTCTGAAGACAGACATGTAGTCTGCCATGGTCAAGGTTAGTTAAGCATTTATTAGCAATGTATGGTTATTTGGAAATATAGTTGAGTGATGCTTATTACGGAAATATGCAGATCATTAATTCACTGAAGAATTAAAAACCATTTGTGACTCTAAAAAGGAATGTAATTGTGCAGTTTCTCGTGTTCTACTAATAAAATGTGAGTGGCATCCCCTTTAAACAAACTGATTGGAAACTTAATCATTTCTAAAACAACATTTCCTCACTAAAATCAGAGGTAGGGCGTTTCATAGATATTTTTAGTAGAATAGAGGGACACTGTGACCCAAACGAGGTAACAATACTTGGTGACTTGAATATAGAGGCAATATCTTGCAATAAACATGTTTGTTGCTGTTGTAGTTGTTGTGATATTCAGTCCTGAGACTGGTTTGATGCAGCTCTCCATACTACTCTATCCTGTGCAAGCTTCTTCATCTCCCAGTACCTACTGCAACCTACATCCTTCTGAATCTGCTTGGTGATTCATCTCTTGTCTCCCTCTACAATTTTTACCCTCCACGCTGCCCTCAAATACTAAATTGGTGATCCTTTGATGCCTCAGAACATGTCCTACCAACTGATCCCTTCTTCTAGCAAGTTGTGCCACAAACTTCTCTTCTCCCCAATCCTATTCAACACCTCCTCATTAGTTATGTGATCTACCCATCTAATCTTCAGCATTCTTCTGTAGCACCACATTTTGAAAGCTTCTATTCTCTTCTTGTCTAAACTATTTATCGTCCATGTTTCACTTCCATACATGGCCACACTCCATACAAATACTTTCAGAAACGACTTCCTAACACTTAAATCAATACTTGATGTTAACAAATTTCTCTTCTTCAGAAACGCTTTCCTTCCCATTGCCAGTCTACATTTTATATCCTCTCTACTTTGACCATCATCAGTTATTTTGCTCCCCAAATAGCAAAACTCCTTTACTACTTTAAGTGTCTCATTTCCTAATCTAATACCCTCAACATCACCCGACTTAATTCGACTACATTCCATTATCCTCGTTTTGCTTTTGTTGATGTTCATCTTATATCATCCTTTCAAGACACCATCCATTCCGTTCAGCTGCTCTTCCAAGTCCTTTGCTGTCTCTGACAGAATTACAATGTCATCGGCAAACCTCAAAGTTTTATTTCTTTTCCATGGATTTTAATACCTACTCTGAATTTTTCTTTTGTTTCCTTCACTGCTTGCTCAATATACAGATTGAATAACATCAGGGAGAGGCTACAACCCTGTCTCACTCCCTTCCCAACCACTGCTTCCCTTCCATGCCCTTCAACTCTTATAACTGCCATTTGGTTTCTATACAAATTGTAAATAGCATTTCGCTCCCTATATTTTACCCCTGCAACCTTCAGAATTTGAAAGAGAGTATTCCAGTCAACACTGTCAAAAGCTTTCTCTAAGTCTACAAATGCTAGAAACGTAGGTTTGCCTTTCCTTAATCTAGCTTCTAAGATAAGCCGTAGGGTCAGTATTGCCTCACGTGTTCCATTATTTCTATGGAATCCAAACTGATCTTCCCCAAGGTCGGCTTCTACTAGTTTTCCCATTCATCTGTAAAGAATTCACGTTAGTATTTTGCAGCCGTGACTTATTAAACTGATAGTTCGGTAATTTTCACATCTGTCAACACCTGCTTTCTTTGGGACTGGAATTATTATATTCTTCTTGAAGTCTGACGGTATTTCGACTGTCTCATACATATTTCTCACCAGATGGTAGAGTTTTGTCAGGACTGGCTCTCCCAAGGCCGTCAGTAGTTCTAATGGAATGGTGTCTACTCCCGGGGCCTTGTTTTGACTCAGGTCTTTCAGTGCTCTGTCGAACTCTTCATGCAGTATCATATCTCCCATTTCATCTTCATCTACATCCTCTTCCATTTCCATAATATTGTTCTCAAGTACATCACCGTTGTATAGACCCTCTATATACTCCTTCCACCTTTCTGCTTTCCCTTCTTTGCTTAGAACTGGGTTTCCATCTGAGCTCTTGATATTCATACAAATGGTTTTCTTTTCTCCAAAGGTCTCTTTAATTTTCCTGTAGGCAGTATCTATCTTATCCCTAGTGAGATAAGCCTCTACATCCTTACATTTATCCTCTAGCCATCCCTGCTTAGCCATTTTGCACTTCCTGTCGATCTCATTTTTGAGACATTTGTATTCCTTTTTGCCTGCTTCATTTACTGCATTTTTTATATTTTCTCCTTTCATCAATTAAATTCAATATTTCTTCTGTTACCCAAGGATTTCTATTAGCCCTCGTCTTTTTACCTACTTGATCCTCTGCTGCCTTCACTACTTCATCCCTCAAAGCTACCCATTCTTCTTCTACTGTATTTCTTTTCCCCATTCCTGCCATTTGTTCCCTTGCGCTCTCCCTGAAATCTTTACAACCTCTGGTTTAGTCAGTTTATCCATGTCCCATCTCCTTAAATTCCCATCTTTTTGCAGTTTCTTCAGTTTTAATCTATGCAATAACCATAACAGCAGGCTAATAGATACCCTTAACTCCTATAATCTTATGACTGCAGTAAATTCAGATACAAGAGTAACTCAGTCTACTTCTAGTAGAATGGACTACATAATACTAAGTAAAGAGGTAAAAGATAGTATTAGATGCTGGAATGTGGACTTCCACTACTCAGACCACAAATGTCGATTTGTAGACTATGAACACACAGGCATACAAGAAAGGACTCAGGTCATAGAACATAAAAGAATGCTTAAAGAGAGAAACATTAATGCTTTTAAAAGTAAACTAGCATCTGAAGAATGGCAACTAGTTCTTCAGCAAAAAGGGTCCGAATACAAATGGGCCAAATTTTATGATATTGTACAATATCTTAATTTTTGCTTCCCAGTGAAAGAAATTAAGAAAGTATTAACTCACAACCAAAATGTAAAAAACACCAAACTGACGCTTCCAGCTTACATGATTAAACTCGCAAAATATCGAGGGTCTAAGTGTGCTACATAAGTCAACTAAATTGCGAATATTTAAGGATAAGTACAATGAAGCTAAAAAACAATTTCAGGAATGGCTCTCAAATTTAAGAAAACAGATCCTAAATATGGAAATAGCTCAGTCAACAAATGTAGGGTAGACTTCATGGAATATAATAAGTAGATATCACAAAGCCAAACATCAGTTAGATGCTCAAATTGACAGAATCTAATATGAAGGAAACTATACTAATGAGCCAGATGAAATCTGCAATATATTTAATGAATATTTTATGTCTTCAGCTGTGAACCCAGTTAAAACACAGGTCTGACTTGGATGGTAAAGCCTTTCCCAAGGATGGAAACTGCTTTTGAATTTAAGGAAGTGAGTGTGGAGGAAATAGGAAAAATAATAAATAACTTAAAGAATAAGACCTCATTTGGCTGGGATGGACTGAGTAGTATTATAATTAAAAAAGAATTACCCATATGATCGACAGTAGTATGGGGGAGCACACATTTCCAAATTTATTGAAGAAAAATACAGTTAAACCTGTGCATAAAAAAGGCTCAAAAGAAGAGCTATCAAACTTTTATAATCAATAAGCAGGCAGCAGTATCAAATCTCTAGCTTTCAGAGAAAAAATTATTCAAGCATTGATTGGGGATAGGACAGCAGACATTGCAAAGAAAATCATGACTGATGGCAGCTTTTATTATTTAGAGACAATACACACCACCGAGAAAAACAACCTCTGCAAAGTGTGTACACAACAAAAGAAATGCCATGAGTCATGGTATTTTTGTCTTATTTGTAAAGGAAAGCTGGCTCTTTGCATGGAAGAATGCTTCAAGGCATATAATCAATAAAAAATTTTATTTTAATTGCCATTAATGACACAAAGTATACATTTTACATCCAAAGCTAAAATAATTGTATGAACTTTTGTATGGATTTTTCTGTTAGATTATCCCAATTATGAAAATAAAAATTCTGTTCCATCATGCCCAGATGATTTACCATACTTGTACCTGATGTTTCACATCAGTGCACACTCCATTGCAGTGCACACTCCTCTGCACAGTGTGCACTGATGTAAAACTTCCTGGTAGATTAAAACTGTGTGCCAGACCGAGACTCGAACAGGACTTTGCCTTTTGCAGGCAAGTGCTCTTCTGTCTGAGCTACCCAAGCATGACTCACAACCCATCCTCACAGCTTCAGTTCTGCCAGTACCTTGTCTCCTGCCTTCCAAACTTCACAAAAGTTCCCAAGTTTGAGTCTTCGTCTGGCACGCAGTTTTAATCTGCCACTATATTTCATTATGGGCCTCCTCTCCACCCAGCTAGAAGGAATTATTTATTCCATTACTGTCTTAGCCTTTCCAAAGATGTGCAGGAGGTTACCTTCACTGCAGATGAGCCCCCTAATGGTTCACATTTGCTCTCTGGCCTCCAGACCCACCTGACCCATATATTTTTATCTCTAATTATTTCCTATCCTTGGCATAAATACTGCTTTTGATGCTTCATTTTTACCAGTGCTAGATACTACCACAGTTTGATCAGAATTCTGACTATGTCACTAAATGCAGATGGACTGTCACATGAACAAGAGACTGATGACCTGGCTGTTCAGTCCTTTAAATTCTCAAGCAACCAATCAATCTTCCTCAACTTATACGTAATACATAATTAATTCAGGACATTTTCACAGACAGATAAATACATCAATATATGACAAATGAAACCTTGTGCAAGGTTGGTACTTGAACATGAACAATGTCCTTAACCATTAGGCTGTTTAAGCATCCTCTTAGATCAAACTAAAGTTTACATTATCACAGATGTTTTCATCTCTTAATTTCACTTCAGTGGATTTAATTCAACTGATGTATATCTGTATGATAGGGTGAACCAGGGTCCTTCACCAAATCAGTACCCCATTGTTTTCTCACATACTCCATAGGAAAACTTCGGATTGTTGCTTTCCTGAGTAACGGAAGGAAAGATGAATGACAATGGAAATCTAATCCAGTGTTGATTGCAAGCTGTAATAGCTTGATAGTAAAGGCTCATGTCTGTGAAGATCTGAGTTGCAATCTAGCACAGTTTGTCATGTCACATTTATTATATTGCAGGTTTAGCTTTCCTGACCAGCTTTTGTTAATATCATTTCATGTCATTGCATTTTGATTGATTTCATTCACACTGACTCCATTCATTTCATTCCAGTGAATTTATTTTATTTCAGATTAATATATGCCATTGTGATGCCTCTCTATAAGAAGGATGACTCAATAAACATAAATAACTCTCCCTCTCTCAGCCACACTATCTGATGAGATAAAATGTTCCAGGCTTGCACATATGTGGGCACTAATGGGATACTTAGCCAATAACATACCACATTTCAGGATTTCTGCTCCACTGGGGAAGATATTTATACATTCAATGAGTAAAAAATAATTTTGAACTAATGCAATACTTCCAGTTGGCATCTTCTGTGCCACATGAAAGACATTTTAACATTTCAATGATTTTCTATTAAAAACCTTACATTTTTATGGTACACATGGTTCAACACAAGACTGCTTCACTTCCTACCTAAGAAACAACAAGCAGCAAGTTACACCACACTGTTGAAGATATTCACAAAGTCACAATAACTTCCTGTACAAGGTAAATAATAATGAGTGGCCTCCAAATTTAATTAGGTCTAACACCTATCCTTCATCTAGAATAATGATCTACCATTTTATCTGTTTAATATACAAAGGAATTACAGACCTTTGCTGCAAGCAGGTTATAATTGAAATCAATGAGAGAAGTTGGAAATTTGCACCTGACTCCCCCACTGAGTTGAGTCAATGCACACACACAGCCGAGGTCTGTAATTCCTTTGTGTATTAATGCATAGTGGCTGCTGGATCAAAAATGGTATCCAGTCTTTCAGACATGTCTGAAAGAGCAGACACCGTGTGTGTGTGTGTGTGTGTGTGTGTGTGCGTGTGTGTGTGTGTGTGTGTGTGTGTGTGTGTGTGTGTGTGTGTAAGCTACGAGTTTCAAGCAATGGGGCAAATTCTTGCTTTAAAACTAATACACTACTGGCCATTAAAATTGCTACACCATGAAGATGACATGCTAAAGATACGAAATTTAACCTACAGGAAGAAGATGCTGTGATATGCAAATGATTAGCTTTTCAGAGCATTCACACAATGTTGGCGCTGGTAGCGACACCTACAACGTGCTGACATAAGGAACGTTTCCAACCAATTTTTCATATACTAACAGCAGTTGACCGGTGTGGGCTGGTGAAACATTGTTGTGATGCCTCGTGTAAGGAGAAGACATGCCTATCATCACGTTTCTGACTTTGATAAAGGTCGGATTGTAGCCTATCATGATTGCGGTTTATCGTATCGTGACATTGCTGCTCGCGTTGGTCGAGATCCAATGACTGTAAGCAGAATATGGAATCAGTGGGTTCAGGAGGGTAATACAGAACGCTGTGCTGGATCCCAACAGCCTCATATCACTAGCAGTTGAGATGACAGGCATCTTATCCGCATGGCTGTAACAGATCGTGCAGCCTCGTCTCAATCACTGAGTCAACAGATGGGGATGTTTGTAAGACAACAACCATCTGCATGAACAGTTTGACGACATTTGCAGCAGCATAGACTATCAGTTCAGAGGCCATGGCTGCGGTTACCCTTGACGCCTGCGGCTGCGATGATGTACTCAACAACGAACCTCGGTGCATGAATGGCAAAACATCCCTTTTTCGGATGAATCCAGGTTCTGTTTACAGCATCATGATGGTCATATCCATGTTTGGCGACATCGTGGTGAATGCACATTGGAAGCGTGTATTCATCATCACCATATTGGCATATCACCCAGTGTGACAGTATGGGGTACCATTGGTTACCTGTCTTGGTCATCTCTTGTTCACATTGGCGGCACTTTGAACAGTGGACGTTACATTTCAGATGTGTTACGACCCGTGGCTTTACCCTTCATTCGATCCCTGCAAAACCCTACATTTCAGCAGGATATTGCATGACTGCATGTTGCAAGTCCTGTAAAGTCCATTCTAGATATAGAAAATATTCGACTGCTGCCCTGGCCAGCACATTCTCCAGATCTCTCACTAACTGAAAACATATGGTCAATGGTGGTCGAGCAGCTGGCTCATCACAATACGCCAGTCACTACTCTCGATGAACTGTGATATCGTGTTGAAGCTGCATGGGTAGCTGTACCTGTACACACCATCCAAGCTCTGTTTGACTCAATGCCCAGGTGTATCAAGGCTGTTATTATGGCCAGAGGTGGTTGTTCTGGGTACTGATTTCTCAGGATCTATGCACCCAAACAGCGTGAAAATGTAATCACATGTCAGTTCTAGTATAATATATTTGTCCAATTAATACCCATTTATCATCTGCATTTCTTCTTGGTGTAGCAATTTTAATGGCCAGTAGTGTAATAATTACAGCATGTGCTAAACATGATCCATTTAGAGTTACGATATTGAGCCAAATTAATTATTAATGAAGAGCACAATATGGTGTACTTAATTAACAATTATGATGTTGCCCTATCAAGAAACAAAAGAAGAATATGTTAACATGACCAAATTACGAATTTTGAAATGTATTTCAAAGCTGTAAATCATCTGTCCTTCAAAATAAAGCTGGTTACCAGTATTTAATATTTTTTCACAAATGGGTAACTTTTAGTATAGTGACAGCCATCTACAATTATCTTGTACCTGATGACATGTCTGCTGGTACCTGATATGAGTTTCTGCATAAAGTCAAAAAAAAAAAAAAAAACGTTAATAGCAAATACATGCAATTTACAGGAATTTTCATATCAGTGCACACTCCATTGCAGAGTGAAAATCCTATTCTGGAGGACCATAATATTGAAAATGCTAAATATATAATGGACATTGGTGGGACTGAAACAGCAAAATAAGGTGAAGGAAATTATCAGGTTGGTGAGCAAGTAAGTGCTGTTGAGTGTCCTCTATGGCTCAGCATGTAATGGGAGACCACTCTCCCACAACTGTCTTGCCCTAACCTGATATAGTCAACGTGTTAACATCTTCCCTTGATGGAATCAAAAAATCCTTTCCAGTTGTCCTTTGTCATCAGTTAAGATAAAGTACAAAGAATCCTTAAGACCTGGTCTTCCTTAGGATGCTCTGCAAAGGGGCATTTCTAAAAGAGTAATATAGAGCGCTACAGATAAATGGGTTAACAGCATCAAAAATTAAAAGTAGAGTACAAGAGTGATGAACGGTGTGGCTAATGGAGTAAATAGTGTTGAGGATGCCCAACTCCAGCTTGTGGAGTGAGGCACCATAAAGCCTATACATTGCCCCCCTCCCCCCCCTTCCATCCCAGAAAATAGATAAATAAAGCAGTTTAAATCATTAGATCTGAGAATATGAATCACTTTCTATGTGGAAACAAGGATCAACTTAACTTCCCACACATTGTTTGCTAACATTAGAGGCAAAATGCTTGATGTAGAGATCCAGAAGAAGGTGGCATTTCACTAGATGTGAGCTATAAGGCTCATGAACCACAATGTGGAGGTGTTTCATTACATAAGACAAAACTATGTGTTAATCTGGTGAGACTGATGTGGAGATGACATAGGGCAGTGGTTCCTTCTGGGAGAAGTGGAAGAAGGGCTGCCATGCAGCTACAGTCTCCTTGATAGAGTGTCATTCATTAGAGGGGCAATAGCCCACCAGATGGGGTTCCATATCCAAATGAGTGGAGGTCTTATACACACCTGTAAGTCCATGCCTGGGATTGTCAGAGGTGACTGGACAAGTAACCGCTTCTAGTCAAATGGCTGCCCAGTTCATTCTCTGGGATACCCACATAACTTTGGACCCAGTGAAAGACAACTGAGCAGGTAGTACGGCTAAGGTCAGAGAGAACATCATGAATAGCAGATATCACAGGGTGACAAGACTAGCACTGATCAATAATGGGAGGATTGTTAAATAGACTGTAAATCTGTTTTAATGGCTATCAGCTCCACCATAAAAACACATGTTACTGGCAAACAATTTTGTCACCCACTGTACGAAAAAAGAATTTAATAAGGTGGATGATTAGGAAATGTTGTATGGTGATTGTATAAGTGATCAAGATGTGGTGTCACTTTAACTGAAATTGTATGATCTCCATTTGCAGAAGGAGAATGTCTGTGGGACTAGACCAGATGATGTGAGTGGCCAGACTCAGTCCACAATGATGTATTGGGTTCAATAACTTCAAAACCAGTGGTTGCACTTAGCCATTAACCTGCCAAACATTGTCTACTTGGGACAAGATCAGGACCTGGTGAATACAGAGCAGAATAGCATCATAGCACAATATGCAACCCCGAGAAGTGTGGGTGAGGTAACAAACAACATTAAACATTCATTTTTGACTGATGAATATAGGACAACTATGTCAACTTTTTATTGAAGAGGAGTCCCAAAAATCAGGCCTCAACAACAATGTCTGAGTGCTAGGTATCCAAGCGGAGTTCTCGGACAGGATGAACTGGAGCACAATGAAAAATGATTGATCATGTTTCCAGGGTAGAAAATTGGAGACCTTGGGAAAAGGCCCAAATGAATGCTCTTTGGATGGCTCCTAGCAGCTGTCATTCAGCTGCAGCTGTGGATTAGGAAGTTTACCAAAGGCAATAATTTTCAAAATACAGTGTGGGGTTAATCACAGGTCCAACAATGATCACTGTCCCATTGATGGCTATGAGGAAGAACATAGTACCGGCCGTTGTGGCCAAGCGGTTCTAGGCGTTTAAGTCCGGAACCGCGCTGCTGCTACGGTCGTAGGTTCGAATCCTGCCTCGGGCATGGATGTGTGTGATGTCATTAGGTTAGTTAGGTTTAAGTACTTTCTAAGTCTAGGGGACTGATGACCTCAGATGTTAAGTCCCATAGTGCTTAGAGCCATTTTTTTAAAGAACATTTCATTTAGTAAGGAGCCCAATGGACATTGATCTCTTGAGCCTGTGGAAGCTGGGCAATGCACCAACCCTAAACCAAAATGTTCAGATTGATATAAATTGACAAATAAGAATAGCAAGGGAGCCTCTAAATCTCCAGTCATGGTGGGTAAGTAAAATCTGATAATGCTAAATGATGTAGTAAGCTTAATGTAGCTCTAAAATGACTGCGGCGAGATGCTGCAGTGAAGAAAAAAACTCCAGTAGGATTGCTATTTTCACCCAAGCCAGATGGTCAGACGTGGATTGTCCCTCTCAGAAACCCCACTGATAAGAGCACTAAAGGCCCTGTGATTCAAGAACCCAGCTTAATAATCAGGCTATCATCCTTTAAAGTACTTTGCAGGGTCTGTTGGTGAGGCTAATTGGTCAATATCTCTTGACAGTCATTGGTTCTTTTTAAGGACTTGGATGATGATGTGGTCCATCCATTGTGAAAGGAAGACACTGCATAGTCAAATACAGTTGAAGAATCTGAGTAAGTGGAGCATGTGAATTAATTCATATGTTAGTTAATCTGATTATGAATTGAATCAGAACCCTGGGCCATATCACGTGATGAATAAAGAGGCTGAAGCAGTCCTCAGTCAGTGAAAAGATAATTATATAAGTCTGGATTACTGGGGTACAGGATAGGGTGATGTGTTGCATTTGTCTTTTATGTGCTCAAAAGAAGGCAAGTAAGAAGAAGATGCTAATGATCTTACAAAATGGAGCATAATACATTCAATAGAACACATGCCTAGCTAGAAACAGAAATATGACAAAGGAGACCTGGAACAGTTGTTGATTGTTGGCAGCCCAGTAGACTAGAGAGCTTGGCTGACATCTGAGATGAAATGACATACTGTAAATTCCCAAAAAAGAGATATAATGCTCCCAACATTGCTTTTCATTGAATTTAATTAGGTAGTGCACCTTTGCATGGATCTGCTTCAAAGTGATGAGGGAAGTCTGTGAAAGATGTCACTTGAGATGTTGCAGGGCCCTTCGATGATTTGAATACGTGCTTGCAATGTATTTTGTCCTGTACAGCACTGGTCACCATTGGAGGGGGTCAATACAAAGGAGGACAGCATTTCCAGCAGCATGGGTGATCACAACAGAGATGTCTCCCACAACCTTGTTGATACAACTTGTCGGGGAGGGGACAAAAGTTATAGCAGAGGTGTATAATTGCCTGTTTTCCCTTACAAGAAGCCAGCATGGCAAATGGTCCATCAAGTAGTTAGTTAGTTATTAGTGGCAAAGAAGTGACATGATCACCAGAAAGTGATAATTATCTCTGGTTCATCATGTAATGATCATTGTAGCAAGGCCAGAAGACTGGGGAAAGAGACTGCCAGGCTGGCAACCAAAAATATGCATTGGACACTGAACAAAATTAGAATTGTTCAAACTCACACAGATATTGCTTGTGGTTTGATAAAGAGGAGAATCCACTCATTGACAACTGTTGTGCAAACCAATGTACAAACCCTTCCAATACTTTCTCAGGGTCAGTATGATTCTGACACGAGGCATGGTAACATTAAAGGATTGGAGAATAGTCATCAGTGATGTGTCATTTTAGGAAAGCAATACATACTGCAAGATTCCATTAGCTGTAGTAGTTCTAGTAGGTGACAGTAACATCCATTGCAGTTCCATTGCATTATCGTGTTCAGAGTAGCCTAGTTGGGCATGATGGGGCCAAGGAGAATGGTCATTCTCCAGGATCACTGTCTGTCACCTGTGTGGGTGGAGAAACATCCACAGACAAGGGTTCTGGGCCTGCTGACGGGGGAAGATCCAGTGCTTCCAGTGTAACCAGATTTCTTCTTTTTCTCCTTAACTACATAAGAGTGATGGGTTTCTTGTGGAGAATTATATTCTGTGGGTGTAGGAACTGAAGAGGAGCAGACAACACTGGAACCTGTGGTCTGTGACTCTATTAGCCACTGGTTCACATTATGTCTTTTCTGGGAAGAGCTTACATGGCAAAAGAGGATACAGTTTCTCTGGGTGGGTGTAATGATTCAATGACAACAAATGTGGTGCTGCCAGAACCACATCTATCCCCCCAATGGGCTAATTTACTGTTTTGAGTATCAATAATCAACTTTGAGAGAATTAAGGGAGTAAGTACTCGGGGAACTGCTGATGGCCTGGCTATAGCACCAACAAAATTCGATACCCCTAGGATTGAATGTAAGTAACCACCCTTTCTTGGGCTTCAAAATACAGGGTGATTCAAAAAGAATACCACAACTTTAGGAATTTAAAACTCTGCAATGACAAAAGGCAGAGCTAAGCACTATCTGTCGGCGAATTAAGGGAGCTATAAAGTTTCATTTAGTTGTACATTTGATCGCTTGAGGTGCTGTTGACTAGGCGTCAGCGTCAGCGTCAGTTGATGCTAAGATGGCGACCGCTCAACAGAAACCTTTTTGTGTCATTGAGTACGGCAGAAGTGAATCGACAACAGTTGTTCAGCGTGCATTTCGAATGAAGCATGGTGTTAAACCGCCTGATAGGTGGTGTATTAAACGTTGGTATAAACAGTTTACAGAGAATGCGTGTTTGTGCAAAGGGAAAAGTTCTGGATGGCCGAGAACGAGTGTTGAAAATGTAGCACGCATCCAGCAAGCATTTGTTCGCAGCCCAGGAAAATCAACTCGTAGAGCTAGCAGAGAGCTGCAAATTCCACAATCAACTGTATGGAGAGTCCTACGAAAATGGTCAGTTATGAAACCTGAACGTCAACTACCCGAGGCGATGGATTGGCCGCCAGGCAGCCCGTGACAGAGCACTTCATCACTGGCCTCCAAGAAGCCCTGATCTTACCCCCTGCGATTTTTTCTTATGGGGGTATGTTAAGGATATGGTGTTTTGGCCACCTCTCCCAGCCACCATTGATGATTTGAAACGAGAAATAACAGCAGCTATCCAAACTGTTACGCCTGATATGCTACAGAGAGTGTGGAACGAGTTGGAGTATCGGGTTGATATTGCTCGTGTGTCTGGAGGGGGCCATATTGAACATCTCTGAACTTGTTTTTGAGTGAAAAAAAAACCTTTTTAAATACTCTTTGTAATGATGTATAACAGAAGGTTATATTATGTTTCTTTGATTAAATACACATTTTTAAAGTTGTGGTATTCTTTTTGAATCACCCTGTATGAGGGGTGATGGAGACTTTGAGTTCATGAATTTTATATTCATTAATTAAGGTAGCACATTTATGTCAGGGATTGAGTATGGTGATCATCTCCACAATTGACACAGACTGGAGGTTTCCCACATGGTAAACTTTCACGAAGTGGTCAGCCACTATCTCCACTAATAGGGTTATTCATTTAATAGGAAGATTAGAATCCCCAACAGAGGAGGTCAAATTAAATGACCATTAGGGGGCACCATGGCTATGTAACTCTGTCCTCACCTGGAGAGATCACCACCATCTAGCAAAATGAGTACAGTGGAAAACAGCAGTCTGTGTAGCTAGTATATAGGTGGCTGTCAAGCACACAGTTGGTCATTTCAATGATCATGCTTAATATTGTCATATCTATCTTTGCTGTACTAGGACTGCTTGATGACTACCTTGCTTGTCATCCAGTTACTTTCTTTGGCCGAATCTTGGATTTGTCTTCCTGCTGCTCTTGGTCTTATTGTCATCATTGTGAAGAAGTCTTTAGGTAGCGCCTTCTTGTAATCTAGGTTTTTTGTCCTTGTCTTGATCTGTTGCTTTTTCTGCAGTCTATGTGATACATTTTGTTTACCTATTGTTAAATTGGGTTACTCTTCTGAAGGTGGCTCTCCTGCCTGATGGCTCCCTCTGTTTCACCATTTCTTTCAGAGCTCTAATGTGTGCACTGACATCTGGCTACCCACAGATATAGCATTGGTGATGAAGAAACAGGAAGTTATTTGGTAGCATGGACACAAAACTGGTTTGTCTGCTGAAGCATCAGTAGCAGTTAATGCAGCAGCAGCAGCTCCAGTTAGACTTGTTACAAAAATCACTTCAGTTTCAGGTGGACAAATCAGAGCACATGAGACCCACTTGTCCAGGCCTCAGCACATCTCACTAGTGGCACCCTCGTACCTCCCCCATCATTTCCACCTTTTAATGACACATACTTGTATCATCTGAAACAGCATCCCACAGTGTTTCAAGTCACAAAGTCACAGCTGATTCATCACAGCCATCTTTTTTTTTTTTTTTCCTTCGGGTTCACCACAAAAGGCCAGTCTGTTCCAAAAGTTAGCTACTCTGTTAGACCCTGTTGCACTCTTCATTTGTGAGATACACGTTCTGTTGACTAATGACTAGTCCCAGAGACACCATGTGGTTCCCTCTGGGTTCAAGTTCCATCAGTACCATAAACAGCTGGTACAATCATACCACTCTTTGGTCACTACAGCTACAAATGCCATTTCCCTCACAAGAGTGAAGGCTGCAAGGCTTTGTACACAGACTCCTTGATTAGTAACATGGTGGTCCAACATGCACCAGATTTAGATGTCCACATTGTGGCACTGAAACTCAATAATCTCTCATTGGGGAACATTTTGTACACTGTACACTTGTTCAAAATTGCACAGGCTCATGACTCATGGTGCGGCCACAAGCTATAGTGCACCTTCATCCACTGTATGCTCACACTGCAGGTGTAGAACAGCTCAAAGGCAGCACCATCATGATTTGTCCTTGTTTGACATTCCTTTGGCATCAGAGCCTCTGGTCACACCTTGTTGCAGATCATGGGGGTAGCTCCCCTCATGCCCACAGTTTTTTCCATTCACTCCTGGGCAGACTGTCCAGATTGCTGGGGGTGCTGCACACTTTGTCACAAAGACGAGCAACTTTGATTGAAGCACAACCTGCTCCCATCCCACCCCACGAGAGTATCAGAACACCATACATGTGCTGCAGTCAGCAGTCTCACTGGAAGACCTTTTGATCAGGAAGCTATTTTTCACACTCAACGTTTGTAAGAAGGATGTCCATTCTCAGGTGGATATGGGGGCCACAATCTCTTTCATCAATCTGACAGCACAACTGGGTTCACCAGACCGGTCTCTGCACTTGCAGCATTTTGTGGCCTATGCAAACAATTCTGTCCCTCTTTATGGGCAGTTCTTGATCACAGCAGCCATATGAACACCAACATTTTTGGCCTCACTGCCTTCACACTGTTTCAGTTTTCTGTCTCCAATGAAGTCAAGGTCTATTCACTGCAGTCCCTTTGCAGGAACTGGACGATCTTTGTTCAGCATTTGCACCTCTGTTTAAATCAGAATTGTGGCGTGCCTCAGATTTTCAGGCACACATCATCCTTCAAGTGGATGGCACACCCCACCATTTTTACTTTGTCAGACACATGCCAGTGGCCTTACATACTGCAGTGAAGCAGGAGCTTGATCATCTCCAGGCTGCTGGAATTACTGATCTTGTGAAATCTAGTGTGTGGGCCACCTGACAAGTCATAATAAGAAAGCCCAGTGCTTCTCTTTGATTCCATGGGGATTTTAAGGCTACCATCAATGCTCAATCTGTGGTCAAAGCTTATCCTATTCTCTGGATGGAAGACCTCCTTACCAAACTTGCTGGGGTGGAATATTACTCAAAGACTGAGCTTGCCAACACTTACCTTCAGTTGCCCTTAGACCAGTTATTTCAGAAAATTGTTGTCAGCAACGCACATTTTGGATTACGTAACTACAAGCAACTCCCATTTGGCACTGCCTAGGACCCTGCAATTTTCCAAAGGTATATGGAACAACTGACACAGCACAGTCCAGCTTGTGTGAATTATCTGGATAATCTCATTGTCATGGGGCCCTCCCACCAGGAGCATTTGTGAAACCTCTGCACTAGATTTACAAACCTTCAGGATGCAGGTCTGTGTTGTCATTTGGATAAGGGTCAATTTTTCAACCAGAAGAGGAGTATTTAGGGAATTGGCTGACCAAACACAGAATCAGGCCTACAGATTGAAATGTCTCCATCCAAGGAACTTACCTGATCTGCAGGTGTTTCTGGGCAAAGTCAGCTAATGCTCCAAACTCATACCTTAAGCAGCCAACATTGTACAACTCCTCAACCAATTGCTTAAAAAGGGAGCATTCTACAACTGGACCCCTGGCTGTAACCATTCTTTTACCCAATTAAAACCACACTGCAATCTGCTCCATGTCTCACCCCTTTCTCTCCCGAACATTTGTTGTTTGTGCCATTCAACATATCCGCCTATGGCATCAAGGTGATTTTGGCGCATAGGAATGAGGATGGCACCAAACAACCAATTGCATGTGTGTATAAGATGTTGACCACTGCACAGTGCAACTATTGCAGGTCATAAAAGAGGCATTGCCGATACTGTTTCCCATTAAAATATTTCATGTCTATGTTCTCTGATGAGAATTCATCATTGTTAAACATTGCTCAGTCTTTCAAACTATCTCATGCTAATAGTGATCAGATTAAGGCTTGGCATGACACTGCCACATGGGCTCCTGTTTCTGGTTATCAGGCATCAGACATTTATCCAGGGGAGGATGATGTGGCAGCCACATAAACAACACCTCCACACCGCACTGGACATCTATGTGCCTACCAACAACAGCAACAACAACAACAACAACCACAGCAACAGCAGTGCCCCTGGCTTGCATTTTCCCCATACTGTTTCCTGCAACATGAAAGGTATGCATGCCTTAAGTATTGTGCGACTAGCAACAACTGCAGGAAAATAAGATATTTAGTACCTGTGTGTCCTTCCCAGCTCCCTCCTGTGGACATGGACAGAGATGATAATTGCGTGTCTCCAGTGCTTACAAATAGTAGCCTCTTTATTGAAGTGTGACTGGTGGACAGAGTGATCAGACTACAAGTGGATACAGATGCAGATGTGACTTTAATAAACTCACAAACTTATGTAGATTTGGGATGGCCAACTTTTTCTTGTTACTTGACGTTTGGTAAGTTACAACAAGTAGCATTACAACTTTAGGGCTATTTTATGGCTCCCCCTATGTACAAATCTATGGTTTATTCCTGGACTTTTTTGAGATGGATGAAGCTGGCACTACCAATTTGTTCAGTATGGATGCTTTCAATGCTTTTGGATTTTCCATTTTCAATATGGTGCACCTCATTTCTGATCAGGTCTTTTCCAAGCAGTTAGATTTTCTGTGTTCTGTGTTCGTAACTCTTTCCTCAAATAGGTTAGGTCTTGCCACTAATTTTACAGCCCACTGTACTTTTTCCATGCATGTCCTATTCCAGTGGCTTTGCATGGTCAAGCAAAATTAGAATTGGACAGGCTGATATTGTTGCAGTCATACAGTCTATTACACTGAGGAGTGGTCTACCCTCCTTTGTGTTAAAAAAGAAAAGTAAAACACTGGGTACCTTCACCTCTGTGGTGACTTCCAAGTATCAGTAAACATGCAGTCTATTGTTAACACTTACTCTGTACCCGGTATGGACGAGTTATTAGTTAAACTCAGTTTTTCTCCATTACTGATTTATCTGAAGCCTAAGAGCTTGGAAGAGCATTTATATAACTTTTTAATAATCTTACATACTGCAGGGCTGAAATACAACTTGGTCAAGTCACATTTTTTTACCCATCTGTTGTGTATTTGGGCTTTGAGTTTTCTTGGGATGGTGTTAAGCCCTTATGTGTCCATGTTTCCGTGGTCACAACTCTGCCTTGCTTTACAAATCTGAAAGAACTACAAGAATTGTTAGGTAAAATTGCTTTCTATTACAAATTTGTTGTGATTTTGGCAGCATTGGCCCATCCCTTCCATCAGTTGCACCACAAGAATGTTCATTTTCAGTGGACAGTGGCCTGTGAGCTTGCATTCATGCTTTTGAAATCTAAATTACATTCTGCTCCTTGCCTGGCTACTTTCCACCCTAGCCACAACCTGATTTGGTTACAAATGCCTCTTGATATGGAGTCAGGTCCATTCTTGTGCATCAATATGAGGATCATTCCGAATGTCCGATAGCTTATGCATGAAAAACACTCAATTCTGGTTAGCAGTGCTACTCTCAAGTTGGAAAGGAAGGACTTGCAGTCAGCTACACCCTCAAAATGTTTCATGTGTTCTTGTATTGGCGTAAGTTCCACCTCATTACTAACCACAAGCCCTTGATTTCATTGTTAAATTCTTCTGCTTCATTGTCTGACAAAGCAGCACATTGCCTCCAGCATTGGGTCTTGCTTCGGTCTCAATAAAACTGTGAAATACACTTTAGGACTACAGTGCAGCATGTTAACACTGATGCATTGACACAGCTCCCAAAGGAGCTAGATCCTGCATTTGATCAGGATGAATTCATCTTTTTTCACTTAGATATTGAGATGCAACATACAGTCGAAGGGTTTCCTATTAAAGGCTCCCAGATCGTAGTTGCTACCACTGCTGGTCAAGTTTTATGTAAAGTTCTCACCTTGTTCAGCTTGCGTGGCTGCACAGGCCTATGGGCAGGGCTTCTGATCCCTTGGGTAATTGTTTTGCCCTCTGTGACCACCTTTCAGTATTTGATGGTGTTGTTCTCTTAGCTACAAATGGGCTCTCACCTAGGGTTGTTATCCCATCTGCCCTACAGTGGCACGTGCTTCAGCTCATACATCAGGGACATTTGGATGTCTTGCATACCAAGTTACTGGTCCATCATCAATGGTGACATTTTACATCTTGTTGTGGTCTGCTTTCACTGTGCAACCCAACAGGAGGCCCCATGGGCGATGCTCTCTCTTTGGCTTGCACTGCAGCCTCCACGAAAATGTGTCCATGTTAATTTCACGGAAACTTCCATAAACTTTTACTAGTTGTTGGTTGTCAGTGCTTTCTCTAAATATCCATACATTATCCACCATCCTTCCATGTCAACCATGGCTGATTCATTCCCTCTCCAAATTTTTTTTATATTGAAGGATTGTCTTATGCACTACTGATGAATAACAGTCCACAGTTTGTGTCTCAGGCCTTCCACAATTTTTGTGCCTATTAAGGCGTTCACCATATGACTTCTCCTCCTTTTCACCACCAAACTAATGGTGAGGCAGAATGTCTCATCCACATGACCATGGTTCAAATGAAGAAGTACATCACAGACTCCTCCACAGACAGTAACTTGACATGCTTCTTCAGTTCCTACAGGTTTATGCCAGTGGGGGATCAGTGTCAAGACAAGATGCTATATCAGGGCTATTTACAGTGTGCCCAACTTCACATGTGCAGCATGTATGGGCCACATGTGAGCCAAGGTCCACCTGTCACTCAGCTCTGATCTGTCCTTATTGGAAGTATTTGGAACAGCATGACATTTTGTTTAGCATTGTGGTAAAGTATTTTGTGAACAGCACAACTCTTTGCATTTGGAAGAATCAAGGTATCAGTGCTGTTTATCATTTGCTGCTTGTTCGTGGTATGAAGAACAATCACAGGTCCAGTGGCTGTGTGCACAAAAAAAGGCAGTCTATCATCACATTCCTTTAAAATGAATGGGAATTACTGAAGAGAGGGATGAAGCTATGGGTACTGCTTATTTGCTAGGAAATAACATTATAGTGCCATGCAGAAAGAATTTAAACTTTCAGTTGGCAATGAAAGCACAAAAAGTTACAACAATTGACAGTTGGGATACACAGTTCTGCACATCATCCTAAATTTGCAGGCTTAGACCATTGAAGATATTGATGGTATGAATAGTAAACTTTTTGAAGTCACACTCATTATTCGTTCTTTCAGTTGCAAAGGTTTTTTCAGGGGAAAGGAACGAAGAGCCTGAAGAATTTTTCAGTTTAAATCTCACTGTTGTTGAATTTATGAAGGAAAAATGAGTGCAGGAACGGAAATTAGAACACCTTAAATCTATTGCAGACTTTGTATTTTAAGTGCAAGGTAACTTCTTTCTGATTTGATGGGAATGTATTTAAAAACCAAATCACGTTGCAGAAGGAACACATTCTGACAATGACAGTCTTGTTCCCTAAGCTCACTGGTGTTAAAGAAAATGCAAAGTTTGAAGACTTCATTGTGGGCTTACAAGAATTCCAATGAAAGTTTTATATAGGTTTTAAGGACACTGGCAATCTTACATCTATTTCTGAGATCATTTGCCATTTCAGCTGAAAGTGCCCCTGTACATTTGTGGATGTTACTGAGTGATCTGCAAGGTAATTACAGTTTTAATTACAAATCATTTTACATTAAGACTATCCAGAACATCTAAGTTGATTTTCTCAAGTGGGTTTATCAGGTCTCCATCATGAGGTTTCAAAAGTGCTATAATATTTCGATTGAAATATTTGAGTCAAAGACCTTTTTTTGATTATGAAACTAAATGAGTCATGATTACATAGCAACTTGAATGTGAAAATTGTCTGTGTCTGTCCATAGCCAAAAGTTTGTAACAGATAAAAATTATACTGTCTCTTCAGCACACCTAAAATAATTAATTAATACTGGAAACTTGTTTCATTTGTGGTCTATGTTGTTGAGAAGTGTGAAATATAAAATCAAGTCAATGCAGTATGGCTGTACTGCCATTTAAATGCAGTGTGTTCACTGTTTTCCACTCTTTTCCCCTTCTCGCACTCAGACAGTGCAGTGTGGCGGTGGGGGAAATGCGAAGCAAGCCGTGGCCCACAAGCTGAAATCTTGGCCAACCCTGTGCTACTTGGACACCAGCCACACAGCCTCCTGCATTTGCTCACATTGATACACCAACGCATGTTGGTGCAGCCCTCATTATGGGCCACCTCCTTCTCTCCATTGGGGTCCAGCCCCCCTGGTGCCAGATTCTGAGTACTCCTGTGATGCTTTGCTGCCTCTGGCAGTTTAAAGTGGAGTTCCCAGCACCCTGAGTGGCTGGAGTCTTCACTGTGAGTGCAGTCTTACCACAATGAGGACCAGACATTGACATGCTACCAGTGCCCTTGTTAGCAGCTCTCACTTATGGTACTTAGTGGGGGAGCAGCCACTGCACACATCCACGGCTGCACCACTTCACCCCTACTCACTGATTCTGGTCTGGAATCTCCTTCTGCCATCGCTGTCATTGTCTGTGGCATCCATCACAAGAGACCATGGTGTTTCAGCTGGGATGCTGGTGCCTGCATTGACAGAGTGCCCTTTCCTCAATGTGGGAGGGGTACTATGACCCTGTATGTAATACTTGAGTATGCACTGCAGCACCAAGCTGATGGCACACTACACTTCAAATATTCTGCCAACTGCATATGTGGCAGCCAACAATAGAGGCTACCTGCAGTGGCTCACATGAATTGTGCACAAGGCAGAGCATCTGCCACACCATCAACCAGAGCCCTCTTCTTTACAAGGGCAGTGCAGCAGGCACTCGCCCTCATATCATATCCATACTTATCGTCAGCAACTGCTTGTATCAATACCTGGATTGTTTCTATGTTTTTGTCTATGTTCACAACTGCTTTTGCTTGTACATGGAAGTGGAATAAACTTTTGTTCATTGAGGTCATGCTGTTGTTTGTGTCTTACAGTACTATAAATGCACTACAAGTGTAAGTGAAGGCAATTTATAGTGTAATGCCATCATCTTTGATAAGATCATTACAGATGAATCTGTGAACTTATCTTCTGTGGCATATAAAAGTGATGATCCTGATGAGTATCCTGTATTTCCATGACTATTACAGACTATTCAGTCATTACAGAAATTTATTAAGTTGTATGTTTTAAGGAGAAATTACAGGACCTTATAGTAGAGTAACTCACAAATTCATTGTAAAAACATAAAGACAGTTTTCATAAAAAATACTTTAACGAGTCATGCATAGTATAGCCTCTCAAGAAGTTTCAAGAGTCAGCAGAAACATGACTGACTTATTCTGAGACATGTTGGTGCACACCACCTAACATAAGAAATATGAAGCAAATAAATTACTAAGACTGAAAAGAATGTAAGCATCTTATTGATCCTGATGTGGTACTTCTTAGTTTGTCACCTTTAGTTACTAAATTTATAAAGCTTGCAATAAAAATATTTGATACAGTTATGGCCTGATAAAAATTTACAATTAACTGAAGTACTACACTATAATCCCTTTTTCCCTTTATAATTTCCTAATATTCAGGTGGCCATTCCATGAAATGAGCTGTATGACTGAAACAGATAGGTAGATAGTGAAGCAAGGCAGAGGAAACTTTAAGTATTTGTTTCTCATAATACCAACAGATAATGCAAAAACTGTTTCAGTCTTTCTGTAAAATTCTGAGACAATTACAGGAGAAAGTGAAAATAAAAATGATATTTCTTAAAAAATTAAGGTTATGGAATGCAAAATGGTAAACATTGATGAAGGGTATGTTCAGCCTCCTTTATTTATTTTTATCCATCAGTATGGCTGGACAGAACAATTCCATTCCCCGTAATATTAGATCAGTGTTTCAACAACTGCACCGACTCATTTGGTCAATCTCTATTGTACAATGTTCCTTGATTTACACAAAATTTTGTTTCAGATAACTCACAAGATAAATCATAGTTGTGTTCTTCATTGCTGCACATGTTAAGGGCACCTGCTCATGACCCCTGGACTGTGAACATACGGCTATGCCGCTTGCATTGTTCGGAAAACTGACTCAATGCCCATAAACATTCGACTATGCTCCATGGATGGCTTCATGTTCTTCCCTCAGTCCACCTGATGAATTAAGTCAGTATGCCCCACATAGAGCTATCCTTTGATTTTTAGCCCTCTAGACATTTTCCTATCAGGGTTTAAGAAGGCTGTTGTGTACCCAGTGCTTGCAGAAACAACATATGAACTCACTGCATCTATCTTTACTACATCATAAGAACAGAGAGAAGAATCCCACAAATAACAGGACATGATTTGGCACGACCAGCTATGTAGAAACATTGGTGGTCTTCACACTGAACATTTATTGTACGCTGTAAATGAATAAAGCTCTGCCAATTACTCTGGAGGTGTGCTGACTCTCCTGACTGCATGGAGAATGCACCATTATAAGAAAAGTAGTAAAAACATATCACAGTGCTGTAGATGTTCCAATGTTTATTTATGGGCATAGTTTATAGGTGACAAATATTCTTCATATCACCCTCCCCAATCCTTTAAACTTTGGAAGTATCATTCACCTTCACTCCACAACAAAAGGAATCCTTTCAGATATATGCACCCATACATACTTTGTCACATTATTTTTAAATGTTTTATTTATGTCATTCACCAAAATTTGATTTATCAGTTTCTTAATGGAGAAAATGTTTTTACTCTTGCACAGAATCCAGCTGTCACTTCCAGAAAAATGACAATCACTTTTTAGCAAGTGTTCATTTCATGAAACAAAAGGATGGTTCAGTATGTGATGTAAATTTCTTTTAAATATCTCTTGGACTTGACTCAATATCATAACTATTTCCCAAGTTTATATGATATTTTGTTGATTGTAATTAAATATGTTTAGTACCTGCGTATTGTAGCCTCGGCCACAGCAGAGGAGGTCACAACTGTCTGGACCATGTGAAGTCTTATTACAAATTCTTCCTGAAGTACCAGGAATATCCTCTGCAGGATTATGTACACAGTAATTTGGAGATTTGTGAATGTGGACTAAATCTCCTTTACTGACAGGCAACCCCTGTTTTGTCTTGCTCTTACGCCGAAGACGCTTCCTTGTCTTTGTCGCCACCTGCTTGAAAGGTGAGAAAATATGGAGAGACATAAATGAGTGTTACAGAAATAACATACAAAAAAAAAAAAAAAACTTGAAATATGAATAATAATAGATACGTATGTCATGCTCATAAGACTCTATAAAATTTGCTGCATGTCAATGTAAAGTTCATTGTTGAATAAGTGTGCCTCAACATAGCTTTTGAGGGTTTTCTAGTGTACACTAATTGTCAATGACAAATAGTGCAGCAGCTGAGTGGGGTGGAATGAGACATTGGGAAGAAAGAATAAACAAACAAACCGGAAACAGGAAAGCTAAAATTCTAGCAATATTAATGTCAATAATACAATTTTGTGGGAGTGATTGTGGTTCTGATTGTTGAAACATTACCAGCAGACATGAGACAGCAAATGGGAAATTCCTCAGTATTCCAAACTAAGGTAAAATAGTAGCCAAACCTTGTAGAATTTATTTGTTTAGTTTCAGGGAAGTAAACTCTGGTTTAGATTAATGTTCATATTAAACGGGGTTTAACTTCTCTAGTACATAGACAGCTGATCGCATTCTCTGAAATCGTTAAAGTTGCTTAAATGCTTTATGTAATAAATATATTTTTTTAAAAAAATTAAGTCATTCTATATCAACAAACTCTTTATTATTTTACAACCTGTCCTTTTTTGTGTAATAACTCAAACAATACTCAGCTGAATAGTAGAAGCATACTGGTAATTTTCAATGTATCTTCTTTCCTCCTAACAGAGTAACAGTACACAATTTGTTGTTAGTAATGTTAGTGCAGAATTACTCTATAGCATTGATTCTGCCTGTTACTGAACACTTTGGCTTGTTCATCTTCTTCATGGTTGGACTGACAGAACATGACACGTGAATCAATGAATGAATGACTGCACTATAGTGTGAATTTAGTTATTAAAATGGCTGAGGGAAAGGAAGAAAATATGGAAAGATACAAAGGCTGAAATGGATAGAAAACAGAAAGGAGAGGATGAGAAATGTAAAACAGAAGACATATGACCATAAGAGTAACAGATGGAGGAACTGATACAGTGTGAGACACATGGAAAGTATGAAAATAAATAAGTAAAAGAGACATGAGAGTGAGCACATCACCAAAAAGAAGTGGAGCCAATGATGAGAAGTGCTGAGTTTAAGTGCATCTTGGGAGAAACTTGTGTTATCTAGGGTGTTCTACAACACCAACACAGAGTTAGAGCGTATATGACAGGAATGTGTGGAGCATAGCATGGATCCAAGAGAAAGGAGGAGTCATGGGGATCAAAATCATGCTCCCTCCCTCACACAGAAAAAAGAAAAAGCACTGTACTAGTGGTTTATACAGAATATTATTACTATAATAAAGCATTTTACATATTTTAATGTTGTTATTATTAAAATCCCAGGCATCTTTGGCATGGTAAATTCCCTCAAAAGAGCAATAGATCTGTGGGTGGCTCTAACTGAGTATAGTTCTTCCCACATGTGATTTGCAAATGCAACAAGGAAGAGGATTATTGATAGTGACACTATGATTATATTAAAACATTTTACATATTTTAGTGTTGTTATTATTAAAATCCTAGGCATCTGCTGTAAGTTAAAAGTGGGGATGGTGGCAAATTATTTTAATTTTTTTTTTTTTTTGGGTGGGAAGACTGTAAATAACGGTGATCCCTTTACATTTCTCAACAGAAAACTAAATCTATGGCTGTGTCTGACTGAGTATAGTTCTTCCCACACTCCATTCACAAACGGAACAAGGAAGAGGGGGACTGATAGTGACACTAGAGGTACCTTCTGCCATCCCCTCAGAGTTTTAAGGTTCTAGAAGATCTTCTTAACTGTATCATTTTTCCAAGCTGCATTTACAATGAGTCAAGTGCATAAGTGCATAATGTTGATTATTATAAACAGTGCCTGTAAAGTATTGTGGTGAACAAATTTTGCTGTGGATTATAAGGAAACAGAGGAGAGTGAGAAAAAGGGTAGAGGTAGGGTGAGATCCAGTACACCACCAAGACCTGTTCCTTTTAAAAAGCACCAATGTGCTACAAAATTTGGTCTTCTTGCCTCTGCTATCAGGCCATCTGCAGTTAAGGTTCCATATAGTATTTTGCTTAGTATGGTACAAGTAGTAGATATTATAATCAACTTTCCTGTGCCTGACACATTAGCCATATCAACACAAGAAACTAGACACACTTTACATATAAACTTGTAAAGAACTAGATTAGGCTGTTACAGCTTGAGTATCTGCATGTAGGCAGTTGAGCACCCAGAGCCACAGGAGGGCAGGGGTAACCAAACAGCTGATGTCCAGGCAGTCTGTTAGTTGACTTGTTGCTGACATGATTGTAGTACCCTGGCCAAGTGCTAGCAGGCATGGATGACCAAGTGGTTTGTGAATGCACAGAACTTATGCAACTGGACAGTCTGGTGGAGTAGCATGTACTATCATTAGTTGTCCATTGGCAACCTGACGAGCAGTCACGGAGCAGCTTTTGGCAGCACTGGAACAGCTTGAACTAGACTGTCTTACAGATGGTTTTCTTGTACAGGGTGGTCAGAAACAGTCTGAAAAGCTTGGAAGGGTGGTGCATGTAAGGTTGTGCTGAGAAATAAGTGTTAGGAAAAAAATTTGATACATTGTGCTGTTTACGAGTTAATTAGCATTGAAGTTAGCCAATCAGGGCATTGTGTGCATAAATTCAAGTGGCTCACCAGATACAATTAATGCCAGTTTTCTCATAGTGTAGATGACAGTGCACAAGACTGCTGAGCCTTTGGCTCAAGTTCAGTCCTTAATACCATTCCACGCCCAATTTTTGTATAGCTCTCTTATTTGGTTTTAGGAAACCAAACAAACAACATGTTTGGTGAGACAGTCTCCGGTGGGCCACTCGAATTTGTGCATGCAACAGCCTGATTGGGCCAACTTTAATGCTAATTACCTCAGAAACAGTGCAACACAACGAATTTTTTCTTAACAACTATTTCTTAGCACAACTACCCTGCAACATCCTTACAAGCTTTCCGTACTGTTTCTGACCACCCTGCATATGCTGTGAGTCTTCACTATGTTCCAGGCCATAACATTCATATCATAAGCATTATGAATAAAAAATGTGTGACAGGTAGATTGTTGGAAATCATATGTACTGCACAAAAAGTGGAAAACAAATGAGATGCTATGATCCACAAGGGCAAACTCAACATTGGACTTTTTATTTTTTTACTGCTACCCCTAATCTCATGAAAGTTGATGTACAGTTCTGTGCTTTTACTTTGTTGAGTTCATCCTTATTCCACACAAAAAATGAAGTTTAAGACATTGATGGATTTCTGTTAGACTGGTAAGAGAGCTGGCCACATATGAGAATGCCACAGCTCCCTGCCACAAGTGTTTTGTGTAGTGAAACACAGTGCATGTAACAAGAGTGGAGTGCATAGTTTGAAAGTGGATTGTTCCAGTAAGCTAATAATTAGTATAGTGCTACATTGTAAAATATTGCGTCTCTAGTGTATGTGGTGACTTCTGTTTGGAAACTGATATAAATTATTAAAGAGCTACTTTTCAAAACTATATTTTAGACTACAGATAAAATGAATGAGCTGGATTTGTATTTGGGGGAATGGAGGTTCCAATTTGCATCCTTGTTTAGGTTTCTTACAGTTTCCACTAATCTTTTTATTATTATTATTATTTATTCATACGGCTCACATGCAGTTTAAAAATACAGTGTATAGCATTAATATCTGTATATAACAAGAGTACAAAAGAACAAAACTACACATTACACTAACTAAATGTCAATATCTAAGTTCTTAATCCATATAAGAGCTGTACCATCAGCTTTCATGAGGTCTCTCCAAATGACCTGATAGGGATGCAAGGACCATTCACCTCTAATGTGTATGATTTTCTAGTTCAGAGCCCCACAGTCACAAACGAGGGACCCTGTAGCACCCCATTTGTAAAGAGAGTCTGTGCATCATCGATTCCCAGTGCAAGCTCTGTTCAATTTGACCCATTATTTCCTGTTGAGCTCTGTGCCAGCTGTAGGGGCACGCTTATACTTTTGAAACCACTTGTGCTCTTCAGGATTTTCAACAAGTTGACATTTCTGATCCCCCAGGTCTCTCACCCCAGTGTTACTGGCATCTTTATTACTTCAGGCAAATTGTGGGATGGTTCCTACTATAAGGACATAGCTGATTACCTTCCCATCCTTGTCAGACTAGACCTGAGAGTATGTAAATGCCTATTATATGTGATATTTTGTTTGCTTTAAACATTATCACTATGACAGGTCAAATAGCCTTGTAAGTGAGTCACAGACAAATAAAACTACTACTAAAATCACAACTACCATCACTACAATTCTATGTCCCTGCTGGGGAGTAGAGTTAGTGTTGTATGTGCATTCTATGTGTCAATGATGGAAGATAAGTAGGTTGAGGACGGTTAGCTTTGGAAGAGAACTCGAACTCCACCAAATGAATCAAAATGGACTTGAAGAGGAAGCAGAATGACAGACAATAGTACACGTCTTAAAAGATGGGAAGATATGCACATCTTGAACAATGAAAGTGAAGGTGGCTTGATTATATTAGTGAACCTTGTTCTGTGACTGTTCTGAAAAGTTGGATCATAATAATATTCAATTTATTTTTGGTAACTTCATGTCTTTGGGAGATTATGATCTAAAAAACTCATTCTTACGTAAACCTTTAGAAAACACTGAGGTGAAATAAATGTATGTTAAAGGAAGGTCAAACTGAAAGTATGATGCATTAGCTATAAAAAAAGCATGTTCTGACCCAGATGGGCCATCAGGACCAACTTACTGCTTTGCCATCTTCTGCCAATCATGTCATTTGGATGTGGTATGGAGGGGTATTGGGTCAGCAGACCACCGTCTCATTAGCTACACTATAACACTGCAGTCTACAGTAGAACACTCATAGCATCAGTAAAAAATGTGTCCATATTGTACTAAACAAGATGCAAGAAACAGGAACGGTCAAGAAAGACTTGAGTGGAAAACATGAGACTGCAAATAAAGTTGTAGTATAATGGATGGATAAGGTAGGTCTGCACCTTAAGTCACTGTCTGTTCTCCCAAGTCATTACAGTCAGGCAAAAAGTTTGTTCAGAAAATATCTGAATGCTGTGTATGAAGTATGTGTAGTGGTTGACCAAAAATTATGGAGTTCTTGCATCTTTTCTTAAATTTTTTATCACAACAGATTTAATATCAATTTTAATATTGTATTTACCCCTCTCAGATTTCATATATGCCACTTTGGCAATAAAATCACAATTTTCATAAAAATCCTGAAGGCCAGTGGTCAGCAGAATTCTGGAAAAGTGAACAAGTTCAAAGCAGACAAACAGTTGCATGTGACTTACGCAAAAGTGCCACACAGTTTCATAAGGTCTCCTTCCAAAAGCTACCAACACTGAGATGTGTTCATCATTATACACACATCAAAAAAAGTTTTGCATCACTGCAGTTCTCAGAACTCCTGAAGATAAACACTGACTGTGGATATTGCATCACAGACACAGTCCCTTTGACTGTTCAGAGATTTCACTAAACCTGCCCAAAAATGTAAACAACCATGCATGAGCAGTGCATATTAGATGGAGGGGGTCCGACAGCCAATCAGTTCCACTCATTCCACCAGGAAAGAGGTACATGGCTTGTGTTGTCTGTAGTTCAACCATCCCTAGATGGTCAATACCACAGTTTTATAGTGTCCACATTGTTACTTTGTGCCAGGAGGGACTCTCAACAAGGGAAGTGTCCAGGCATCTTGGAGTGAACCAAAGCCCTGTTGTTTGGTTATGGAGAAGATACAGAGAGATAGGAACTGTTGATGACATGCCTCACTCAGGCTGCCCAAAGACTACTATTGCATTGGATGACTGCTACCTATCTATTATGGCTCAGAGGAACCCTGACAGCAGTGCCACCATGTTGAATAATGCTTTTTGTGCAGCCACAGGATGTCACGTTACAACTCAAACTGTGCACAATAGGCTGCATGATGCACAACTTCACTCCCGACATCCATGGCGAGGTCCATCTTTGCAACCATGACACCATGCAGTGTGATACAGATAGGCCCAACAACATGCTGAATGGACCGTGCAGGATTGGCATCATGTTCTCTTTACCGATGAGTGTCGCATATGCCTTCAACCAGACAATTGTTGGAGATGTTTCCAGAATGAGATTTTCACTCTGCAGCGGAGTGTGCGCTGATATGAAACTTCCTGGCAGATTAAAACTGTGTGCCCGACCGAGACTCGAACTCGGGACCTTTGCCTTTCGCGGGCAAGTGCTCTACCATCTGAGCTACCGAAGCACGACTCACGCCCGGTACTCACAGCTTTACTTCTGCCAGTACCTCGTCTCCTACCTTCCAAACTTTACAGAAGCTCTCCTGCGAACCTTGCAGAACTAGCACTCCTGAAAGAAAGGATATTGCGGAGACATGGCTTAGCCACAGCCTGGGGGATGTTTCCAGAATGAGATTTTCACTCTGCAGCGGAGTGTGCGCTGATATGAAACTTCCTGGCAGATTAAAACTGTGTGCCCGACCGAGACTCGAACTCGGGACCTTTGCCTTTCGCGGGCAAGTGCTCTACCATCTGAGCTACCGAAGCACGACTCACGCCCGGTACTCACAGCTTTACTTCTGCCAGTACCTCGTCTCCTACCTTCCAAACTTTACAGAAGCTCTCCTGCGAACCTTGCAGAACTAGCACTCCTGAAAGAAAGGATATTGCGGAGACATGGCTTAGCCACAGCCTGGGGGATGTTTCCAGAATGAGATTTTCACTCTGCAGCGGAGTGTGCGCTGATATGAAACTTCCTGGCAGATTAAAACTGTGTGCCCGACCGAGACTCGAACTCGGGACCTTTGCCTTTCGCGGGCAAGTGCTCTACCATCTGAGCTACCGAAGCACGACTCACGCCCGGTACTCACAGCTTTACTTCTGCCAGTACCTCGTCTCCTACCTTCCAAACTTTACAGAAGCTCTCCTGCGAACCTTGCAGAACTAGCACTCCTGAAAGAAAGGATATTGCGGAGACATGGCTTAGCCACAGCCTGGGGGATGTTTCCAGAATGAGATTTTCACTCTGCAGCGGAGTGTGCGCTGATATGAAACTTCCTGGCAGATTAAAACTGTGTGCCCGACCGAGACTCGAACTCGGGACCTTTGCCTTTCGCGGGCAAGTGCTCTACCATCTGAGCTACCGAAGCACGACTCACGCCCGGTACTCACAGCTTTACTTCTGCCAGTACCTCGTCTCCTACCTTCCAAACTTTACAGAAGCTCTCCTGCGAACCTTGCAGAACTAGCACTCCTGAAAGAAAGGATATTGCGGAGACATGGCTTAGCCACAGCCTGGGGGATGTTTCCAGAATGAGATTTTCACTCTACAGAGGAGTGTGCGCTGATATGAAACTTCCTGGCAGATTAAAACTGTGTGCCCGACCGAGACTCGAACTCGGGACCTTTGCCTTTCGCGGGCAAGTGCTCTACCATCTGAGCTACCGAAGCACGACTCACGCCCGGTACTCACAGCTTTACTTCTGCCAGTACCTCGTCTCCTACCTTCCAAACTTTACAGAAGCTCTCCTGCGAACCTTGCAGAACTAGCACTCCTGAAAGAAAGGATATTGCGGAGACATGGCTTAGCCACAGCCTGGGGGATGTTTCCAGAATGAGATTTTCACTCTGCAGCGGAGTGTGCGCTGATATGAAACTTCCTGGCAGATTAAAACTGTGTGCCCGACCGAGACTCGAACTCGGGACCTTTGCCTTTCGCGGGCAAGTGCTCTACCATCTGAGCTACCGAAGCACGACTCACGCCCGGTACTCACAGCTTTACTTCTGCCAGTACCTCGTCTCCTACCTTCCAAACTTTACAGAAGCTCTCCTGCGAACCTTGCAGAACTAGCACTCCTGAAAGAAAGGATATTGCGGAGACATGGCTTAGCCACAGCCTGGGGGATGTTTCCAGAATGAGATTTTCACTCTGCAGCGGAGTGTGCGCTGATATGAAACTTCCTGGCAGATTAAAACTGTGTGCCCGACCGAGACTCGAACTCGGGACCTTTGCCTTTCGCGGGCAAGTGCTCTACCATCTGAGCTACCGAAGCACGACTCACGCCCGGTACTCACAGCTTTACTTCTGCCAGTACCTCGTCTCCTACCTTCCAAACTTTACAGAAGCTCTCCTGCGAACCTTGCAGAACTAGCACTCCTGAAAGAAAGGATATTGCGGAGACATGGCTTAGCCACAGCCTGGGGGATGTTTCCAGAATGAGATTTTCACTCTGCAGCGGAGTGTGCGCTGATATGAAACTTCCTGGCAGATTAAAACTGTGTGCCCGACCGAGACTCGAACTCGGGACCTTTGCCTTTCGCGGGCAAGTGCTCTACCATCTGAGCTACCGAAGCACGACTCACGCCCGGTACTCACAGCTTTACTTCTGCCAGTACCTCGTCTCCTACCTTCCAAACTTTACAGAAGCTCTCCTGCGAACCTTGCAGAACTAGCACTCCTGAAAGAAAGGATATTGCGGAGACATGGCTTAGCCACAGCCTGGGGGATGTTTCCAGAATGAGATTTTCACTCTGCAGCGGAGTGTGCGCTGATATGAAACTTCCTGGCAGATTAAAACTGTGTGCCCGACCGAGACTCGAACTCGGGACCTTTGCCTTTCGCGGGCAAGTGCTCTACCATCTGAGCTACCGAAGCACGACTCACGCCCGGTACTCACAGCTTTACTTCTGCCAGTACCTCGTCTCCTACCTTCCAAACTTTACAGAAGCTCTCCTGCGAACCTTGCAGAACTAGCACTCCTGAAAGAAAGGATATTGCGGAGACATGGCTTAGCCACAGCCTGGGGGATGTTTCCAGAATGAGATTTTCACTCTGCAGCGGAGTGTGCGCTGATATGAAACTTCCTGGCAGATTAAAACTGTGTGCCCGACCGAGACTCGAACTCGGGACCTTTGCCTTTCGCGGGCAAGTGCTCTACCATCTGAGCTACCGAAGCACGACTCACGCCCGGTACTCACAGCTTTACTTCTGCCAGTACCTCGTCTCCTACCTTCCAAACTTTACAGAAGCTCTCCTGCGAACCTTGCAGAACTAGCACTCCTGAAAGAAAGGATATTGCGGAGACATGGCTTAGCCACAGCCTGGGGGATGTTTCCAGAATGAGATTTTCACTCTGCAGCGGAGTGTGCGCTGATATGAAACTTCCTGGCAGATTAAAACTGTGTGCCCGACCGAGACTCGAACTCGGGACCTTTGCCTTTCGCGGGCAAGTGCTCTACCATCTGAGCTACCGAAGCACGACTCACGCCCGGTACTCACAGCTTTACTTCTGCCAGTACCTCGTCTCCTACCTTCCAAACTTTACAGAAGCTCTCCTGCGAACCTTGCAGAACTAGCACTCCTGAAAGAAAGGATATTGCGGAGACATGGCTTAGCCACAGCCTGGGGGATGTTTCCAGAATGAGATTTTCACTCTGCAGAGGAGTGTGCGCTGATATGAAACTTCCTGGCAGATTAAAACTGTGTGCCCGACCGAGACTCGAACTCGGGACCTTTGCCTTTCGCGGGCAAGTGCTCTACCATCTGAGCTACCGAAGCACGACTCACGCCCGGTACTCACAGCTTTACTTCTGCCAGTACCTCGTCTCCTACCTTCCAAACTTTACAGAAGCTCTCCTGCGAACCTTGCAGAACTAGCACTCCTGAAAGAAAGGATATTGCGGAGACATGGCTTAGCCACAGCCTGGGGGATGTTTCCAGAATGAGATTTTCACTCTGCAGCGGAGTGTGCGCTGATATGAAACTTCCTGGCAGATTAAAACTGTGTGCCCGACCGAGACTCGAACTCGGGACCTTTGCCTTTCGCGGGCAAGTGCTCTACCATCTGAGCTACCGAAGCACGACTCACGCCCGGTACTCACAGCTTTACTTCTGCCAGTACCTCGTCTCCTACCTTCCAAACTTTACAGAAGCTCTCCTGCGAACCTTGCAGAACTAGCACTCCTGAAAGAAAGGATATTGCGGAGACATGGCTTAGCCACAGCCTGGGGGATGTTTCCAGAATGAGATTTTCACTCTGCAGCGGAGTGTGCGCTGATATGAAACTTCCTGGCAGATTAAAACTGTGTGCCCGACCGAGACTCGAACTCGGGACCTTTGCCTTTCGCGGGCAAGTGCTCTACCATCTGAGCTACCGAAGCACGACTCACGCCCGGTACTCACAGCTTTACTTCTGCCAGTACCTCGTCTCCTACCTTCCAAACTTTACAGAAGCTCTCCTGCGAACCTTGCAGAACTAGCACTCCTGAAAGAAAGGATATTGCGGAGACATGGCTTAGCCACAGCCTGGGGGATGTTTCCAGAATGAGATTTTCACTCTGCAGCGGAGTGTGCGCTGATATGAAACTTCCTGGCAGATTAAAACTGTGTGCCCGACCGAGACTCGAACTCGGGACCTTTGCCTTTCGCGGGCAAGTGCTCTACCATCTGAGCTACCGAAGCACGACTCACGCCCGGTACTCACAGCTTTACTTCTGCCAGTACCTCGTCTCCTACCTTCCAAACTTTACAGAAGCTCTCCTGTGAACCTTGCAGAACTAGCACTCCTGAAAGAAAGGATATTGCGGAGACATGGCTTAGCCACAGCCTGGGGGATGTTTCCAGAATGAGATTTTCACTCTGCAGAGGAGTGTGCGCTGATATGAAACTTCCTGGCAGATTAAAACTGTGTGCCCGACCGAGACTCGAACTCGGGACCTTTGCCTTTCGCGGGCAAGTGCTCTACCATCTGAGCTACCGAAGCACGACTCACGCCCGGTACTCACAGCTTTACTTCTGCCAGTACCTCGTCTCCTACCTTCCAAACTTTACAGAAGCTCTCCTGCGAACCTTGCAGAACTAGCACTCCTGAAAGAAAGGATATTGCGGAGACATGGCTTAGCCACAGCCTGGGGGATGTTTCCAGAATGAGATTTTCACTCTGCAGCGGAGTGTGCGCTGATATGAAACTTCCTGGCAGATTAAAACTGTGTGCCCGACCGAGACTCGAACTCGGGACCTTTGCCTTTCGCGGGCAAGTGCTCTACCATCTGAGCTACCGAAGCACGACTCACGCCCGGTACTCACAGCTTTACTTCTGCCAGTACCTCGTCTCCTACCTTCCAAACTTTACAGAAGCTCTCCTGCGAACCTTGCAGAACTAGCACTCCTGAAAGAAAGGATATTGCGGAGACATGGCTTAGCCACAGCCTGGGGGATGTTTCCAGAATGAGATTTTCACTCTGCAGCGGAGTGTGCGCTGATATGAAACTTCCTGGCAGATTAAAACTGTGTGCCCGACCGAGACTCGAACTCGGGACCTTTGCCTTTCGCGGGCAAGTGCTCTACCATCTGAGCTACGGAAGCACGACTCACGCCCGGTACTCACAGCTTTACTTCTGCCAGTACCTCGTCTCCTACCTTCCAAACTTTACAGAAGCTCTCCTGCGAACCTTGCAGAACTAGCACTCCTGAAAGAAAGGATATTGCGGAGACATGGCTTAGCCACAGCCTGGGGGATGTTTCCAGAATGAGATTTTCACTCTGCAGCGGAGTGTGCGCTGATATGAAACTTCCTGGCAGATTAAAACTGTGTGCCCGACCGAGACTCGAACTCGGGACCTTTGCCTTTCGCGGGCAAGTGCTCTACCATCTGAGCTACCGAAGCACGACTCACGCCCGGTACTCACAGCTTTACTTCTGCCAGTACCTCGTCTCCTACCTTCCAAACTTTACAGAAGCTCTCCTGCGAACCTTGCAGAACTAGCACTCCTGAAAGAAAGGATATTGCGGAGACATGGCTTAGCCACAGCCTGGGGGATGTTTCCAGAATGAGATTTTCACTCTGCAGCGGAGTGTGCGCTGATATGAAACTTCCTGGCAGATTAAAACTGTGTGCCCGACCGAGACTCGAACTCGGGACCTTTGCCTTTCGCGGGCAAGTGCTCTACCATCTGAGCTACCGAAGCACGACTCACGCCCGGTACTCACAGCTTTACTTCTGCCAGTACCTCGTCTCCTACCTTCCAAACTTTACAGAAGCTCTCCTGCGAACCTTGCAGAACTAGCACTCCTGAAAGAAAGGATATTGCGGAGACATGGCTTAGCCACAGCCTGGGGGATGTTTCCAGAATGAGATTTTCACTCTGCAGCGGAGTGTGCGCTGATATGAAACTTCCTGGCAGATTAAAACTGTGTGCCCGACCGAGACTCGAACTCGGGACCTTTGCCTTTCGCGGGCAAGTGCTCTACCATCTGAGCTACCGAAGCACGACTCACGCCCGGTACTCACAGCTTTACTTCTGCCAGTACCTCGTCTCCTACCTTCCAAACTTTACAGAAGCTCTCCTGCGAACCTTGCAGAACTAGCACTCCTGAAAGAAAGGATATTGCGGAGACATGGCTTAGCCACAGCCTGGGGGATGTTTCCAGAATGAGATTTTCACTCTGCCAGGAAGTTTCATATCAGCGCACACTCCGCTGCAGAGTGAAAATCTCAATCTGGAAACATCCCCCAGGCTGTGGCTAAGCCATGTCTCCGCAATATCCTTTCTTTCAGGAGTGCTAGTTCTGCAAGGTTCGCAGGAGAGCTTCTGTAAAGTTTGGAAGGTAGGAGACGAGGTACTGGCAGAAGTAAAGCTGTGAGTACCGGGCGTGAGTCGTGCTTCGGTAGCTCAGATGGTAGAGCACTTGCCCGCGAAAGGCAAAGGTCCCGAGTTCGAGTCTCGGTCGGGCACACAGTTTTAATCTGCCAGGAAGTTTCATGTTGGAGATGTGTTTGGAAGCCATTCAGTCAGGCTGAACACCTTAGACACACTGTCTAGCAAGTGCAGCAAGGTGGAGGTGCCCTGCTGTTTTGGGGTGGCATTATGTGGGGCTGATGTACGCCACTGGTGGTCATGGAAGGCACCGTAATGGCTGTACGATACATGAATGCCGTCCTCCGTCCAATAGTGCAACCATATCAGCAGCATATTGGCGAGGCATTCATCTTCATGGATGACAATTCATGTCCCTATCATGCACATCTTGTGAATGAATTCCTTCAGAATAATTACATCACTCTACTAGAGTGGCCAGCATGTTCTCCAGACATGAACCCTATCGAACATGCCTGGGATAGATTGAAAAGGGCTGTTTATGGATGATGTGACCCACCAACCACTTTGAGGGATCAACACAAAATTGAGGAGTGGGACAATCTGGACCAACATTGCCTTGATGAAATTGTGGATAGTACCCCACAAAAAATACAGGCATGCATAAATGCAGGAGGACATGCTACTGGGTATAAGACGTACTGGTATGTACAGCAATCTGGACCACCACCTCTGACTGTCTCGCTGTATGATGGTACAACAAGCAATGAAAAGAGTGGAAATGATGTTTATGTTGATCTCAATTCCAATTTTCTGTACAGGTTCCAGAATTCTCAGAACTGAGGCGATGCAAAACTTTTTTTGATGTGTCTATATGATCTCCAGCAGATTCTTCCAGCTGTCAAAGTTATGGCCAGAATTCAGTTTTACAAATGAAAGCTGTCAATCTTCAATTTAGACATACACAACACCAAGAATGCAGAGGCAACTATGTATTAATGGGATGAAACAGTTGTAAAATATGCATCGTTTCACTCATTACTTGTCAAATGCATATGTTAAGCATAAATGTTAGTGATGTTTAAAGACTATTGCTTTGGCTGGACTAAAATTTTTAATATTGTTCTGGTCAATTCATCATTCATCCACAGTAATACATGCACAGAAATAAAAACTTTCTTGTTGGTACCGGGCAATTCATAACTGCTGTGGAACTGTGATTTTGGCTATACTGAAAATAAATATTACATGCTGAGGTTTCTTGTAAAGAAAACTATGCATTCTTCATTGAAAAATTTGATAAGAAACACCTAGTTAAAGGAAATAAACGCAGGCCAGATTTCATGGTAAGTTTATAAGTTGCAGTAATGTATCCCAAAATCACCACCCGAAGGATGTAAATCTGAGGATGGGAGAATGTTTGAATATAGTAAATACTATAAAGAGGGAGTTTACACACACAGCAGCTATAACACAGATTATGCAAAAGAGAAAGCAAAACTTCAGAAGGGAAAGTGGTGTTTGTATAACTTTAAGAAGTTCAGTCCTAGGGAGGAACACGTAGATTTACTGTGCGGTTAGCCCATCCATGTACCATTGGTGAAATAAAACATGTGCAAGCTGCTCTTTCAAACACCTTGTTGTCATGTAGCGCATTCTTGACAAAAATAATACAGAATCATACATTTAGTTTTTATACTGTGGCCATGAATGATTATGATGAAAATTATGACATGCATATAAATTATGAATGAACTTTGTCTTCACAATGATTTTTTATTTTCTGTGTTCATTGAACCAAATGTACAATCAAATGTTTCGAATGTGAATAAATAGTAAACCCGTAGAGAGTAACTGACATAATTCATGTTGAGTTTACTCTGCTGCCATTTCATAAATACAGGATTTACTCAAAATATGCAGTTGTTGAATTTGCCTTTGTGGTTTACAGTACCTCAAATGAAGGTGTAGAGAAAGAACTGTGAGTAAAAGGACTTTGTTTATATGTGTGACAAGAAATTTAAGTAAACTTTGTATGTTACACAATTTTAACAAATACTTTCACAAAAAAACACTGTCAGCAGATTCCTCACACCAGAAACAAAGGAGAAAGTCCATAAAAAAAAACACCCAAACATCCTTAATTTCAGGATTATCACTGACAGTAACAACTTCCTTAAAAGAAAAATTTGTAAGAAATGTTCAAAATTTTCTCCCCCTCTCTCTACACCCATGCACCCAATGGACCGTGGACTGTTGGGCCCTTCCAGACACTTTCTGGTAATGTTTAAGTGTTTCATAGGCATCCAGGATACAGTGACAAAACACCTCCAAATTATAAATGATGACTGATTATTTTTTTGTTGTTGTTGTTGTGGTCTTCAGTCCTGAGACTGGTTTGATGCAGCTCTCCATGGTACTCTATCCTGTGCAAGCTGCTTCATCTCCCAGTACGTACTGCAGCCTACATCCTTCTGAATCTGCTTAGTGTGGTTTCTTCTCTAGGTCTCCCTCTACGATTTTTAACCTCCATGCTGCCCTCCAATACTACATTGGTGATCCCTTGATGCCTCAGAACATGTCCTTTGAACCAATCCCTTGTTCTAGTCAAGTTGTGCCACAAGCTCCTCTTCTCCCCAATTCTATCCAGTACCTCCTCATTAGTTATGTGATCTACCCATCTAATCTTCAGCATTCTTCTGTACCACCACATTTCAAAAACTTCTATTCTCCTCCTGTCCAAACTATTTATTGTCCATGTTTCACTTCCATACATGGCTACACTCCATACAAATACTTTCAGAAACGACTTCCTGACACTTAAATCTATACTTGATGTTAAATTCCTCTTCTTCAGAAACGCTTTCCTTGCCATTGCCAGTCTACATTTTATATCCTCTATTTTTTTTCATATAAACATATAGAAAATAAAAGGACTGAGTTCAGGAGATCATGCAGGCCATGAAGTTGATCCTAACCTGCCTCTCTATTTGTCATGGTAGTATCACCTTCTTACTTGCTGAAGTACCACCTGTAGCAAGACTGGAAGAAAGCTCTGAGTAAAATCCTTGTAGACAATATGTGTAATATGTGCTGGCAGAATATCTAGATCTACCAAATGATTTATAATTCCAGCCCACAGACTTATTGTGAGTTACTGCTGGTGTCTATCTTGAATCACACGATGAAGATGATAAATTAGAGCACTTACATTGATAAGAAAATTAGCTATTCAGTCTCTTCAAAATATTGCTACATCTGTAAACGAAACTGAATATTCCAACAATGAACTGACATTTATTGTGACAAACTATCAGCAAGAGTATTCTATTAGTTAGTGATCAATAGGTGAAAATCCTTGCACAAGTTGAGGATGTTATGGATACATGAATTGCATATGAAATACCTTCAATACATTCCTATGAGTTGTGTAACCTGCTAGTGCAATGTGAGTGTGTTGATAGATAGGTATTCTTTGACAGTCTACAGGATGTGTTCTTTCTGGTCAAGCATGCAAGTTAATCTTGGGCTATCTAAATCCACTATTTGTAATAATAAGTATCCTCTCTCAAAAACAATGATAAACAACAACAAGTACTGGCTGATGCAGTTATATTCTGGCTGGAAATGAATTTTGATAGAGCCCTTCAGGTTCATGTTCATGAATAATTATAATTTATATGGGCTTATATTAAAATCATGTCTGTCTCCTCACAGATGAGCTACAGAATATTGAAATCTGCTGGCAGAGGTGTTGTGCATTACACAGAGGAATAGTGTTCAAATTCCAAGAGAAGGGTGAGACAACAATTAATTTTTTCCATATATATATATATATATATATAATGGAATGACTATAATGTGGATTCCTGGAGAAATTGAGCTGATGTGGAGGAGTACTGTCAGTTGCCCTCCACACACATCATCCCCGAATGGAAATAATATAGTCAAGTAAGGCAAGAAAATAACAATAAAAAAGGATATAAAATGGAGGAGTTAGGTATAACCAGGCAGGAGATCAGAGTAAGTAACATTCAACATCCTTTCTTTCCAGTTTCTTTATCCAGCCAACACCAGGTAAGGGCTGGAATGGTTCTTCTTCAGTTTTTGTGGCAAGCCAACCATACTTTTATTCAGGCTAGTATTACTTTGAGGTCATCACTGCCAAAGGTTGGTTGGTTTGGGGGAGGGGACCAAACAGCAAGGTCATTAGTCCTATCGGATTAGGAAATGATGGGGAAGGAAGTTAGCCATATGCACTCAAAGGAACCATCCTGGCATTTGTTCAAATGGCTCTGAGCGCTATGGGACTTAACATCTATGGTCATCAGTCCCCTAGAACTTAGAACTACTTAAACCTAACTAACCTAAGGACATCACACAACACCCAGTCATGGGAATCGAACCCGGGAACCTGGGCTGGCATTTGCCTGAAATGGTTTACGGGAATCATGGAAAATCTAAATCAGGATGGCCAGACACTGGTTTGAACCGTCATCCTCCCAAATGCAAGTCCAATGTGCTAACCACTGTGCCAACTCTCTTGGTACTCCCAAAGGTATTCTAAAGCTACTGCCAGCTCCTCTCCTCGGGAGGAATCCGTGCACCCCTTCTGTCTGTTTCTAGTGTAACCACTTGGTCAAATGTGACACTACTTTTCAAAGTGTTTCCACATTGTATATCTGAGGCATAACTTGGGAACCACACTATTATTTACCTAGATCGATTTGGAAAACTGCCAAAAAATCACATCTAGTCTGGATGACACAACAGCCTCCATAGTAAAATAATACATGAGGTGGTTTTGATCCTAGGCTGGCTCACCTCCCTGTGTCCCAGTTGGCTATCCTGGTGGGTCAAGCGGGGCCTTAATGCCCAGAAGTAGTGACTAAGTGTTTATGAGTTGTTGTTGTTGTGTGAATGAGTTTGAGTTTTCTACCTCTGAAGAATTTTGTACCTCTGAAGAAAATTTTGTCCAAAAGATGAAACTTTTGTAACATTCTTTCTCATTGTGCTTATTTGTGACTCAACAATTGCTCAATATGGTTAGCAGCAATCTATCTTTTCCATATTGCTGTTCTTGTGAAGGTGTTAACATTTGAACTTTTATTGAAACACACAAATAATCACTGAAATATATCCAGGTTGGGTGAAATATGGTGAATTTATGTCTCTTTCCAAGAAAAATAGTTTAAGAAATGTCATCAAACTACTGTCCATAATCACTTTTGAATGCATGCTACTAAAATTTGAGAAATATTTTTTATAAAAGCTTCTAAATTACCTTACTGCAAATAATACAGTTCCAATGCACAGTATGGGTTTCTGCATGATTCCAGTAATCAGAAAACTATTTACACACACAGGAAAAATTTACTTAATGCAATAGAAAATAAGTTACAGGTTACTGGTATTTTGTGTGATTAATCAAAGGTGACTGGGTGCTTCAATCATAACATCTATTTGAGTAAATTAGAATGCTATGTCTTCACAGGAAACATTGCAAAATGATTCAGGTCATAGCTCAGGGACAGGAAATGAAAGGTACCATTACAAAACACACATGGATAAAAGTGTCTGATTTATATGACTGGGGATAATTACAGTAAGTATGGTTTCTCCCATGGTTCCATTAATGGTAATTGATTTGACTTATTTACTGTTTAACTTCCAGAGGCTAAGTTTGATGTGATACAAATATCATGATATGCAACAAGTTAAGTGTGGTTCCAGAAAGGGCTGTTGATGAAATTTTCTGGGCTATTTGTTTGGCTGGTTATAGCTAAGCAAACAGTGGACAAACAAAGTGCAGGCAGCCTCTTTAGTAGACCTGCTGCATTCTCTAAGTGTTCCGCCAGTAAATTGTGGTCTTTGTTTAGCTTTCCCCATAAAATTATCAGTGAGATCTTTCCAGTTTCACTTCTGTTTTACTCAATGACTTTCCATCAGTTATTACAAACTGTGACCTCTCTGACAGGAAATCATGAATACAGTCATTCAACTGAGATGATACTCTATGGGCACACAATTTTATTAGAAGTTGCTTGTGAGGAATGGTTTCAAAAGGCTCCTGGCGTTCTGAAAATATGGACGCAATTTGACTCCTCTGTAGACAGTGCTCATTATTTCATGAGAATAAAGAGCTAGTTGTGTTTCACAAGAATGATATTTTCTAAATCTAAAATTTACAGTTATCTTATTCATGTTAACAGCCAGTATTAAAAACTACTTAAAACATGAATACAGAAATCAGTAACATGTATCTGAACATTACCGGCCTGACAGTAATAAAATATGTACAGATCTAATACAAACTATATTACTTTATTTAAGTACATAGTAAGTTGTGTGTATTTTTTAAAATGGTACCATTAATATGTTTAATGATTAATAAACACAGGTTTTCAGTAGCTTTGAGTTTACACTCCCTTCATTCCTCACTCTTACACAAAACAAAGTCTGTGACCATCCCTCATCTCTATGCAAAACAAAGAGTTGCTATTTAGTCCTCCCTCCTTTTTTTCACCATCTTATAGCCTCATATTCAGTGTACACTCATGTCACTGATGAGCAAGATTGAGGGAATGAAGTGGAACAAAAGATCAGAGATAGATAAAAAAAATCTGAAATTTGTATACTCTCTGCGGATAAGCCACCAATTTCCAAAGAAATCTACCACATCACAGGCTTTATACAACTTACAGTATCTCCTCATTGGCAGTTATGTCATGTGACCAGCATGTGTCCACAGTTCACCAGTCCCTCCCTCATTAAAGCCATCACACTATTACAAGAGCTTGGTAATAGAATTTTTGGTTTTGCATGAACCGCCACCTGTCCTTATTCCAACTTGTATCCAGCATATGTATTGTGATCTGTTTCTTAGAATTGCCTTTTGACAAATCACTGGGTCAAAATTTGTTTTATGTAAATTGTTTAGTTATAATTCATTATCCTACTTCTACTTACATGATATTCACACTATCTTTAAGTTTGGTAAATTGTGTTATGTTGAGAAAGGTGAGAGAAAAGCATAGGGAAAAGAGAGAGCTGAGTAACAATTTGTGTTAAACCAGTATTTTAGCTTTGAATGAAACACATTTTATTTTTTTCTACCTAGGCAGGGATTAACACAACAGTGGAAACATTTCTGCCCAGCAGCAAAGAAATTCTCGTCGCTTAATGTACAGTATGCATAACACATGAATGATACCTGCACAGCTTGATGATATTTTCTCTTGAGTGCATCACCAATCTCACTAAATGATGGCATAGTTTTCCAGCAAGTCTTCAGCTCACAAGAGCCAGAAACTCCATGACAGCGGCACTGCATACGCATCAAAGAAGCAACAATCTGGAACAGTTTCAATTCCCATTGTACTCAGTTCATGGAATTAACCCAGTAAAATATGTAACAAAACTTCTGTGATATTTGTGAATGCAGGTTCCTGTGGAACATCACTCATATAAAATATGTCAACATTTTGATGAGTTTTAAAAATGTTCTTTTATTTTTTTGGTGCTTGTAGTTACTTCACTAATATCATGAATGCGTGTTTGTAGCCTCAGTCATACATTTTATGCAATATATCTTCAGACACATAAATTTGATTAGTTAAAACATTATTTTTTTTGAAACTTACTGGCAGATGAAAATGGTGTGTCTAACTGGGACTCGATCTTGCCTGTCACGGGTAATACTCACTTGTGCTGGGTATCCACACATGACTCATAACAACCATTTTCTTCATTACCTCTCTTCTATTCCATTGGGAAAACCACTGAAGGATGCTGCATCCCTTCAAAAAATACTTTAATCAAGTGTCCCTAAATGTTTTAAATGTTATAGCTATGAAAGAACCTGAATGAATGCTTGTAGAATATTCACTAACCCCCATTCCATTCTAGCTTTCAGTTTGCTGAAGGATCATTAGACAACAAATTACAGGCTACTAGTGTACTTTGCAATCAGTGATGGGGAATTTGACTGTGTAAATCACAATATTCTTTTATGAAAATTGGAATGTTGTGGTGTAAAGTGAAATACTGCAGAATGGTTCATATTGCATAGCTCTGACAAGAAACAGAATATTTCAACAGGAAAGAATCTCATATTAAGTTATTAGGCATCATCCATATAGGAACTAATTACAAGTGCTGTCCCAAAGATTCCATCTCAGTGCCCCTACTTTTTCTGGGGTATATCAATGACCTTTTCTAAGCAACTTTTTGCATATGATATGTACATTGTAATAAATAGCAAATCAAGTATAGTTTAGAAAAATCAGTTGATGGAAATTCCTTGACATTAATACATGATTCCTAGTCAATTATTTGTCCCTAAACACTGGAAAAATTATTCACTATATGCAGTTCAAAACTTGTAAAAGGACACAGCCCCCCCCACCCCCCTCCCCCCTTACCAAGCCTATCTACCTGTATGTACCTACAATATGATAAGAAGCAGATAAAAGATACTGACTGTCTTATGTTCTTGGAATTACAACTTAATATGAAGTTCAACTAGGAGGATCTTGCCAAAAAATTGCTGAAGCTACTAAACAAATCTTTATTTACAACATGGATGTCACATGTAGATCATATAGAAATCTAGCATACTATTCTTACTTTCATTCCATAATGTCATATGGAATCATTCTCTTTCCAGTCTTAAAGTAGGACAGAGTTCAGCAGCAGCAGTTCATTGTTTGTACACAAATTCTGTACAGTGTTTAGTTTATTAGTGTGCTTACATGCTTCTATATATAACATAACCATTAAAATTAGCAAATAGAACTTTATGGCCATGTCAGTTGTTGGCTTATAATTCCATGTTGCACTCAAAAAATTCTTTTAATTCACAGAAGGGATTGGCAACAAGCCATTTATTTAATGTCTTCCTAAATTCACACACTGGAAGATATTGTATAATCTGCAGAAGCTTATTATACAATTTATGGCCCACTAGCTCATAGCTGTTGATTGACTTTCATAATCTATGGTATAGAATATGTATGAAGATAGACATACGTGATTATAGGTCAATATCACTGACATCAGTCTGTGTAGAGTTATGGAGTAAGTTTTAACCTCATGCATTATGACATTCTTTGAGAATGAAAATGTATATGAAAATCAACATAGATTCAGCAAATAGACATCTTGTGAAACTCAGCTCACTTTATTCATCCATATGTTGCAGAGCACTGTAGACAATTACACTCAAGTTGATGCCATGTTCATTATTTCTGGAAGACATTTGCTACTGTTCTGCTTACTGAGCATTGGGCTAGATTTGTAATCAGATTCAGGACTTCTATGGGGATATAATTCAACATACCATTCGCAACTGAACAAATTTGACAAACATAAAGGTAATATCAGGACTATCCCAAAGGAGTGTTATAGTGCCGCTAGTATTTAAAATATATATTGATGATCTAGTGGATAGCAGTGGAAGCTCTGTCAAGTTATTCACAGATTATGATATTGTCTACAGGAAGGTTTCAACTTCAGAAGACAGCAGCAAAATGCAGGAAGACATGCAGAGAAGTGACAATAGGTCGACAGACTATCATTGACCCTGCACACTGCAAATGCTGCACACAAATAGGCAAAGAGAGCGATTACAGTTTGATTACACTACTGGTAACAAATCACTGGAAAGTGTAATTACTGTAAAATACCTAGGATTCACCATTCACAGTGACTGAAAGTGGAATAAAACAAACAGTAGCAAAAGTACATGCCAGAATGAAATTCTTTTGAAGAATCTTTAGGCAACATACTTCATTCATGAAAGATGTAGATTACAAAACACCCATTTGACCAGTTCATAAGTTTGGGACACTTACCAAGTAGGATCAGTAGAAGAGCTAGTGAAAGTCCATCAAAGAGTGGTGTGTCTCATCACAGTATTATTTTGTCAATGTGATAGCATTATGAAGATGCACAACAAACTCCAGTGGCTGATGCCACAAGAAAGGGATTGCACATCATGGAGAGGTTTATGTTGGAATTATGAGAGCATAAGGGCAAAGTAGAGTCAAACAACATAGTTTTTCCACCAACATATGTCTCACAAAATGATCAAAATAAGAAAACTGAAAGAATTAAATGTCATACAGAGCTTTACTGACAAATAATTTTTCCCATGCACCATTTTTGGATGGAATAGGAAATGGGGGAAAAGACAGTGGTACTAGAAGTATCCTTCAGCACTTGCTGTAAAGTGGTTTGTGGAGTATAGATAAAAGTGTAACTCATCAAGACAAGCTCAAGATTTTTTTGTCCAAAAATGTATAACACAAACTATTTGTGTTGTGAAATCAAGAACATACAGAAGAGACCTGTTCAAGGAACTTGGGATACTAACTACTGCTTCTCAATATATTTATTGCATAATAAAATTTCTCATTAGTAATGTGTCTCTCTTTCAAACCAGCAGCTTGGTTCACAGAATCAAAGAAATAATTATTACAAAGTCACTTGCTTTGGTCCAAACCAGTTAACTCATGACCTCACATTTCCAATAACACATACACTGTGTATACTTGTAAATGGATAAATAAAAAATCTACTAACCAAGTGGCAGCAGGTGAACACACACACAAAAAGGTTTAACTTTTACAAACTTTCAGAGGCAGTGGCTCTTTCTTCTGGCAGAAGAGTTGAAGGGGAAGGAAGAGGGATGGAGGAAAAGGACTAGAGAGCTATTGGGAAAGGGGTACAGTTCAGGAAAGTCACCCAGAACCCTGATCAGGGGAGATTTACTGGGTGGCATGAGAAGGAAAGACTGATTCTTGGGGACAACACTGGATGAGATATGAAAATCTGAGAGCTTAAATATGGAAGATAGGGTAATATGCAAGACAGAGATGACTACTAAAATATCATGCATGAATTAATAAGAGTGAAAAACTGGGTACCTTGTGTGTAACAGAGTCAGGAGGAGGGACGGTGAAAAATAGACAGGTCAGAAAATGAAAGATGTAGAGATGGACGGAATTACATGAAATAAGGCCAGGTGGAAGGTGAGAACTAAGGACATGTTCTAGTGCTAGTTCCCACCTGCGGAGTTCTGAGAAACTTTTGTCTGGGGGAAGAATACAGATGGCACATGTGGTAAAACAGGCACTGAGATCCTGACTGTCATGTTGAAGAGCATGCTCCACAACATGATATTGTGTGTTGCCAGTATAAACCCTCTGACTATTGACTGGCAGGTAGTCATACCAATGTAAGAGCCTGAACAGTGTTTACATGACAGCTGGTATATGGCACGGGTCGTTTCACAGGTGGCTCTTCTTTTGACAGTATATGTTTTGCCAGTTACAGGGGTGGAATATGTGGTGGTAAGAGGGTGCATAGGGCAAGTCTTGCAGTTGCGACAGTCACCAGGGTCATTGCTATAGGGTAGGGAGATAGGTGCAGAAGGGGTATAGGGTCTGATAAGCACATTGCAGAGATTGGGAGGGTAACAAAAAGCTATTCTAGGTGTGCTGAGCAAAATCTGAGACAGAATGGACCTCATTTCAGGGCATGATTTTAGGAAAACATGGCCTTGTCCAAGTAGCTGATTAATACATTCAAGAGCAAGATAATACTGGGTGACAAGTGATGTGTTCTGAAGGTGTTTTTTGGAGGGATCAGCAGTATCAGAATTGAATGTGATGGCCCAGGAAATCTCATTTTAAACTAGGCTGTTGGGATAATTACATCCTGTGAAGGCTGAGGTGGGAGTGGTGGTGTATTATTGTAAGGGGTCTGCAACTGAACAGATGTGTTTGCCTCAAATGCCAAGGCTGTATGGGAGGGAACATTTGTCATGAAAAGGATGGAAAATTATAAAGTTGATTAAAATGAGCAAGAAGGATATCATAGGCCTGGAAACAGCTAGGTGTTGACTGAGGGATTGTTCAGCAGCAGACAGATCATATATGCGGGTGATATTGGTACAGAGGGAGATAGCAAGGTGTATGATGAGAGTGGGACAGGCATAGATTTCAGATGATGTAGGAAATGGTTGGCATCTTTAAAATATCAGGGAACTATGAGTTGCAGGTGTTGATCAACTAAGGCAGATATACATTCAGTGGGTGCTTTGAAGCCAGCAAATGTAAGATGGCCAGGATGATTGGGATTGTGGATCTTAGAAAGAAGGTAAAAGTTGGGGGTGTGTGGTTTGGGTGGGGTAAGAAGTTCTATGGATTGAGGTGTAAGTCTTTGTAAGGGCCCTGAGGTTTTTAGGAAAGACTCCATGACAATTTGAATCACAGGGATGGAATCTTGATGCCAGATGCTGCATGTACAGGTGTCAGACAGCTGTGGTGCAGACCTTCACTAACATACTCCTGTCGGTCAAGCACCACAGTGGTAGATCATTTGTCTGTTGGGAAGATAATGATGGAGTCATCAGGTTTTAGGGAATGTGGAGCCTGGAGTTCTACAGAGGACAGATTAGGGTCATCTAGTAGGGACTTGAGGAAGGATTGCGAAGAATTGTTGGGTGTGAGGAATTCTTGGAAGGCTTTTAAGGGATGATTTTGAGGCAGTGGTGGTGGATCAAGATGGGATCATGGTCATAACTGTTCAAGACAAGATTCAATGTCAGGTTTTCTGTTGAAAAGGTTTTGTGATTGTCTTGCAAAGTGATACTTCCAGTTGACATTACTTGTAAAGGAAAGTAGGTCCTTCACCAAAGCAGCATGGTTAAATGCAGGTTTAAGGCTGAAAGTGATAACCATGAGTAATACAAATAATTTCCTTTGTGTTGATCTCATCCTCTGAAGGCAAGGTACACACTTCTGTCTACATTAAACCTACTAACAAACAACAGTAGTTACAGTTTGACAGTTGACATCCTTTCCATGTCAAACATTCTTTCCCATACAACTTTGGAATTCGAGGCAAACATATTTTTTAGATGCAGACTCTTTACATCAGTACACCACCACTCTCACCTCAGCCTTTACTGGACATAATTATTCCAACAGCCTAGTTTAAAACTAGATTATCTGGGCCATCACATCCAACCCTAGTACTGCTGATCCCTCCAAAAAACAACTTCACAACACACAACTTGTCACTCAGTTTTATTATAGTCTTGAATGTATTAATGAACTACATCAACAAGGCCATTACTTCTTAAAATCAGGCACTGAAGTGAGACCCATTCTGTCTGAGATTTTTCCCAGCACACCTAGAATAGCTTTTCATTGCTCTCCCAATCTGTGAAATATCCTTGTGAGGCCCTATACTCCTTCTGCACCCATATCTCTACCCTAGGCTCCTATCCCTGTGACCATCCCCACAGCAATATTTGCCCTATGCACCCTCCTATCACCACCTACTCCAATCCTGTAACTGGCAAAACATATATGATCAAAGAGAGAGCCACCTGTGAAATGGTACATCATATACCAGCTATTATGTAAACTTTACATTGGCATGACTACCACCCAGTTATCAGTCAGGATGAATGGTCATAGGCAGAGGGTGTATACCAGCAACACGCAATATCCTGTTGCAGAGTGTACTCAACAACATGGCAGTCATCGCCTATATGGATTCTTCCCCCAGATACCAGTTTCTCAGAACCCTGCTGGTAGTTTCTCAGAACCCTGCTGGTGGGAACTAGTGCTACAAGAACAATGTTGTTTGGTTAGCTGAAAATCAAATCTGGAAATAGAGTCATTGCAATATGGTCTGTCTTTGTGCTCCACAAATAACATTTTGTTGGATATGAAAATTTCATGGAAACAAATTCAAAGGCCATCTGAGTGTGAGAACTAGCTGTATGAATGTGACAGATCATTTAATCAGTATTTGTGGTGAGCAGAGAAATGCTTTTTGAAAAACAGTAGATGATACCTTCTGTCCTTCCTAGAGGCCAGAACTTCACCATAGATAACCAAGATGTTGCAGAATGAAAACTACATGCTAGACTCCTCAAATGTCTACATAAATATCTGACTTCAACAACATATATATGCCATATCATTTCCTAACAAACCTGTCTATTTTGTGAACATAAACATGTTTGTAAGACTTGAGATAACCGTAAAGGAATATGCCACTCAAGGACATACTCAGCAAAGGGGGAGAAGGAGGAGGGCAGCTGCAACTCCCCCCCACCCTCCCCCCTCCCCACTCCCCACAAACCTCCACCCACTTTCACAGAAAATTATCATATTTGCACATGCAAACTCACATTTTGCCCTGTTACATACAGCCAGAAGACATATCAATTCAGTTTCAGTTTGAAGAATCTCAGAACATCTACTAAGCCATTTATTGTGAAATTGCAAAACTGCTGCAGCATTCACCACTGTTCTCCTTGCTACCAAAAATGGAAAATGACTCTAGGTTCAACAAGTTTCTAGTAGCACTGTACCTTTAATTCATAATGCTTTCACTTATGTTGTCATTCAGTGGTGAAATAATATTATAAAATGTGAATATAGCAAGTGTATCTGAATGCAGCTGATAGTTACCTGCCTGACAGCACAATAATATATACAAATCTCACTCCCCTTACAAAACTCTCTCAGTTAAGTGTTTGGTAGGCAGTAAGTAGCAATAGGCTACTGAAGTGGTGGAATTAGTGTATTTGTTGGTTTGTAAACACAGTTCTCCTATGGCTTAGATTTTTATTTTCTTTTAAAATTGTGTATCACTTCCTGCAGCCATCCCATTTCCGTGCAACTAAAATGAGGCTCACACTCCTCCTCCTTACCTCAGTTTCTTGGTACGCTCTTGATATCAATACATATTTGACACCATTACATGGAATATATTCATTGCAAAATGTTAATGCCACTTATAAGTGCACTTTATTTATTTAAGTTGAATTAAATTCACTGAGATTAAATGAATGTAGTCAGTAGGAATGAAGTCAGTAAAGCTGCAGCAGCATGAAATGATATCTTTGAAAACGGTTCAGCAATTCTGAACTTACTAGCATTCTAATGAACACATAATGGCAAATGGAAATTTGTGATGCAGTAGGACTTGAAATTAGGTTTTCTGCTACTCATGAGCAGTTACCTTAATCATTAGGCTACCTGAACACTTTTTCAGTATGGACTCAGATTTCCATAATCACTGACATTCTTCTAATACCACTGGACATATCTTTGAATCAATATATGTAATTACACATACTGGTACATCTAATAAGGTCGGTTGGCATGGCGTGGAGTGTTGCATGTGCTGATGCCAGGTCACACAGGCAAACACATGTAGGCCAGCCACAGAATCTTTGTTGGACTTATTAACAATAACCTTGTGATACTTGGCTATTTTCAAAGTAAGTACTTCCAAAAGTCAGGAAATCTGGATTTGATTCCTGATGTGGTGTGAAATTTCATTAGTTATTATGTATTCAGTATATTGCTGGTTCAACTATATGAATGGTTTCCATGAGTTATGTCATAAGTTAAGTCATAAGATAACAGGAAATAAAATATGATTAATATGCTATGATTTGTTGTGTGCACATTAATATGTTAAGAGAGAATTCTCGCTGTGATGCAGGATGACATGCTTGTTTGCACAGTTAGCAATTTTTCCTTCAATGTTTTTTCTTAATGTACCAGTGTTACTGCAACATAGATCTGGGACATGTAAGCCAAATGTATTTGGAGTTGCTATTCACTTAGTTCACATGACCTGTCTGAAATCTTAAAGCTGTCACTTTTGTGTACTGTCCTGAATGTTTCTCATCTTTTGTACTTGTACTAAGACAAAATATCGTCTACCAAACACACAATTCATGCAAATCGCATAGAAAAACTTCCGTACTGTATGTCTGGGAAGTCATGATATAATTATGTTAGATGTCTGGATATTTATTCTGATATTTTGAAACACAATTGTTAGGGATGTGTGTTAGTAATTTTATATTACTGTTTCTGTGGTTATGGAGGTGGGAAACATGCATTATAACTTCTCTAATAATAGCATTAAAAATGTAAAAAATGAAGAAAATTATTAAAATGGAAAAATGTTATCACAAAGACAGCTTGATGCCAAAGTACTGTTATTTATATTATGCAGTCATTATTAATGTGTTAACTACCGTATATCTGCAGTAGTGTCACTCTGTCTCATAAAAAATAAGTACTATATTTAGTTAGATCAGAGATGTATTTGAAATGTGTAAGACATTGTATATCTGCAGTAGTGTCACTTTGTTTCACAAAATTTCTCATATGGCATCATGCAACACTCTCTGAGAGGGCCATGAATTTGA